>NW_012118921.1:408412-409573 GCF_000951035.1 Colobus angolensis palliatus
TGGACTGAACCAAAAGAAGTCCAAGGTGTCCGACACTCACCTTGTTTCTGACAACCTTCACCTGCTCCCTGGCTCTGAACACCCGCCGAGTGGCCACCTTTGTCTTCAGGATTCACCCTCACCTTGTCCATGGTCCTGTGGCTTCTTTTTTACCCTTCTTCCTTCTCCTGGCCCTCGGAGGAAGGAGCTCACCTTTCTCCTGGCATGATGTAGGGCGGGTTCAACAGTGTCTTGATGAAGTGACCTTGGGCATATTCTGGCTCTGGGCCTCAGTTTCCCCTGCTGAGCCCTCTTTGTCTTGGGGGGAGGATAGTGAAGAACCCAGCATCTAGGGGATAGTAGGGGTCTCAAGCAGCACTGGGTTCAACACCAAACCCAATGCTTAAGGCCTCCACTGCACCCAGGCTGTGCTTGCATACCTCTGGAGGGGTGGGGAGCTCACTGCTTCTCCAAGCAACCCGCTCTGTCTGTTCGCTAGACAGCAGTGACTGTGTCTAACAGGGATCACGCACAGTGGCTGGTACTGAGTCTCAAAAATGAACAGGAGCAGGATAGCACGGAGGTAAGGACCTCGCTCGGGTTTGAATCCTGACTGTCTCCACCTCATACTGGCTGTGTGTGGCCGGTGAGAGTGACTTAGCCTAATCACACCTCGGTTTCTTCATGTGCAGATGGCAGTAATGAGACTTGCCTTGCGAGGTTGTTGGAAAGATTAGTGCTATGAAAACCAAACATCCCAGCACACATGAGTGTTTGTCTCATACCAGGCTCATTCATTCTCAGGAAATAGGTGCTGCTGCCACCTGCATTTGTTCAGATGAATTGTTTAGAGGCACAGAGAGGTTAAGGAACTTGCCTGAAGTCACACAGTGAGTGTGACGCGTAGAGACCAGACCTGGACCCAGGCATCCTGTGCCCAGACCCCCTCCACCCTCTCAGAAGGCGTCCAGCTCTGTGCCAGCCCAGCTCTCTTCTCACGATGGTGTGGGTCTGAATGCTACCTGCTCCCTGGATCCCAACATCCTTTTAGGCTTCATTTCTCAGAGGACAAGAGGGGCTTGGGGTTTTCCATTGTTACTTCCAGCTCTGTCCCAACTGTATCATTTCAGATCCAGAGGACGAAGGCTCTGAGTCCAGCCAGAACCCTGGGGTGTGTAACCT
>NW_012118921.1:410060-412235 GCF_000951035.1 Colobus angolensis palliatus
GGACTGCTGGTGTGATGTTGGGTGAGTTATTTAACCTCACTGTTCCTATTTCTCCATCTATAAAATGGGTAGAGGGTAGTAACCTTCTCACAAGGCTGTTGTGACAGTTTCCTATGAATTAGCATATGTAAAGTACTTAGCACGATGCCTAGCGCACAGAGAGGGCTCAGGGAATGGGAATTGTTATTCTCATTCAGCATCCATCTCTCCACCTCTTTATACAACAGCTACTTAGAAAGTGTTGGATTCAGTTCAGCTCCCTAACAAGGTACTCCAAAACTTAGTGGCTTAAAACTATCAGCATTTCTTCTCACATACAATGTGTGAGGCATCAGGAATGTGGGAGTGGTTTGGCTGGGTGGTTCTGGCTCGGGATCCCTCATGAAGCTGTGGGCAGGATTTGGTCAGGGCTGCAGTCCTTTAAGGCTGGACAGGAGAGAGAGGATCCACTTCCAATGTGGCTCCCTCATATGGTTGGCCAGGTCATGCTGGCTGTGGGCTGGAGGCCTCAGTCCCTCACCATGTGGATCTCTCCACAATGCTGCTTGAGTGTCTTCCCAACATGGCAGCTGTATTCTCCCAGAGGAAGTGGTGCAAGAGAGCCAAGGAGGAAGTGCAATATCTTTCATGACCTAGCCTTAGAGGTCTCGCTTTGGCATTTATGCAAAGTCCTCTCGGTAGCACAGGTCCTCTGCTCAGTGTGGAAGCAGACTCCACAAAGATGTGCATATCAAGAAGCCAGGATCTGGGAGGCTGGCTAAACTCTGTTTTGCTTTAGGGATGCAGCAGTGAGCAAAATCACGGTGACTGCCCTCACAGTCAAGTACGACTATGTGTGTTTGTGGTTGTGTGTGTGCGTGCACGTTGAGTACAAAAGAACAACAGACAGCAAACTCAAAGAAATACCTTGAGACATATTGTACGAAGCAAACAGCCAGGGTGGCATGATGCTGTATAACAGGGTGTTACAGAAAAGGCTTCTCCAAGGAGGGGGCTTTGGGATTGAGGCCCGAGGGTAAAACGAGCCCACTAGGGGCCAGAGAGTGGGAAAGGGGGTTGCAGGCAGTGGAACAGCATAGGCACACTCGGAGAGGTGGCAATGCGGTGGCCCCTGGAGCTGGCCTGCCTGGCTTTAATGCTTCTTGGCCACCCTCTTTGTCCTCAGTTTCCTCATCTATAAAAGGGCATAATAACAGGTCCTACCGCCTACGAGGTTGGAGGGATTAAGGGAGATACTTTGAGTAAAGTCCATAGTGCACTACCTGGTGAACCAAGTGCTCAGAAATGTGACTGTCATCGTCACGATTCAACAGCGGCACGCAAAGATGACAAAGACCTGGCCCCCGTTGTAACTGCGGGGCCTAACATGGAGGGAGGAACTATTCAGTGTTTCCTAGTGGTGATCTCACCTAATGGAAGGCAAAGATCTAGTATGGGAGATGGAAACATAAGGCAAGCGTTGGAACACCCTGGACAGGAGCTGGGAGCACAGCTCGGGGAGGGAAAGGGGGAGGAGGGTGAGCTCCTTGACCCTGTGGGGGAGGGGTGCCTGGGAAGGCTTCCCCCGGAGTGGCACAGCCATCTGGAGAGATGAGTGGGCAGAGAACCCTCTAGGCGGCCAATAGGGGCTGGAGGGAGCACAGAGTCTAGCTCCGTGTGGTTCCAGGTGGCTGGAACTCTGGTCTCTGTGGACACTAGGAAGGAGATGGGGAAACAGACACATGTAAATGAATGGGGTGGGCCTTGCCCGTCACAGTTGAGTGGGCTTTCCTGTAGGGTGGGATCAACGAGCAGGAGGGCCGGAGGAGGCAGGGACAGACAGATTTGGTCTTCCTCTGGCTACAGGGCAGAAGGAGTGGAGGCAGGGAGGCCAGTGGAAACACAAGGCCAAGCAAGGCATGGTGAGGTCAGGCCCAGGGCAGTGGGTGTAGGAATGGAGGGGAGGGGTGTGCCCCACAGGGGAAGTGGGAGCTGAGCAGAAGGAGAGGAGGGGCAGAGGCGGGGAAGAGGGCAGTGCCTCCTGCCCATTCCACAGCCTGGCCAAGTCCTCACTCCTTTCCAGGGAGCTTCCCCCTTCCCTCCTCTCCCTGACCTCAGATGCTACTACCCCCAGCCCTAAGATAACACCAGAAGGGCTGGGTGCAATGGCAAAGGCCTGTAATCCCAGCACTTTGG
>NW_012118921.1:413400-417590 GCF_000951035.1 Colobus angolensis palliatus
TAGGATCTTGCTATGTTGCCCAAGCTGGAGTGCAGTGGCTATTCACCGGTGTGATCATGCACACTACAGCCTCTGACTCTTGGGCTCAAGTAATCCTCCTGCAGAGTAGCTGGGACTACAGATATGCACCACCATGCTTGGCCCTTCCACTATTTTTGCTAACATCATCAGCTAGATCTGTCTGGTTGCAGAGCCCATGGCGCTCTGGGAGGCCATTTGAATTTATCTTGTCCAGTTCCGAGAATCTGTCATCTGTTTATCTGCCCCACTGAGCTGTGGAATCCTGCAGAGCAGGGACCAGATCTTGTTGGTCTGTGAGTCTTGAGCGCCCCTCATGGGGAAGGCACAGAGTGCATGGTCAGTGATGGTTTGTTGAAGGAATGAACAATATATCAAGTTCTTATGCCTCTTAGAATCATGGGATTTCTCCAGCCATGTTTATCACTTAGCATGACGGAATTTCATTAGCCACGTTTGTTTATCCCTTAGCATGATGGAATTTCATTAGCCATGTTTGTTTCTAAGAATCCCGGGGTTTCTCCAGCCATGTTTGGCCTTAGATCATGGGATTTCTCTATGAAGGAGCTTTGGTGATCACTTCAGACAGGACACTCTCTGGCCCATAATCCAGCTCCTACCAGCCATACCCTCCTCCTTGTCCCAGGCCAGTGCCCCCTCGCCATCCCCAGGCCAAATCTGGAGTCTCCACGAAGAGCTCACTTGTGTTGTCCTGGTCTCCTAGCGGCTGGACAGACTCCATGCTCAGGCTCAGGGCAAGCCCCACCTCCCTGCCAGTCCCTCCAGCCACCTGCATCTGCCCCTGACTGGGCTGGGGTGTGTCAGTCTCCTCTCTGAGCCTCTGTTTCCTCAAGTGCAAAATGAGGAGGATCATTTCGAACACTTTTAGCTCAGCTTTGTCAGTTTGCTACCAGGATCCAGCTGGGTGGAGGATCCTTATGTGTTACTATCTCTCCCTGCGTCTCTGTGGGGTTCCTTGCGGCTTCCGGGGGAAGCGCATGTCTCTTCATGGCCACTAGATGGCACCAGCGGGTCACCCGTCTCCCTGCAGGCTGACCTCAGGAGGAATTCCACCTGTGGGGTTACACCCTAAGGACCACAGCCACCTCCCTCCTCCCACTGGTAGAAGCCCCCGAAGATCTGCCGGGGCGCAGGCAGGATGTGCAGGAGTTAGGGACAGGTGTGGGGGTCAGACAAATTTGAACTGGGGAGTTCTGAGCCAGGCCCTGCTCTTAGAGAACATCCTGGATCTCTGCTTGGCAGTTAATTATCTGGGTGACCCTGGGCGTGTCATAGGACTCCTTTGAGACTTCAGGTTCTTCCTCTGTGAAACAGGGCACCAAGTCTCTTCTCCTGTGCATCATGGAAACTGAATGATGCTGGGCACGTAAAATGTCCATTCTGCCTCCAGGCACAGAACAAGCTTCTAGGAGCATTAGCTGCCACACTAGTTATTAGTGTTACTTTGTAATTTAGTATTATGTCTCAGAATCTCCTCTGGGAGGAGCCTTAGGCAGGATGCCCAGAGATCTGGGTCTGCAATGGACTGTTCTCTCGCTGTGTGACCTTTGGCAAGTCACATCCCGTCTCTGGTCCTCGGCTTGGCCTCCGCCAGCCTCAAGAGGCTGGGAGTATCATGGAAAAATAAGGGCTTGGGAATCAGACAGACTTGTGTGTGAATCCCGCCCACTTCTCCTCTTCCCAGCTGTGTGGCCTTGGGCTGCTCTGATAATTCCCTAATGATTTGTGTGACTATTTGTTTTAAGTCTGTCTTCCTGGTTCTCTGGGATGTTCCACAAGGGCCAGGCTCATGTCAACATGGCTCACCTACATAAACTCAACACTCAGCTCAGTGTCTGGTACAAGTAGCTGCAATAAACAAGGGCGATTCATTATCAGCATTACTATCACTGTATACATTCACTCAGCAGCAGCAGCAGCAGCAGCAGGCCCTGTGTTCAGAGTTTCCTCAGCACTCTTTTTTTGTTGTTGTTGGGATGGAGTTTCGCTCTTGTTGCCCAGGCTGGATTGCGGTGCGATCTCGGCTCACCGCAACCTCTACCTTCCAGGTTCAAATGATTCTCCTGCCTCAGCCTCCCGTGTAGCTGGGATTGCAGGCACCTGCCATCATGCCTGGCTAATTTTTGTATTTTTAGTAGAGACAGGGTTTCTCCATGTTGGTCAGGCTGGCCTCCAACTCCCAACCTCAGGTGATCTGCCCACCTCGGCCTCCCACATTTCTGGGATTACAGGCGAGAGCCACCGCACTCGGCCCCTGCACTGTCTTAATAATCCTCCATCTGTTTTATGGATGAGGAGACTGAGAGCCAAAGAAGTTAGGTCGTTGCCCAAGGTCACACAGCTAAAAAGTGACAAGCACTGGGCTTAGAAGCTGAGTTCTATGACAGCCTTGTGTGAACAGATGTGGCAAGCTGAGTGAGAGTCCTCCAAAGATACCCGCGTCCTAACCTTATCCAGCAAAGGGAATTCTGCTGATGTAATTAAGTTAAGGATCTGGAGATGGGGATAGTATCCGGGATTGGCCAGGTGAGCCTAATGTCCTCACAGGGATCCTTCTATGAGGGAGGCAGGCATGTGGCAGTGGGAAAAAAAAGATGAGACGACCGGGCGCGGTGGCTCACACCTATAATCCCAACAGTTTGGGAAGCCAAGGCGGGCGGATCACCTGAAGTCAGGAATTCGAGACCAGCCTGACCAACATGATGAAACTCTCTCTCTACTAAAAGTACAAAAATTAGCTGGGTGTGGTGGCACGCACCTGTAATCCCAGCTACTTGGGAGGCTGCGGCAGGAGAATCACTTGAACCCAAGAGGTGGAGGTTGCAGTGAGCCAAGATTGTGCCACTGTACTCCAGGCTGGGCAACAAGAGTCAAACTCCATCTTAAAAAAAAAAAAAAAGCAAAAAAGAGAGAGAAAGAGATGAGACCAAGGAAATGGGAGAAAAGGCCATGGGATGTGGGAATGAAGAAAGCATCGATTCTATCTTGAAAGACAAGGAAAACCAGCCCCGCTGACGCCATTAACACAGTGACACTAGTTTTGGACTTCTGACCTCCAGAATTATAAGGTAATAAACATGTGTTGTTTTAATTTAGTAAGTTTACAGTAATTTACAGTAGTAATTTACAGTAGTAATTGCAGAAGCAATAAGGAGAATAAGACACAGACAACTGAGATAAAGCATAAAAAACACCTGGTATATAGTTGCCGCTCACCAAATGCTCTTTCCTTCCCAGCACTATCCCATTTTCCTTTTCCAGCTACAACAGAATGGCAGAGAGGAAAGGAAGCTCCAGGATCTTCCATTTCAGCCAGCCCATTTTACTGAGGTGGAGCCTGCCCAGCCAAGGAGAAGGCTGCCAGAGGTAGGGAATGGCCCCTATCTTGCAGAGGTGAAAGGGGTCCAGGGAGCGATCTTGGGGGAAGGTCCTGGGCTGCTTGGTCTGTTCTAGTGTCTAGCACTGGGCAGCCTGGGTGAAGTCACCCAGTCCAAACCCATTTTCCAGGTGAGGAAGCTGAGGCCCAGCATTGCCTGAGAGATCTGCAACTTGCACCCCAAGCTGACAGGGTGTGTGCAGGCCTGGAGCCCTCATGAGTCCTCCTATTCAAAGGCCCTTCCCTCCCCCTCTTGAGCACTGCTCCTCCGTGTGTATCCATTGCAGACAGGGGCCAGCGGGGTCTGGGAAAGCCACATCAGAAGCCTGCCCAGCTGTGGTGGGGGAATGGGAGAGCGGCTCCTCGGAGGTCTTCAGCCTGGGAAAAGTCCGAGGCCTTCCTGTTCCCGCCCACCCTGCTCCTCCCAGGCGGGTCTGGTCCAGACAGCTGTGAGAAGTCCCCTGGAGGCAGCATCCCAGTGGAGCTGGGAGGAAAGAGGGGCCCAGAAAGAATGAACTTGATCTCTGATCCCCAGCCAGTTGGTAGCATTATCCTGGATTATCCTAAACTGAGCCTGGAACCCTGGGCTTGTGTGACAGACCAAGGGGTCCCACAGGCTCTCCCTGCTCAGGCAGCTGGAGACACAGGTAGCACCGTAACATCCAGCGACACAGGCACGGTTCTTTTCTGTAAAGCATTCATACCACTGCCAGCCTTGATTCTCAAAACAGCCCTGCCAAGGAGAGGCTGTTATTGTTCCATTTTACAGATGAAA
>NW_012118921.1:417955-423904 GCF_000951035.1 Colobus angolensis palliatus
AAAAAAGGCTCAGAGAGAAGAGGGGACTTTCCAAGGTCAACGTCCCATGGTGGCAATGCTAGAACTCCACTAGCTCCGGGACCTAAGCTCTTGTGGGATGACCTTGGACCTGACTCTAGCATGTTCTAGTGGCAGCCCTGCTGTGGGACCTTGAGCAGACCCCTTCTCTGAGCCTCTGAGTTCCCATCTGCAAAGGAGCAGAAAGCAACCACATCTACTTCAAAGGAGTGAGCACTGTGCCTGGCACATGGAAAACACTATTGCTCACCCTCACCATCACGGCATGGGTTACCGGATTACCGCGAATGATACTGAGTGTGCACTGGGCGTCAGGAACCCAACGGACAAAAGTCCTTGCACCGTAAACAGGCAATGCAGGAAGTGAGGGGGTGGCCACCCCGGTTCCTGGAGGAGGAGCCCGCCAGGTAGAGGGAAGAGTAAGTGGGGTGGGGCTGCCTGGAGTGTTCAAGCCACACCAGACAGGCCAAGTCAAGTCGGCTGAGCAGCTGGGCAAGGTCCAGTAGAAACCAAAGAGATGGTGGGGGCAGGACTAAGCCTGCAGACCACGGTACCCACTGGTGGACTTCAGCTTCCAATTTCATGAAATGGGGCTATCGCAAGGTGGCCTCATTGTCAACAAAACCCACAAGGCCTAAAATAGGCCCTTGGACCCTGGGTCACCATCTGAGAAGTGGAATGGTCACGAGGTAGCCACTGTCCCCCACTGGGGACATTTTGTTCTTCTGGCTGAGACCCAGGGAGTCCCCAGGGGCACACTGGGATTGCCCTGCTGAAGGCCTCTGCAGCTGAGGTCCTCCTCTGCTGTGGCTCCGAAGCTGTCTGCAGAAGCTATGTAGCCTGCTGCTCTGGTATGGGTGCAGGGCCCCTCCCAGGCTGCCCTCCTGCTGCATGCTGTGTTGAGGGGAATGTGAGTGTGAGTGTGGGCCCAGGCGCCTTCTTCCCACTCATCTCACTCCTAGGGCTTCCGTTCCATCCTTAGACGTTGGGGTACAGTAAGCAACTGCTCACTACCCCACTCCAGGAGTGCCCTGGGTGAACAATCAGCTCCTACCTCTCTTCCCCACCCTCAGGATGCCCATGGTAAGGCTGTAGCTGCTGCCATCAGCCCTTTGGCTTCATTCAAGGAGAAGGAATATCTGCCATCCATCCATATCCTGGTCTTCTGCCCTCCCACCTGTCTATCTGCTTGCTTGTTGGTCCATGCATTTATCTTTCCACCAACCTACCCAGTGATTTCACTCACATATCCATCCATCCATCCGTCCATTCATCTATCCATCCATCCATCCATCCACCCATCCATCTTTCACCCATCCATCCATCATCCATCCACTCATCCATCCAGCATTTATCTATCCATCCATCCATCCACCATTTATCCATGCATCCACCCATCCAACCATCCATCCATCCATCAGTCCATCCACCCATCCATCCATCCACCCATCCATCATCCATTCACCATCCATCCATCTATCCATCCATCCACCCACCCACCCATCCATCCATCCATCCATCATCCATCCATCCATCCTTCCATCACTCCATCAATCCATCCATCTACCCACCCATCCACCATCCATTCACCATCCATCCATCCATCCACCCATCTATCTATCCACCCATCCGTCCATCATCCATCCATCCTTCCATCTCTCCATCAATCCATCCATCCATCCACCCTCCATTCACCATCCATCCATCCATCTATCCATCCATCCATCCATCCATCCATCTACCCACCCACCCATCCATCCATCCACTATCCATCCATCTATCCATCCATCCACCCACCCATCCATCCACCATCCATCCATCCATCCATCCCCCCATCTATCCACCTTCCTTCCTTCCATGCATCCACCATCCATCCATCTTCCTTCCTTCCTTCCTTCCCTCCCGCCTGCCTGCCTGCCTTCCTTTCTTCTTTCCTTCCTTCTTTCTTTCCTTCTTTCCTTCCATGCTCTGAAAAACCACCAGTCTTTCTATCTGATTGCTATTGGTCCATCCTCTCACTCATCCAGCCAGCCATTTATCCATCTTACACTCTCTCTCATCTACCTATTGGTCTTCCCCAAAACATATCTCTCTGCCTGTCAATTGGTCTATCTATCCATCCACCCACCTACCCTCTTGCCAACTTCCCATTCATCCTCCATCTATCCACCTTTCTCCCATTCATCCATCTCTCCACCCCACTTCCCACTGGTCTGCCAAACAACTTATTAGCCTGTCTGTTGTTTCATCTGCCCATTCATGGGACATTTATAGAGGCCTATCCTGTATGTTCAGCATTGTAATAATAGCTGCCAATAATAGTAAAATCTACCAATCACA
This sequence comes from Colobus angolensis palliatus, assembly GCF_000951035.1. Classification (NCBI taxonomy): domain Eukaryota; kingdom Metazoa; phylum Chordata; class Mammalia; order Primates; family Cercopithecidae; genus Colobus; species Colobus angolensis. The sequence continues at coordinate 420,314 of NW_012118921.1, forward strand.
GAACATTTGTTTTACATCAGGGAATTTTCTACCTTCTCACGTTAACCTATCCTCATTTGACAAATGAGGAGAAAATGCTAAACAACTTTCATTTTTATTTATTATTATTTTTTGGAGATGGTGTCTCACTCTGTCATCAAGGCTGGAGTGCAGTGGTGCGATCTTGGTTCACTGCAACCTCCGCCTCCTGGGTCCAAGCGATTCTTCTGCCTCAGCCTCCCGAATAGCTGGGACTATAGGCACGTGCCATCACATCCAGCTAATTTTTTTGTATTTTTAGTAGAGACGGGGTTTCACCATGTTAGCCAGGATGGTCTCCATCTCCTGACCTCGTGATCTGCCCACCTTGGCCTCCCAAAGTGCTGGGATTACAGGCGTGAACCACCACACCTGGCCGCTAAACAACTTTTAATAGACAACTGTCAAACTGTTTGATTCTAGCAGTGACTTTATAAGGTAGATACAATCACCATTTTGCAAATAGAGACTTGGTCATGCAGTTTGCCTGAAGTCACATCTCTCACGAATGGCAGGCAGGATGTGGACCAAGTGTTCTGACTCGAGTTCAGCACTCCTTCCCTCCGACCACCACTGCCTGAGCTCTGGCATGGGCGCCAGATTTCCAGTCCTGGCTCCTGCCAACCTGGGGTGTGACTGAGTACATCAAGTCAGGCTTGGGGCCCCCATTTTCTTGTCTGGAGGTTGGAGGAGTCGCCTTTGAAAGGCCAGGATTCCTACAGCTCTTCCTTTGCTGCTTCCTCTGCCTCCTCATGAAAAGCCACGAGCGCCCAGGAGAGGAGCTGGTCTAGGGGAACTCTGAGTCTCTGACCTCGGACATGGCCTGGCCCCATGTCGACCCACTCTGACCTTTTCACTCACTCACTCACTCAACAAATCTTCACTGAGTGTGTACAACAGGCCCTACCCCTGGGGGTGCCATTTCTTACCATGGCTTCAGGGCTAAGTAACACCCAGCCAAAGAGAAGGCGGCAGGCCCCGTAGGAGAGGAAAGCCACATCTGCCCACCAGCTTGCCTGGGACCTCAACGCTGCTCTTGGTTTTCTCATCTGTGCAATGGGATAGTAATGGCTGCCTCAGAGGATCAAGTGAAGGAACATACATGTGGACCTGCTCAGCATGTCCTCTCCTCTCCCTTCCTTAGGAAATAATGGGGCTGGCTCGAGCAGTTTCCCCAGCGGGACTGGTGGGTCCACTTCTGGAACAGGGGTCCCGTGAAATTGCATGCAGTGTTTGATATGTGTGTGTGTGTGTATGTGTGTATGTGTGTGTGTGTGTGTGTGTGTGAAATCTTCCTTACCTTTCATTAGACCTTCTGGGTGTCCATGACCTTGTTCCTCATGATTATAAAAATGATTATTTGAGTGTTGACTCAGTACAGTTCTAGGTTCTTAGTACTCCTTGCCTCATTTAATCCTCAGTAGACAGCAGACCAGATAGTGATGGAGCTCCAGGATCCCAAAGCCTCGTTATCTGGGATTAAATCCTGGCTCCATCACTTCCCAGCTGTGTGCCCTTGGGCAGGTTAGCTAACCACTCTGTGCGTCAGTTTCCTCAGTGCTAAAGAAGAATGACAATAGTATCTGCTTCCTAGGGTTGCTTGGAGGATGACACACGGGAGCAGAGCTTAGAGCCATGCCTGTCACTGAGCAGCGCTCCATAAGTAGGATCTATTAAAGTAGATGAGGAAACGGAGGCTTGGAGAGGTGAAGGCATTTATCTAGGATCAACCATTGAGGAGAGAGCCAGGACTCGGATGCAGGTGGTCTGACATTGGAGCCATTGCCTCACCCAACCCTCCCTATCTATGTTCTCTAAAGGACCCTGACCTCATTCCATCCTTGCCCCAGTTCTGGCATACAAAGCTCTAGATTTTATTCTTGTCTGAGCCAGGCAAAGTAGGGGGCACTGGCCTGGATGGTCTCTGAGATGCTCTGCCATTTCTGGCATTGGAGGCTTCTCTGCAGGAGTCTCAGTCTGGGGGCTGTGTACCCAGCAGGCTGACATGCCTCCAGAGAAGCTGCAGAGAGCAGGAACACGTGAGAGCCCTGAATGTGTGTGCAGCCCCTGCCCCCCAACCCCCAGCCACCCACAAGGTGCAGTTCCCAAGGCTCCCTGCACAGCCTCCAGGGGGAGGCACCCCCGTGGGCGCTGCTCCCTCCCAGTGCCATGTGACACCAGCGGGTGGTGTGGGAGGGGGGAGGAGACGGGCTCCCCCGCTGACTGACAGCTTTCTCTCTGGGGAAGGCAGGGAGCTCCCGAAGCTGTGGTCCTCGGCACTGGATGGCTTTTAACAGACTGGAACACAGAGACATGATTTGCTGGGCCATTTCCTAGCTTTGTGTACAAGCTGGGCCAGCATCTTCATTCCCCAGGCCTCACTTTGCTCATCCACAAAATGGGGACAATGGCTCCTTCCGCGTGGGGCTGTGGTGAAGGTGACAAGTGGAAGAGGCTGTGTGTGGAGGCCCCAACCCCTAGCAGGCTCTCAAAACTACCAATTCCTCCCCATCCCTGCTCCTCTCTGGAGGCTGAGAGGGACTCAGGCCTGAGACAGGAAGTGCCCTCCTTCAGCATCTTGTCAGAGGGACAGGAGTTTACCTGTGCCCATGACTCGGGGCTTGGAGTGGACTGCGGTGGCCTGTGGAAGAAATCTCGGTTTCTTTTCATCAGGACAGCTGCTCAGGGCCCCAACTCTGTGCCTGTCTGAGCTCAATGATTGGACTCAAAACCCACTCCAGGCCTTGGTCTGCCCTTTTCTCAGCGGGATCTCTGAGACCTGCACCAGCTTTAACATCCCGTGAGCTGGGCGAGCATCAAAAAGCCTTCAGGGCTGGGGGGGCGGGTCTACTGGGCAAAACCAGTGGCCAGGGAGGGTGAAGTTTGGGGAACCTTCTCCACATTTGTTGGGGGAAGCAGACAAATACGTGTCCATATTCATTGAACTGCATATTTGCTTATTCAATCCCTCCTTCAACAAATACCTGTGATTACCTACTATGTGCCAGGTTCTAGGCGCTGGGGAAACAGCCATGAGCAAGACCACCGCTTTATTCTGGTGGAGGCAGTCAGACTCCAGAGAGCAGATTATGATGAATACTATGAAGGAAAACCAAGTAGGGGAAGGAGATGGGGAGTAACTGGGCTGCTCGTGAGGTGGGAGGGTCAGAGAAGGCCTCTTCCAGGGGAGACATTTGAGCAGGACCCTGACGGAAGTCAGCGGGGAGCCACATGGACAATCAGGGCCAGCACATTCTGGGAGGAGGGCATGGTACATGCAAAGCCCAGGGCTGTGCCCACTTGGTGTGTTTGAGAACCAGCAAGAGGGCACTGCGGCTGGTAAGCAAGGAGCCAGGTAGGGTCAGAGAGGGAAAAGTGGGGGCAGGGGATGGTAGAGAACCTGGCTCAGGATCCTGGGCTTGAGGAGCTGGGGAGGGGACCCTCAGGCCATCTTGCTTTTGGAGCTGGGGAGAGGGGACATTCTTTGGGATCACTCCTCTGAGACCCCTGACCCCAAAGGCAGTAACAACTTGAACTTAGCAGATAGACAAGAACACACTCTTGAAATTCCGC
>NW_012118921.1:424994-431310 GCF_000951035.1 Colobus angolensis palliatus
ACAAGTAGCCAGGAACCACCAGTTTGAGATCTATGACTAAGGTAAGGAGGAAAAGTAGTATTTTAAGGGGAAGATCAGAAGGTGAGGAAACAGCCGAAAAGTTGACAAAAGAAATTCCAAATTTGGGTTCCTATACTCTGTGAATAATGCCAACACCCCCCTCCAGACCTAAGCTGCAGGCACAGCAAAGCTAGAGGGGCTCGCACTGGTTTTCACCAGGTTATGCTGCTTAAGAGACAACCTCGATCTCAGTTTCTTACAGCAATAAATCTTTATTTCTCCCCCATGTTGTGTGTCAGTGGCAGGGGGAACCGCTGCCACAAGCTGCAGTCCAGGCTGTGACCAGAGTCGGCCGGCTCCATGTGTCTCTCATTGCAGGGCCCAGGGCAGGAGTACAAAGCGGTGGGAGGAACTTGCAACACCTCTCAAAGCCTCCGCTGGAATCCATCACACTGTCACATAGGCCCACATTTTGGGGGAAAATAGTGTCACGCAGTCAAGTCAGCATCAATGGGCAGAGCTGGTGATGAACAGTTGCTAAACAAAGATGCAATTTACTACCAGGATTTAGGGAACTGTGAGTCCATGGGAGTTCAACTGTTCTCAGAAGGGCCTTGGGGTTCCTGGGGCCTTTCCAACCACCTTGGGGCACAGGGGAGGAGGGAAAGAAAGGAGTCCAAATGGGCAGGATTCCAAGACTCCTGCCTTCAACATCGCCACCTCCGCTTTATCTGTTGGATTGCCGTGTATGTTTTCACCTAAAAGCTGCTTTAAAACATGGGGAAATAAAATGACCTGATATTAACACAATTCTCTCATATTGCAGAGATGAAGGTCAAGGCCTCAAAAGGAGATAGGCATGAATAGGCCTATGACAGGCCTATCTGATCAGTGGCAGAGCTGGGACATGTACCCAGCAGGAGCCCTCTTCATATGGCACCCCCAGTCAGTGTGTGTTCACATAGTCGTTCAGCAAACATTTGCCACCCAACAACTTGGCACAATTTTGGCAATCATAGCATTCTCTCCCATCCGTTCTGTGTCTTGATAACCTAATTTGTGCTTGATTCATTTGTTCATTCAACAAATATTATCTGAGGGCCTCCTATATGTCAGGCTATGCTATAGGCACTGGGGATATTTATTTATTTATTTTTGAGACTGAGTCTTGCTCTGTCACCCAGGCTGGAGTGCAGCAGCACGATCTCGGCTCACTGCAACCTCCGCCTCCTGGGTTCAAGTGATTCTCCTGCCTCAGCCTCCTAAGTAGCTGGGACTGCAGGCGCGTGCCACCACGCCCAGCTAATTTTTATATTTTTAATAGAGATGGGGTCTCAACATGTTGGCCAGGATGGTCTCGATCTCTAGACCTTGTGATCCGCCCGTCTTGGCCTCCCAAAGTGCTGGGATTACAGGCTTGAGCCACCGCGCCCGGCCGAGATTTACATTCTAGAGGGGACACAAATAGTAAATAAAATATTTGTTTTATTTATGTGTAATGCAATAGGAGCTATGAAGAAGAAAAGCAGAGAGGGGGAGTAAACAGTGCCCGAGGCGTTATTTTGGATGGAGTAGATAGGAAGTTCTCTTTGAATAGATGGGATTTAAGCACAGATGTGGGTGAAGTGACAGATGAAGCCGCGTGTGTATTTGGAAGAAAAGTCAGTGGGTAAAGCAGGTACCAAGGCCCTGTGGCTGCCCGTACCTGTTTTTGGAGGCACAGCAAGGAGATCTGGGTTGAGGAGTAGCAGATGAGACCAGAGATGTACCAGGGCCTCGGAGGCCTGGAGAAGGGGCTTGGGTATGTTGCTGGGTGAAGTTGGAAACCTTCGGATGGTCTGGCTCCGGTAGAGGTGTGACCTGCCTTGGGTGGGTGAAGCACTGAGAACAGGGAGACCCAAGAAGCAGGCTGCAACCACGTGCTGGTGGGTGGGTTGCTGGTAGCTCAGAGGGGTTGGAGGCTGCTTTCAGCATGCGGCCAAGACGGTCCTAGCCAGACTCCACTCCACAGAGGGCAGACTGTCGGAGGGACCGAGGACAACCCTGGGGGTGCCAGCCTGTTGCTGTTCTACTTGCATCTGATGCAGCCAGGGAAGCAGCAGCAAGGCTGAGGCTCAGAGGAGCTGACACCAGCCAGGAGGCAGGGTAGTGCCCATCTCTGGCAGCAATGGATAGCGGAACGGTGCAGTCCCCCCAAGGTGGTGCCAAGGCCCTGAGAGGTCTCTTTGGCTGGAATCCTGCCCTTTGCTGCTGGCTGGGATGCCAATGCTTCCCAGTGCTGGCCTCCCAGGAGCACTGGGATGATGGGCCACTGATGCTCAGGACTCAGCTGCACAGCCACCAAATTCCTTCTTTCCATTAATCTCCCTGCCCCATTTCTCCTTTGCTAAGTTAAATAGGCCCTTGGAGAGTGGATATTCTTTTTCCTGTTTTATTTTTGCCTGTGATGTAAGCTCAGCTGAACGATGCCTTCCCCAGGAGGCCTCGCCAGGGGCCCTCTACTAAGAGCCAGCTGCACTGTGCCCCTGATAGCCCTTGCTAGACTTGTGATGGTGCCTTTACCTGCATGGTTATTTGGCAACTATCCGTCTGTCCTACTAAATGATAAACTCCCCAGCAGCCGTCTTTCACTTTGGGGGTGAGCTGGAGGCTCCCCATTGTCTTCCAGATTCCAGTTCCTCCCAAGTACACAGCAGGTCAGTGGATGTGAGTCCCTGCCTTGGGGTATTTCAGGTCCTGCCTCCAGGTTCAGGACCTGATGGGCAGAACAGAGCCAGCTGTCTTGAGACTGGGGGGATGCAGAGCTGAAGACCCCATTCCTGAGCATTCCAAGAGCCTAGCCCCTAGCCAGGAGGGATCAGGGTGCGGCAGGGGTGCCTGACTGCTGTCACCCGTCTGCCGCGTGCCTGCTCTCCGTTAGGTGCTCAGTGTTTCAGAGAACTCAGGGCAAAGACACTTCACAGCAGTCAGCGGCCCTGCAGCAACCACAAGGAAGTCTACAACCTATTCTCAGTGCACCGCGCCACAGCTCAGGGGTCTTGAGGGATGTCGTTTTGGGTTTTTGCTCTGACCTCATCTCAGGTTCAGGGTTTCATCTCCGGCACTTTGCAGCAGGTAGATAGGAAGGGCCCAGCTACAGGCCAAAGTTCTTTGGGGAAGAAAAAAAAAAGTCTGGCCAATGACCTGCAGGTCTCTGTGAACCCAGGCCCACCGCCTAGCGAGGAAGAGGAGTTGGCAAGAGTGGGAGAATCAAACCTTTTCTGGAAACATCAGGGCTAAGAGAGATATTAGGGTCTGGTTCAAGCATCTTGGTTTATAATTGGGGAAACTGAGGCATTGGGAAAGGGGAGAGACCAGAACTAGACTACACAGCTCAGCTGCTCCCAGTTCCTGTGAGTGAGAGAATAAAGGTTTATTGTTGTTTTAAGCCACTAAGTTTTGGGGAAATTTGTGACATAGCAAGAGCTGACTAATATAATCACCACCTTATCCTGCCAAGTTTGGCTCGGAAGGCCTTTGGCTGCTTCTCAAAATCAGAGTGATCCCTAAAGAATGAAGATTTGTGCTCACGGAGGCTTTGAGAAAGGCTGTCTTCCAATGTGGATGATCGTGTTGTCTCATGGGGAGTTTGGAGTTGATCCTGAGATAATGGGGACGACACGGGGAGCAGAGAGAGAGATGGACACAGCCAGGGAAGAGGGTGCAAAGAACCTAGATCTGAGAGCAGGGGCCTGAGGTGGGCCTGGCCTCTGTTGCTTGCTAGCCACACGTCTCTGATGAATGACTCAGCTCCCTGGGCCCAGGTTCTTTGTCTAATACTCAGCTGACAGTGCTGTTAGGAGGTTGACAGTCTGTTCCCCCAACAGCAGTCAGAAGGATCTAGTTAAATTGCAAATCCGATCATGTCATTCCCATGCTTAAAACCCGTTAGCGGCCGTCACGTTGTCCGGATAAAACGCAAGGCCCCAGCTGGCCAGCACCACAGCTCAGCTATGCCCCCCTCACCTTTCCCACAACGCCTCCCACCTTTCCCGCACGCAGCTCTCTCCCACTTGCTAACTACCCTTCAACCTCCAGATCTCACCTGGAATGGGAAGCCACCTGACCGCTTCAGCTGCTCTGTGTGCCTGTCATCATTGCCGGTGTGTTTGGGTGATAAACCATAAATGTCTGCCTCCCCTGTGGGTCAGTAAATGCCACAGGAGCGGGGCCCCTCTGTCTCATTCCTGGCTATAGGCACAGCATGGTCACATTGTAAGTGCATAAGTGCTTGTGTGGAATGAATGAATGAATGAATGAGCACACAAAGGGTGCCTAGTACTGTGCAAATACTTGGTCATGTCCACTCCTCCCTCCCCTGATTCCACACAGGCTGCAGGAGCTCCATGGGGTCTCAGGACTCAGGCCAAATAAACCTTACAGGCACAAATGCTGACAGATTTTCATTGTTATTAACTTTGGTTAAGCACTGAATATTGGGGTGACTAAAAATGAAAGTTTTCCAAAAGGAGATGCCTGGGTCCCACCCTCAGAGATCCTGGTGCACAGATTGAGGGTGCACTGGATATTGGGGTGACTAAAAATCCTCCAGGACAAGCCTCAGAATCACTGCCCTGGGTAGTGAGGAGACCAGGGGCCTGGCATAGCCCTTCTAGCCTGGGGGCCAAGACCGTCTCATAATCTACAACTACTGGGCTATAAAAAATGAGAGAAATGTTCCAGATTCTGCAGTAAGGACTTCCCTTAATGAACTTGGGTAATCCTCAAAAGAGTCCTATGGAGAGGATAGTATTATTATCCCTATTTCACAGTTGGGGAGACTGAGGCAGGCAGCTATCAAGTCACTTGCCCATAGTTACCCAGGTGGCAGAGCCAGGATTTGAATCCTGGGAGGTCTAGCTTCAGGGTACAGTTGCCCATCCACTACCCTAATTGGTGGAGAGGGACTGTGGAGAGGAACCCGCTAACTGTTCTCATCCTAAAGATTGCTTTCCCATCCTCTGAGGGGTCAGTGGGGGCGGGGCTGCTGCCTATTCAGCGTCCTTTCTGAAAAAAACGTGCCTCAAGGGACCAGTGGAGCCAAGATTAGACAATCTCAGCCCATCCATTGCGGGCTGGGCTCCTCAGACATCCAAAGCATTCCCCTGGTGCTGGAGCCCGTTGTCAGCCTTAGGAAGAGATGGGTCACTATGGAAACCTCTGGACTGTACAGACGTACAACCGGCTGGCTTCAAGAAAACCTTTTCATGGTTCTGTCTCTGCCGCGAGGCAGCCAAGGGTCCTCCTGTTAATCGGGTCCCCTGTTTGGACATAATGTCAGGTTAACTCCCAGCGCTCAGCAGCAGCCTGGGTGCACCCTCCCCTTGTCCCACCTGGCACACAGAGACAGCCTTTCCAGCCCTCCCGTGGGAGGGCACATTGGTGGGGGAGGTCTGCTGGTGATTGATGTGTGGGGTTGAGTCTTTAATTAAAGCATTCATCATGTGTCAGTCAGCAGAAAAGAAAGTTCAGCTCTATGCCAGGGTCTGTATCCTGATCATCAACTCAAGAGCCGTTTCCCATGAGGGGGTGCATGACCTTGTCTAATAGCTGCACTGAGATCTTTTGGAGACTTTTCCAATCTGCTTCTGAGCTCTGCGTAGGACAGCATGGTGTCAGTGTGCAGCCCTGGCCATGGGACCACACACCCTCACAGCCGGCGCTGGGCTAACCTTTAATGACCACAAGCAAGATCTGTGCTTCTCAACCCTGGCACCCCGTTGGCATCACCTGGGCAGCTTTTTAAAAATACCTATGTCTGAGCCTCACCCCCATCCAATTAAATAAAATCTGAGTGGCATCCTGGCCGGGGTACTTTGTAAGAACTCTGCCTGTGCTTCTGAGGTGCAGCCAGGTCTGAGGACAAATCTAACCCACTCTCTGTACAGATGGGGAAACTGAGGTTTCAGGAGGAGAAGGGATGTGCCCTAGGCGTCCAGGTAGTAAAGCACTCAGAGCGTGCGGAATCAGATCTCCATCCCACTGACCATCCTCAGCTCCAAAGGTGGGATAGGTGAGAAAATGGCTCAGGAAGGGGAGGTGGGCGGCATCATGGGGCCTAGAACCAAGGAGAAAGAGAGGACACGAGATGCTGTCATCACTGCCCCAGCCAGGGGTGTGGGGAGCAGTGCAGGAGAGCCAAACCTCAGCCCCATTACACCCTTTTAAAAACCATGGAAGAGTGATATAACTTTCTTTCTTTCTTTCTTTCTTTCTTTCTTTCTTTCTTTCTTTCTTTCTTTCTTTCTTTCTTTCTTTCTTTCTTTCTTTCTTTCTT
>NW_012118921.1:432040-450375 GCF_000951035.1 Colobus angolensis palliatus
CCCGGCCAGAAAGAATCTTAAATCTGGAACTTGTTAGAAAGAAGCTGAAGTCCACCTCAGACCTATTGAGTCAGAGTCTGCACTTTAACAAGATCCCAAGGCGATTCATATACACCTTCAAGCATGAGAAGCCCTGTAGCGATGAGCACTGGGAGGAAGCCGCAACACATAGATTCTGGTTGTATGACCTCCAGGAGGCCCTCTACACTTACTGCAGCCACGATTTCTTCATCTGTGTATGGGGATAACTGAACGTCGGTCTTTCCACTCCCCATCAAAGCTAGAAGGACCAGAGATAGGGAGTGGATTGACTGAGTTCACACAGCAAAAGCATGGCAGAGCTGCAGTTAGCAGCAAGAGCAGGGCGTCCAGCCCTGCATTGCCTCCCTGTGGTGGGGTAGGTGGGTGAGAGGGGGAGGAGAAGTTGGGGGGTGCTACAGATATGACAAACGCTCCAACAGGCCTCCAAATTCTTTTGCTATGCCAGTTTGCCTAAGCAGATGCATTGTTAGAAATCATATGTTCCGTCTGGAAACCCCGGGGAATTGGTTTCCATCCCATGTCTTTGCGATCTAAAAAAATAACAAAAGATATCAAAAGAAAAGTTTGTGCCAAGGAAGAGAAGTCATTTGAACTAGAGAGAGAAGAATGATGTGTCTGCCTTCCTCCTCCTGACTTGTTCTTGGCAGAGTGTGTGGGCAAGCTTGTGGCTGCTGTGCCTCTGTATGCATGCATGTTGTGTGTGCTTATACGCATGTGTGTGCAAGCATTTGTATGTGTGTGCATGGCTGTAAATGCATGTGTATGTGTGTATGGTGTTATGCATTTGTGTATATGCATTGTGTGCATGGATGCATGTGTGATGACAGAGGGTAGACATGTGCATGCATATGCATGAATGTGTTCATGCAATGAACATGTATGGGGGTGTATACATGTACGTGTGTACATGTGTGTGGCACATACCTGTGTGTTCATGTGCATTTTTGTATACACATGTGCCAATGCCTGTGTCTGTGTGAGCATGCATGCATGTGGCTTTGTGCCCACGATGTGTGCGTGTGTGTTAGGTGGCATGGGACATTAGGTGACTTAAAGCTTGAGTTCAGGAGTGGTAGAGACGTGGAAAGCCCAGGAAATCCTTAACATTCAAGAATTTAACATGCAGTGTTGACTCGTTTCAAACCAGTCCATGGCTGGTACTTATTCGTAATTTTGCTGGGGCAAAAATGTCAGCGTGGAACTGAGCTAGTGAGTGAGGCCAGCTGAACACCCAGCAATAACCACAGCTTCTTTCTGGAAAATGACCTCAGAACTCTAATTGCTAGTGCTAATAATGGAGAGAAAGATGAAGATATCTGGGAATCTGTTGGCTTTTAATCTGAAAAGTAGGAGCAAGGAGTGGATTAAAGAGTGGAGAGTTGAACTTGGCCCTGGCTTGAATCTTTGGCTCCAAATGAGCCCACCATATGCTGCTGTCAGTGGAAATCAGGGAAAGTGATTCCCTACGCAGCTCAAGAGAGCCTCTGGAGCCAGCAAAAAACAGCTCAAGTGAGATTGGAGGCTTCAGTTAATAACTGTGGAAATGGCTTTGGTCCCGTTTTTATAGTCGTTAAATATCCAAGATAGTAGCTTAACATTTCAGTTACACTCTGCTCCTTTTAAAGAGGGATAGTTTATGCAGAAGACAGTATTTCCCAGCGTGAGATTCTTAGAGATCTTGTCTTATTTCATGTGAATGTTAGGGGCTCACAGTAATTGTAAGTATCAGGAAAAAATGGAGACACAGGTGCGGTGGCTCACGCCTGTAATCCCAGCACTTTGGGAGGCCAAGGTAGATGGATCACTTGCACCCAGAAGTTTGAGACCAGCCTGGGCTACATGGCAAAACTCCATCTCTACAAATAAAAGAAAAACTAGCCAGGCATGGTAATGCATGCCTATAGTCCCAGCTACCTGGGGAGGCTGAGGTGGGTGGGAAGGGATCATTTGGGCCCAGGAGGTTGAGACTGCACTGAGCCATAATTGCACCACTGCACTCCAGCCTGGGCAACAGAGCAAGACCCTGTCTAAAAAATAATAATAATAAATAATAATAATATTTTAATAGCTCATTGATATTGAAAGCTGATGGTATGTTGGTACTGAGCCAAGGGCTTTTATATTAAGTAAAATGACACTTACATTAAGTAGAATAATAAGATTCTTCACTTCTAGGAGTGTTTTCTGGTAAAACTCTATAAATCCTTAAGAGGCAGCTAAAAGTGTTATCTCCTCTGAGAAACTTTCCTATTCATGTTAGCAATTACATTCCTTAATTGTAATGCCTGTCTGTTTCCCTCCTGCCCGCTAGATTCTTTGAGAAATTTATTCATCTGCTCCAGCACCCAGAGCCACCAGGGCCCAGAGAGAGCTCTGTGTTTGTGGAGTGAATATTAAATGTCCTATGAATTCCACTCGCCGCCCTTTCTGGACCAAAGCCTTTGTCTCTGTCCACTTCTCATTTGAGATAAAATTGATTTGGGACTTTTCGAATTCATGTTTAACTTCTCATAAAAACACTAGAGAGTTGAGAACATCCTCTCTTGGAGCCCAAGCTCCGTCTCCAACAGGCAACACACCGGGAAGCCAAGAGCCTTGGACGGCAGGACAAAGGCTTCCCCGCAGCCCAGGCTCAGCTCAGTCCACTGCTGTCTACCCTCCCAGCCTTCTCCTTGGAGATCACCATCTCTTCTGATGGTCACACCCCTCTGCCTATGCCCGGGTCTCAGCCCTTCCCCTGTCTCCAGTGTCCCCTCTCCAGCAGTCACCCCTTCCTTCTCCCCAAAGCATCCTCCTCCTTCTCTTCCTGATCTTTCTTAACAGCATTTCAGTGAGTTGAAGTCTTGCCCTCTTAAAGAATGGTGATAACGCTAACAGCCACCCTTCTAGAACACCTCATTCCCTTCTTTTTCACCTCATGTTTCTCTTTCAGTTTTACAATTATGCTTATTGAAATTTCCTTCTTTTTTTTTTTTTCGAGATGAAGTCTTGCTCTGTCTTCCAGGCTGGAATGCAGTGCCTTGATCTAGGCTCACTGCAACCTCTGCCTCCTGGGTTCAAGTGATTCTCATGCCTCAGCCTCCCAAGTAGCTGGGATTACAGGTGTGTGCCACCACATCTGGCTAATTTTTGTAATTTTTAATAGAGACGGAGTTTCACCATGTTGGCCAGGCTGGTCTTGAACTCCTGGTCTCAAATGATCCACCCGCTTAGGCCTCCCAAAGTGCTGGGACTCCAGGTTTGCACCACTGTGTCTGGCCCTTATTGAAATTTGTTTGTTTGTTCATTTGTTTGTTTTCGAGACGGAGTTTTGCTCTTGTTGCCCAGGCTGGAGCGAAGTGGTGCGATCTCATCTCACCGCAACCTCCACCTCCCGGGTTCAAGTGATTCTCCTGCCTGAGCCTCCTGAGTAGCTGGGATTACAGGCATGGAGCACCACGCCTGGCTAATTTTGTATTTTTAGTAGAGATGGGATTTCTCCATGTTGGTCAGGCTGGTCTCGAACTCCTGACCTCAGGTGATCCACCTGCCTCAGCCTCCCAAAGTGCTGGGATAACAGGCGTGAGCCACTGTGCCCGGCCTGAAATTTTTTTTTAAAGAAAAAAAAGAATGCTTTTGGTATTTGTTCACCACCCGCTCCTCTTCCCATGCAACACAGCCTGTCTCCACAGCCTGGGTTCCAAGCCTCCAGTGACCTTTGTGTCACGAGCCTAGTGGACACCCTTCAACCTGCTTCTTGGCAGCTTTTGATACTAGAGATCATTTATTTCTTCTCAAAGCTTCCCCTGCCCTCGGCTTCCGTGACCCCACCATCTTGTTTTCTGTCCATCTCTCCTTTCTTCCTCCATCCCTCCCCTCTCTGCCTTTCCCTAAGTCATGGCGTTCCTCCCGGTCCTCCTCTCGCTGTATAGCTTAGTGGTCACCCTCTCCATGGCTGATGGAACCCAGATTTTCCCTCTGGTCAGCCTTCTCTCCTCAGCTTCAGACCCTTACAGCCAGGCTCCTGTCAAGCAATTGCACTTCAAGGGTCCCTGGGAGCCTCAAATGCCACACAACACAGATGTGACTCATCTCCTTGATGCTCACCTCATGGGGCCTTCCGGTGTGCACTCTCTCCTCTTGGAGCCCCAGCTGAGTGGGCGCATCACCATGCACCAGCTTCTCACATGGCAATCCTGAGCCCCACCTTTGCCTCCCCACCCAATGCCACACCCTCCACCTGGGAGATTCTAGCTTTTCTGTCTCCCTCCTCAAATCCGACCCCTCATCATCCTCGTGTCGGCTCTCCAGAGAGACTCATGCCATCAGCTCCCACGTGGATAGCTGAAATCCCCTCTCCCGGACTCCTTTCAAACACCCTTCCAACCCACTCCCTGCAGCCAGAGGGGGCTTCCAAAAGGTGTATCTGATCATGCCTCTCCCTTCATTTATCCATCCAACTCCTGATATATTTATCCAAGACCTACTGTCTGCCAGGCACTACGCTATGCTGGGAGAAGTGTGTCTTAGTCTTCTGTAATTCACATTTTAGCAGAAGAAACATATCATAAGCACATTATAAGAAGTCAAGTGATTAGCCAGGCACAGTGGCTCATGCCCATAATCCCAGCACTTTGAGGGGACAAGGTGGGTGGATCACCTGAGGTCAGGAGTTCGAGACCAGCCTGGCCAACATAGTGAGACCCTGTCTCTATTAAAAACAAAAAAATTAGCTGGGCGTAGTGGTGCATGTCTGTAATCCCAGCTACTCAGGAGGCGAGGCTGGAGAATCACTTGAACCTGGGAGACAGAGGTTGCAGTGAGCTGACATTGCACCATTGTACTCCAGCTTGGACAACAAGAGCGAAAAAAAAAAAAAAAAAACGAAAAAAACCCCAAAACAATCAAGTGATGATCAATGCTATGAGGAAAGAGAAGGCAGGGGAGTGGGGAGAAAGATGGATTAGGGAGGAATTTTCAGTAGAGAGGTCAGGGGAGGCTTCACTGAGTAGGTGTCATTGAGCTGCAATAGGAATGAAGTGAGCACGTAAGCCAGCACAGTCCCTAAAGGAAGCACATTCCAGGAAGAGAGAACAGCATGTGCAAAGGTCCTGTGGCAGCTGGGTATCTCCAGTATTTCAAGGACCAGTAGGCTTTTTCCTTCTGTGCTCCAGCTACATTGAACTTCCAGTAGGCACTGTCTTGCCTCCAGTCCCTTGCACATTCCATTTAGAAACATCCTCATTCTTCTAGTTAGCCTTTATGAATCTGTTGTATTCAACTCCAGCATCATCTCCCTAACCAGGGAGGTTGGTCCAGAACCTCACCCTGGCTCAGTTAGAGGCTCCTCCTTGAGCTTCCACAGCACCCGTTATAGCATGGACAGATTATATTGCAATGGACAGTTCAGGGGCTGCTTTTTGGTTCTTTGTGGAGCAGAGACTAATTCATTTCTGTATCCTGAGATTCTGACAACGAAGAAGGCTTTGGTGAATGTTCTGAATATGTTGCTGCCTAACCACCCCAAATTTAGTAGCATAAAACAACCACTTTATCCTGCTGTTAGATTCTGTAGTCAGGAATTTGGCCCACGCACATCAGGAGTGGTTAATCTCCGCTCTG
Organism: Colobus angolensis palliatus; assembly: GCF_000951035.1. NCBI lineage: Eukaryota > Metazoa > Chordata > Mammalia > Primates > Cercopithecidae > Colobus > Colobus angolensis. Next base: position 437,684 of record NW_012118921.1, read on the forward strand.
CTGTGCCTAGAGGATGCCCATGGCTGGGGCTGGAGGCTCCTGCACCACCGTGCCTGGCCTTCGGGCTGGATGCAGCTGGGACTGTGTCCTGAGCACCCCCACACAACCTCTCCTCATGAAATGGGCTTCTCATAGCACAGCAGCGGGGTTCTTAGCAGGAGCATCCTGACAGTGACAGAACACCCTTAGAAAACCAGGCAGAGCTGTGTAACCTCTTCTGACCTGGCCCTAGAAGTCACAGGGCATTACTCCAGTGCACACCATTGGTCAAAGCAATCGGCATCTCGCCCTGATCAAGGGGAGGGGTACAGACCCCGCCTCTTGGTGGGAGGCACACCAAAGAATGTAGGGGCAGTGTCTTAAAACCCGATATTGAACGTGTGTCAAATGATCCTGATGGCCAACGTCTGCACCCCATATGACAAATCGCCAAGTGCTTTGATGTACACCTTGTGTGGTCCTCACTGAGATTCCAGGATGAAGAAATGGAGGCTCAGAGAATGAGGTGTGTCCTAACAAAAGGCACACAGTCAGAGCCCATGCTGACCAGGGTGGGGGCCCCAGGGGGAGTGCTGCTCACCGCCAGTTGGACCTGCAAGGAGCCTCAGTGGCACAGAAATAATTATGGCCGGTGCTTATTATGTGCCAGGCACCATTCTAATGTTTCACAAGTATTAAGTCATTTAGTTCTCATAACCATCCAATGAGGTGGTGTAATTATTCCTATTTTACAAACGAGGATGCTGAGTCATGGAGAAGATACGGAGGAGCCAGGGCCAGAACTAGGGTGAGGCAAGGGAGGCGATTATCTAAAGCACAACATTTCAGATGCCCCCTCACTCCCCAAAACCCCCAAGAATCAAGGTAAATAACATTTTCATATTATATATATATAATGCTATCATTAACATTTCTATTTATTATAATTTTATAATACATAATATATTTGTATTAATTTATATTATAATTATTATAATTATATTTATTATTTATATATTATCATTATAAATTAACAATATTTAATGCTATCATTTTTATATATCTATATAAAATTTTTTGAGACAGGGTCTTACTCTGTTGCCTAGGCTGGAGTGCAGTGGCGTGACCATGGCTCACTGCAGCCTCAACCTCCTGAACTCAAGTGATTCCCCCATCTCAGCCTCCCGAATAGCTGGGACCACAGGCATGTGCCACCACACTTGGCTAATTTTTTTATAGTTTTTGTAGAGATGGGGTTTCTTCATGTTGCCTAGGCTGGTCTCAAACGCCTGGCCTCAAGCAATTCTCCTGCCTCGGCTTCCCAAAGTGCTGGGTTTGCAGGTGGGAGCCACGGTTCGCAGACTCATGTAATATTTTTTTAAAGAAAAATTAATGTAGAAAATCCATAATGAACAAAATGTCAAAAATATAAATAAAGACAAGATCAGTACTGAGGTTATATTCAGCCTAGTCCACTCAAACTGCAATTGACCTGCGGACCTATAAACCTAAGAAGAAATGCTTGTTGTTGAGAACTACTGAATTTTGGGGTGGTTTGTTACACAGCACTATTGCAGCAATAGCTGACCGATACAAAAAGTCATTTGCCTTTTAGCAGATGAGCAAATGGCAGACGTGAAATTTGAACTCAGGCAGCCTTAGACCAGAGTCTATGTTATGAACAAGTCACACGTTCTGCCTCTCTTATTGAGGGGCACATTTAGGTGTGCACCTAGGATACCTGGGTAGGTTCAATCCTGAACTCTCTAACTCACTTTCCTGCTCAGTGTTCCTCTTCCTAGATGAGGTAGGGGTCCCTCTGTGGGTGGCATCCCCCAGACCCCTTTATCTGGTGGATGACTGTGGCCTCTTCGTTTTGGCTGACACTTTCAGAAGGTTGACCTCAGATTCCAAAGTAAGGTGTCAAACCAAGAGCAAAATTTTCAAAGCATTTGGCCAAGAACCAGGTCCTTGACTCTTGTACTTCTCACGTTTGTCAAAGATATACAATAGTCAGCAGGAAGAAGATTTCCTGTGAAAGAGAATCGCTGTTGCACACTATAGTATGCTGTGAAAGGGACTGCCCTTAGCTCAGGCCTAAAGAGCTAGACATGTTTCCCTGAGCGGAGTGGCTCTGTGGGCCACTGTCCTCTGCCTGATAAATCTCGTGTGTGACAGACTGGCTGGGTTAGATGCTAAAGATCCCAGTAAACTCAGAGCAACGTACACTTCTAGAGTTGATTGGGGTAGAGGGTGTGAGTTTCATATGCGCCAAATGTGGACTGACCACAACAGGAAACAGGCATGGCGGTGCCTCAGGCCCTGTCCAGTAGAACACCCCAGAAAGGCAAAAAGCCTCTGCACAGAGAATCAAAAGGTGTCAGAAGGTTCCTTGGGGCTGCAGAGGGACTAAGCAAGTAACCTAGTTTTCTTCTGTCTTCAGGTTCCTCCATCTCTAGGACCTTGTCTCCATCTGCCTGGTTGAAGCCACTGCCACATTCAGATTCAGTCGAAGGGATAGGGGAAGAGAGTGTGGAAGAGGTACGCCTGGAAGGTAGGGATGCATAGAACTGCATAGAGGCCTCTGCAGATGACAGGTTCCTAGTGACAGCAGGGAACAATCTCCAAAATAACCCATGAGATTTTAATGCTATCGTTAACCATTGGCCATACTCGGAGTATGACACCATCTTCCCAAAGTGCCGTAGTAACTAGGCAAGGAAGAACCTCCCTGCTCTTCTCCCTCCACCCCTAAACTCACCTCCCAAGAATGGAGGAGAGAGGAGCCAGAAGTAGCTAAAGAGAGAGAAGGCAAGTGAGAAAAGTGAGCTGTCCACCCTTCTCTTCCCGAGTCTCCAGCTTTTTGTGTGCAGTAGACCACCGCTAGGGGAGGGAGGGAAGCTCTTTAGAATGAAGACTGGAAATTTGATGATCACACTGGCCAAGGAATTTTAGTTGAGACTGTACTTATTGGTTAAAGTGCCTATGGTATATTCTGTTTTTCAAGATCGATGGGAAAAATCATGGGATAGTCCAAGTTTTCATCTGGGGATGGGGGTTGGATGTGACTAAGTGCTGAGAGTCAATTATTTTAATTTTTATTTATTTATTTATTTATTTTTGAGATGGAGTTTCGCTCTTGTTGCCCAGGCTAGAGTACAATGGCGTGATCTCGGCTCATTGCAACCTCCACCTCCCGGGTTCAAGCGATTCTCCTGCCTTAAGCCTCCCAAGTAGCTAGGATTACAGGCATGCACCACCATGCTTGGTTAATTTTGTATTTTTAGTAGAGACAAGGTTTCTCCATGTTGGTCAGGCTGGGCTTGATCCACCTGCCTCAGCCTCCCAAGGTGCTGGGATTACAGGCATGAGCCACTGCGCCTGGCATGCTCAGAGCCAATTTAAAGCAGCCTTGGGAGCCTAGAGCTGCTTTCTGATTTCATCTGCTAAGTGGAGCTTGTTTGAAGTCAGACCACCCGTGGTGTCCCGAGGCTGGTCCATTGCATTAGGGTGGCTGCTTGGAGATAACCGACTGGTCAACCAGATCCCTCCTCTTTTCCACAGTGGAGTCACTGCTGGGCATGGGGCCACCTAGCAAAGGACTGCATCTCTCAGGCCTTCTCACAGGTAGGTACAGTCACACGGCTGGGCTCTTGCTATTGCTAGAAGGTGGAAGTGATAAGTCCGTGGCCCTGAAAACCGCAGGTGTACCTCTTCCACACTCTCTTCCCCTATCCCTTCGGCTGAACCTGAATGTTGCAGTGGCTTCAACCATGCAGATGGTGACAAGGTCCTAGAGATGGAAGAACCTGAAGACTGAAGCAACCAGGTGGAGCAGAGTGACTTCACCATGAAAAATAAGTTGGGTTCTTCTCTTGTGACAGCAGCTCAGCCTTTTATTGTGAGCAGAAGAGCACCCCATTTTCTGAGTTCCCTGAACCACATCCAGACACTGCACCCCAACTCACTGGACTCTCCTGCTAGACAGCAACCCCTCAGCTGGCTCAGTTTTAAAAGCCCTGGAGACAAAAATGTGCTTTGGATTCAGACATGGTTTCTCATCCAGCTCTGCTCTTTCCTGGCTGTGCAACTTTGGACAAGTGACTTAACCTCTCTGAACTCCATTCCCTCTTATCCAAAAAGGGATTCCAGCTAGCTCTGCCATGAGGATCCAATGAGAGGATGCAGGTAAAAAGCTCAGCACAGTGCTTGGCACAGAGTAAGGTCTTCACAAAGGTCCGCTCCTTTCCCTTCCCCCATTCCCGGCAGCCTTCACTGCTGAGCCCCTGGCAGGCCTCCCATCAGCCCCCACCAAACCATGACGCAGACTGAAGTTTTTCTTTCGAGTAAGTGACAGGTTCAGGGAGGCGGAACAGAACAAATACTTAGAGTTCACAGCACAGAATTCTTTGAAATCATAATCTCAATGCTCCCTTCCTAGGTTCGGGGGATTAGCGAGCTATCCTGGGCTTGGTTCTAAATGGTCTCACCGTGAAGGGAATTTTCCTACAGTCTTATCCTACCCGCTGTCCCAGGGCTAAGAAGACACGTGTCTTTCTCCTCTGTGGCAGCCCGTCACTGTTAACCCCATTCCAGGGCAAGGACTGTGGGATGCAGGGAACAAGGAGTGGGGCTAGAGCTGGGGCTGGGGTGAGCATGTTCTGTTTGGTGATGATTGGAATGCTGTGAGTTATGCAATAGGAATATCAATTCCTTCTAGCAGAGACCATCAGGGCTGCTAGAGGCTGTTGCTGTGTATCCGGTCCTGATGCCTTCCTCCCACCTCCCATTTACTCATGAAGAAAAGAAGGCCTGGGAGGGGACGAGACTTATTTGCAGACCCACATAGAGAAAGGGAGTGGCAGCGGCGGGCTGGACTCCAGCGGGACACTGTGGATGCCTGGCTCTGTGCACCAGCGCCCTTGTTATGGTGCATCGCTGACCGCCATGAAGAAAGGAGCGTTTGCCTCCATGCTTCGTGCGTATGAGAACCAGGATCTAGAAAGTGTCCGAGGGACATGCCTCCCACACCGACCTTCTGTGGCTGGTATGGGCAAAGGATTGGAGGGGAGCTGGGCTGCTAGATTATCAGAAGCTGGGAGACGGGCTGGGAGACGGGCCCCCAGGTAGGCAGAGACTAGCAGCAGGGTCCCCGAGGTAGGCAGAGGCTGAAAGCAGGGCCCCCAGATACGCAGAGGCTGGGAGTGGGGCCCCCCAGGTAGGCAGAGGCTGTGAGTTCTCCAGTTCCCCACACCACGGACTTGCGTGGTCTTGCCTCCACCACTGCCTGGCTCTGTTTGTTTTGTGAATGTCTGTGCAGAGGTTGTGGCTCCCCAATGGACAATGTGGTTCCCAGTGGACCTTATACTGACTGTCTCTCAACCTCCTTTAGGGCCTGGCTTCCTGATCCTGCTGGTGGCATTTGCTGATCAAAAGAACACACTGTTTCCACCTCCCGGATGCAAACTCTTTCTTCAGCCAGACAGAGATCAGACGGCCACTGGTGCTGAATCCCTGATCTGCCACTTCACCAGCTGTGCCATCTTGGACAAGATATGGAGCTCTCTGAACCTAAATGCTCAGATGGGGTGAACATGAGTGGGCTTCCTTCAGGGCTGGGTGACAGGATGGCATGAGACCCGCCGGGTAAAACGCACAGTGAACACTCACTGACTTTCTCCTTTCCCTATGCTCAGGGGAACCTCTCAGTCCCGGGGGCACGTTCAGTGTTGGTCAGGACCCAGACCTTCTTCCTCAGCCTCCACTTGCCATCCCCACCCACATCCTGTCTCACTTCACAGGAGGACTCATGCCGTGAGCCCCGTGTGTACTGGGTTCCGTCCAGAATGTGGTCTAACAAATCCACCACACGCAGGTGGGGGCCGTGTCCTGGCCCCTGGGTTGAGTCTGAGTAAGGCTGCCCACGCTCAGTATTTGAGGCCAGATAATTCTCAGTGGGGTGGGGGTGGAGGGGTGGCCTGTGCATTGGAGGATACTGAACAGTGTTCCTGGCCTCCACTCACCAGGTGAGAGCAGCAGCCCCAGCCCCAGCCCCAGCCCCAGGCTTGGAAAAGGTTTCCAGAGATTGCCAGCTGTCCCCTGGAGGTGAAATTGCTGCTGTACAGGAACCATGAAGAACTAAGACACGGAGAACCTCCTGGAGCTAATGGTCCACAGGGGCCCCTCCTGTGTGGACACAGACACCAAGGTACACAAACCTGGAGGACCCAGGAGGACCAAGCTGAAGGAGGGCATCACTTCCTCTTGGAAATACGAAAAATACACATGGGCAAGGACACGGCTTTGTAACAAACCCACTTTTATTGATAGTGTACACGGAGATCCATGGCAGCGGGGCTGTGCCTGGGAGAGCGGGCCACACACTGGTGCAGCCAAGGTGCCTGGTCTGCTCAGAGGGCTCAGGCAGGGGGTGGGGAAGGGGACAGAGGCAGGGTTGGAGCTGCTGCGTTCAGCACAGACGCAGGCAGGGGCCAAGGCTGAGATGCAGGTGCAGGTATGCAGAGCTGGGGCTGGAGCATGTGTACATCTGTGTGTACTTGTATATACATTGGCATGGGGTACACAATATCTACAGGGACCCTCACAGACTGATCTAGGGAGAGGGTTGAGGACAAGATGTCCCAAAGCCCTGAAGGCCCCAGGGGCCAAGCATCAAGAGAGGGGGCACATCGTGGTAGGTACTGAATGCCCAGCACTAGCTTGCTTCTGCCACCCACAGACTTGCTGTGTGACCTGGGGGAAGTTACTAACCCTCTCTGGACCTCAGAAAGATCCATTATAGGATCACTAAGGTTCCTTAGGGCCCGAAAACTTCCATATGTTTAGAGAGATTAAAATACAAAATATACTTGTTAAGAGCTGATGACAAGGGCCTTTGGTTTATGGGTTCAAACCCACCATGCCTGAGTACATGGTTGGACTCAGCATAGCCCAATCCCGGGCACAAGGAGAAGACCTGCCCTGAGCTTTTCTGTTGGACCCCTCCCAGGCTCAGTTCTGGGTCCCAGCTGCTCCTCCCTGCCTCCCCACCGCTGTGTGTGCAGAAGGTCGTGGGGCAGCAGGGGCGGGCGGAGGCCAGGGCTGGGAACCCTCTTGGTTTTGTAGGACACAGTGAACCCAGCGCCCAGTAGGTGCTTAATAAATGCTTGAGGAACGAGCACAGTAGAGGACAGCCTGGTTCTAGGTGGAGCTGTACCCTGAACTTGCTGGGGGACAGGGTTGTGGCCTGGGGCTCATCATGTCCCCTCCGAGTCTCAGTGGTATCCTCTGTGAAATGGGAGCATTAAAAAAAGCAGCCCTGGCCTGTCCACCCCACGCTTGTGCAATTGTCTGTAAACCGTGGAGTTCAATGGTGGAGGTCAATGTCTAGCTGTAGACAGGCCATGGAAACCCTGTTTGGGAGTAGAGGAGGAAGGCGTCCCCAGAGGAGGCCGTGGATCTGAACTGGGTGAGGGCCTGGCCAAGGAGGGAGTCACTAGGCTTTTACAGTACAATGATTTCCATTTCTACTGCTATACATGACACGAAAACAGCTGCAACCACAACAAAGCACAACTGTCGGGCGGAGGGATCTGGGAGAGGAGGCTGAGGAACGTGGTCTAGGAGGTGGGCGTGGTCTAGGAGGTGTGCCACGCCCCCTTCAAACACACAGACGCCGCTGGCTCAATGTCAGGGGCAGCTGGGGGCCAACTTGTGTGTGTGCTGGGGGTGGGAGGGGGTGCAGAGGCAGCTAACCCAGAGGGTAGGAGTTGCAGGGCTGGGAGAGAAGTTCTCCCAGCTGCCACCCAAACCAAGCTGGGTGTTATGCCAGGGGAGAGGAGACCTTTCTCATCTGGCCTTCCGTGTCCTTTGCATCCTGAGACTTGTCCCAGGAGGCTCCATGTGACGCAGCAATCCTCACCCCTCTGGGATCAACATTCCTTCCAACCCCAGGAGAGGAAGGTGTGAGGCTGCAGAGAAGGGTCCTCCCACCGAGGAGCTGAAACCACCAAGGAGCTGTGGAAAAGGGGACTCAGGAAAGCTGTGAGAAGGCAGACGAATGTGCGGAGGCCAGCGCCCGGGGGCCTCCAGTCTGTGCCTAAGGTCTGTGAACAAGACTGCTGCGGGGGCCTCGGCGGGGGGATGCGCACAGCGGGCATCTGGGGCCACCTCCCTGAAGGCACTGGCCAAGCCTCGCCCCAGCATCCCTTGCTCACTGGATGGTGCACTTGTCCCTCTCGCGGGCCTGGCCTTCCCGAAGGACCTTGGCCTTGATGTACTTGAGGTCACTGTTGACGCTGGGGCGGCGGGCGAAGGGCGAGACCATGCCATAGGCGTCCATCTCCTTGACGCGGCGCATGCAAAAGGGCCTGGGGTGGAAGGCGTCACCGTACTGCACGGAGATCTTGCGATGCAGGGCGGGGCTCATCTCGTGCGGCAGCTTGGCCATGCTGAAGAGCACGTAGAACATCTCGTCCACGTTGGTGTTCTTCTTGGCCGACACCTCGAAGTAGGCGCAGTTCTCGTCGCCGGACACCAGCAGCTCGGCCTCGGTGGTGGGCACCTGGCGGCAAAGCTCGCCATGGTCGTTCTTGTTGCCACAGATGACCATGGGCAGCTCCGCCGCCTCCTTGGTCTTGTTCTTCAGGCAGGACTTGACCTCCAGGATCTGCTTCTGGAGGCGCTTGACCTCATCGAAGGACTCCCGGTTATCCAGGCTGAACACCAGGATGAAGACATCGCCTGCAGGGAGAGAGCCCAGGCAGTGAGTTCACCTGCCAGTGCGACCCCCGGCCTCCTCTGGCCACAGAACACCAGTCCTAACAGCTGGGAGTTACAGGCGCCCCGAAGCAGTTATGCGGGGTAACTGACTTAACCTACGCAGCGACTCTTCGGGGTAGCTGCGATTATTCTCCCCGTTTTCCAGGGCAGGAAACTGAGGCTGAGGGGGTTGAAGCCCCTGTTCACAGTCGTACAGCTAACACGTGGACCACTTGGTTCAAATACAGTCAACTCACTTCACATTTCCTTGCAGGGCTGGAGAGGGGTGGGTGATTTGTGTGGACTGTGTTCAGATAATAATAATCATTTCTATGAGCGCAGGTGGCCTGCCTGTTTTGCTCAATGCCTAGTTTGCATCTGGCCTCATCCACTTAGCTGCCAGCAGACTTGAGCAGATCACGAAACCTCTGTAACCTCAGTTTCTCTGTCTGTTTCATGCAGATGAAATATTACCTTGCAGGATAATTTTGAGAGTTATGCAAGATAATGAATGGACAGTGGTACATGCTCAGTGACCTCAGGTGTCAGTAACGATGAGAATGAAGGCCTATTGGGGGCCAAGCACCGGGTATGTGCTCCAGACCCATTGTTCTCTTGATTCCTCACTATGCCTCTGTCAAGGAGATTTTGTTACTTTTGCGTTACAGGTGAGCAAACTGAGGCTCGGAAAGGGTATGCAGCCTGTCCAAGATCACACAGCTTCCATGTGGCTAGGCTGGGATTTCTACCTGATTCTGTCCTCACCTAGCTAGTGCCTGGCACCTGGTAGATGCTCTCTGCTTCTCAAATAAATCATGGGATGAAAAAGTGAGCGCTGGCCTCCAAGGCCCACACTGCCTCCAGGATAACTCACCACATCACTCCAGCCAGGGTTGTGAATCTGAAACAGGGGCTGCTGTGGAGACGGTGGGGCGGTGAGGAGGCTGTCTGGACTGGTGCCTCCATCCCGATTTCCAGCTCTTAACAAGCACCTTCCCCACTTTTGCTTAAACTCTTTTTTTTCTTTCCTTCTTTTTTTTTTTTTTGAGACGAAGTCTTGCTCTGAGGCCCAGGCTGGAGTGCAGTGGTGTGATCTTGGCTCACTGCAACTTCCGCCTCCTGGATTTAAGTGATTCTCCTGCCTCAGCCTCCGGAGCAGCTGGGATTTCAGGCGCCTGTCACCACGTCTGGCTTTTTTTTTTTTTTTTAGACAGAGTTTCACTCTTGTTGCTCAGCCTAGAGTGCAATGGCATGATCTCAGCTCACTGCAACCTCCGCCTCCCGGGTTCAAGCGATTCTCCTGCCTCAGCCTCCTGAGTAACCGGGATTACAGGCACCCACCACCACCCCTGGCTAATTTTTTGTATTTTTAGTAGAGACAGGGTTTCACTGTGTTAGCCAGGCTGGTCTCGAACTCCTGACCTCAAGAGATCTACCCACCTCGGCCTCCCAACTTGCTGGAATTACAGGTGTGAGCCACTGCATGCAACCACTTTTGCTCAAACTCTTGATAGCCTTGTGGTGTGACAAGATCCCTATCTCACAGATGAGGAAACTGAGGCCCAGAGGAATCAGCAACTGGCCCAAGTTCTCGAGAAGAGAAGCAAGCAGCTCCAGCTTCTGGCAGAACGGCTGCCACCTTCCTCTGCACCCCCAGAGCACATCATTTTCTCCCACTTAATGGCACATGGCACATTCAGAATGGTGTCCAGGCCAAGGGTGTGCTCCAAACAGTGAGCTCAGGCACAGGGGAGGGTTCCATCACCCACTCATCCTAGTCTCCCCAGGGCCTGGCACACAGTGTTCACCAAGGCAGGCTGAATGGATGGGAGGTGATGGAAGAAACTGCAGTGTGGGCTCTTCTGAAAGGCACTTGCAAGGCAGCATCAACTTGGCAACTCTTCCTTCTTGGGCTGCCAAACCCCATCCCATTAGGCTAATCCGGGGCCCCTGAGGACTCGTGGCCTTGACATATTCAAATGCGAGACTGCGATGCCAAGCATCAGAGATGCCTGTCTGGCAGCTGGAAGAAGAGCTGGTGGTGGAATTAATGGCTTTCAGAATTTCCTGAGCAGCAGGAAAATGAGGTTGAAAAAATGAGGTTCCACCAGGTTGGAAAATGAGGCACGGGTTGGCGTGTGAAAAAAACAAGCATCAGACAGATGTACTCAGAATGATATGCGCTGTAAAAAAGAGACAGACAAAAATACTCTCCATTGTGGGAATACAAATACGAATGCCAATGTAGTCACGGAGGCCGGAAGGCTCCATGCCAGACGGCCAGGGTGGCCACCTCCGGGGCAGGGTCAGGAGCCTGGGATTGGGGACATGGGTCAAAGGGGCATTAGCTTTATCTGTAGCGTTTGCAGGAGGGTGTGTTTGTGTATTACTTGTGTCACTGAAAATTCATGCTGAAAATATGCACGTGCTTCCTCTCTACATCTCCCCTCTCCTTCCCTCTGTCATTAGCCTTATTCATAGCAGTGGGTACCCAGTCCCCTCCCCGAGGCTGAGAGGGCTGACACCAATGCAATACCCATCACGTGCTGGAAGCTCCTGCTATAAGCCTTCTTGCAGTCCTCACAGCCTCCCTGCAGGGTATGAGGTTAAGCCCACTGTGTGGCTGGGGAGGCTCAGACTCAGATGGGATGCATGTGCCTCTGTTCACACATTTAAACCAAGAGGCCCAGAGAGGATTCGAACACAGGTCGACCCAGGGCTCTCCTATCTACATGCCCCTTCTCCAAAACTCGGGGTGGAGCGGGGAGCTTGACTGCTGTCTGGGTCAGATGCTCCGAAAAGCCAGCCTGGAAGAGAAAGCACTCAAGGAGGGGCCACCCCGCAGCCTCAGTCTTGGCCTCGAGGCGGCTGCAGGGCTGGGCATGGCATGGGTTTCTCTGTATAGAAGTATCTCAGTTGAGGGGTTATCTTAATGATGCCTAGAGAGTTGCCTGCTCACTCCTTCGCTTATCCCTGCTCAGCAACTTGAGGGGAGTGACTTGGGAAATGATTGTGTAGCTGGGAGTAGACCCACTCCAAATGCTGACTCAACAGAAGACTCAGGGATTTATTGTGCACTTACTATCTGCTCACCAAGCGCCTTACGTATATTAATTCATTTAATTCTCACAGTGCCTTTAGGATGAGTGTTGATGTGATGCAACTTTACATGAGAATGCTGAGACACAAAGAGATAAAATCCCTTGCCTCGAGGTACAAAGCCGGGAAGCAGCAGAACCAGGACTCAGACCCAGGTGCTGGGTCCCGGGTTGTCCTCTTAGTTACCATGCTAATGCAGTGTAAACGAGGGCACAGCCCCTCAGCTCCACTCACCCTTTCTTCCCCACCCCGCCCCACCCCCCTGCAACCTCCCTGTCCCTCCTCACCCCTCCCAGCAGGGCTGAGAGGCTGCGGTGTGGCTTTGTCTGAAAGCACAAGAGCAGACTGCCTTTTCGAGCTGTGCTGCCCTTGGAGTGGGTTACTTAACCTCTCTGGGCGTCAGTTTCCCCACTTGTAAAAAGGGAATGAATAACTATTTGTGAGGGTTAAATAAGTACATGCCGGACGAGGGGGCTCACGCCTGTAATCCCAGTACTTTGGGAGGCCAAGGTGGGCAGATCACGAGGTCAGGAGATCAAGACCATCCTGGCTAACATGGTGAAACCCCATCTCTACTAAAAAATACAAAAATTAGCCAGGCATGGTGGCGTGCGCCAGTAATCTCAGCTACCTGGGAGGCTGGAGGAGGAGAATTGCTTGAACCCAAGAGAGGGAGGTTGCAGTAAGGTGAGATCGCGCCACTGCACTCCAGCCTGAGCGACAGAGTGAGATGCCATCTTGGAGAAAAAAAAAAATTAAAAAATAAATAAAAATTTGAGAGGTTTGATTTCTGCTTCTGGTTTCTGAGGGAGGATCATCACTTAGGCAATGGACCCCCAGGGAATAGAATAGCT
>NW_012118921.1:450425-457943 GCF_000951035.1 Colobus angolensis palliatus
TCACCATTACTATGACCAAGCCCCCTTCCCTTTGGTGACCACTGCCAGGATCCTGCCCTTACCTCTCTAGGAGGTGGCAAAGGCCTGGGGTGTGGGAGACCCGAGCCCCGTGGACTGACTGTGGGCCCCGGAGCTCTGGTGGGTCATCTCCCAGAGGAGGAAAGCAGCAGGCAGGGCATCATTCTGTTCGCTAGAAAGGAATATCCCTGGGACACACTGGTATCAGCTCCTGATCTGAAAGGCGGCCCCGACAGCCATGAGTAATCGATCCGGAGTCTAACAGAATGGAATCGGGGCCCCCGACTCCATCACTAGTTCTAGTAAGTGGCAAAACCTCTCTGAGCCTCACTGTGCAGGGATGACGCCTGTCTCAGATGATGGCTATGCAAGTACTATGCAAACTGCCAAGTGCCCAGCACACTCCACACCCATGCCCTGGCCCTGCCACCCCAGCCCAAGCACCGGTGGGCCTCACCCGTGAGGATGGAGAGCCTGCGCATGGCGGGGAAGGGGTGGTTGCCGGAGGTATCCAGGATGTCGAGCTGGTACATGTCGCCGCGGATGTTGTACACCTTGCGGTGGAAGTCCTCGATGGTGGGTGTGTATTGGTCCTCGAAGCGCCCATTGAGAAAGCGAGACACAATGGAGCTCTTGCCCACCCGAGAGGCGCCCAGCACCACCATACGGTATGAGTTCTTGGCGGGCACACTGAGCGTGCAGTTCCCGCTGGACAAAGTCTTCATCATGGCTCGGGGCTGTGACAAAGCGAGAGAAGCAGACGTCAGGGGACCCCCGACCTGGCCCTGCCACCTTTTGTTAGAGGCCTTGGCCTCCTCTCTAGGGCCTCTGTCTAGGTCTCAGTTTTCTGTCTGTAAAACGGGAACCTCAGATGAGGTTCTAAGGGGCCTTGGAGTTCTACCCTCTCATTCATTCATGCCCTCTCCTTTACTCCTTCCTTCATCCACTCACTCACTTACCGTCCGTTCATTCACCCTTTCGTTTATGCAAGCACCGGACTCCTGGGATTTGAATCCTTGCCTTGCCTCTAGCTACTGACCTTGGGCAAGTAGCTTAACCTCTCTAGAAGTCACTTTTCTCATGTACAAAATGAGCCCAAGTCATAGAGTTGTTGCAAAAGGCTCAGCACATGGTGAAATCTCAAAAATGGTATCTATCGTGAGAATCCGTTCTTTCCCTGGTTCATCCATCTGGCTTTCCAGGAGCCTGTGAGTCTAGGATAAGACCCGGGGAAGGCACTAGCATGCATTTCTTGAGCCTGAGGCAGGAGGGGGTTCTGTGGTCATTCAGCCCTCCTGGGAAGAAGGGAAGGCTATGTCCACACCGCATGCTCCAAGCTGGATGCCTGGGGTGGCTCCTGCAGCCACCCACCTTTAGACCTGTGCTCTGCATCTGGCGGGCTCCCTCCGCTCCCTGGCCTGCCTGGATATTTTTGCCTCCCAGGCTCTAGGTGTTTACTTGCCTCCAGGAGACCCAGAGGCCCGGAGTAGAGGATGTGGAATGGGGAATAACTCATGGCTGGCTCAAGTTTCCCACCCAACTCCAAAGGTTAATGGTTCTGGGGCAAACCCAGAGCTTTCTATGGGAGCCTCTTGACCTCATGAAAGAGGCCGACATGGATCCAAGCTCTTGCATAAGCAAACCCACAGGCTCCACCAGGCTCATCCCAAAGGCTCTTTACAGCCCAGCCCTCCTTCCTTTCCTACCTCAGTGCCCACCAGAATCCTCACCCCAGACCCCCTGACCCCAGTCACCCTAGTTAGTGTGAGCTCTGCTGAGATCAGCCTCCAATCCTTTGCTCATGCCACCCCTCTGCAGAACACCCTCCTCCCCTTAAGTTTCAGGATCTGGCTCAAGTGCCACCTGCTCTCTGAAGGCCTCTCTGATCTCCCCACCCTAGCAGGAATCCCTCCTCTCTCCAGAGAGCTTTCCAGCTCCTGAACTGCAGATGGGCACAGGCCTGCTGAAATGTCAATCCCCTCGGTCCTCCGCAGGCTGCCACAGGTTGTGCAGGTTGGCCACTGCACAAGGCACATGGCTGGGTGGGCAAGTGGGGGCTGCATCCCAGAGGGGGGGGGCTGCATCCCAGAGGGAGGGGCATCTTGTGTAGAGGAAGACACATTGTTTTTAAATTCACACAAAAAACTGTATGTGCCCATACTCAGTCCCCACCCCGGGATGCCCCAAGTCTGTTTCCCTGAGTGCCTCGTCCATTGACCCAAGGTGCTTTCCAACACCATCGCTTCCTGGCTATCATGATGCTAAGGTCTGAGATGGCCACTCGAGGTGGAGACGTTGCCTGCATGTGAGTCCCTGGCACACATCTGGATCTGCTCACCCAGCCCAACTACCAGCCTCTGTGCAGGAAACCGGCTCTCAAAAATACCTTTGTTAAAAGTCCTGATTGGTGGTATTTGCCAATTTCCATGGCATAAATGCTCCCACCATGGTCAATTCTAAGCTACCAATGTGACTTCGATGAATGAATCACAAAGGGACGCACACAATAAGCCAGCTCAGCACACGGCGGACCCCAGGCCTGGAGCCACAAGGACGGCAACTGCTGCCACTTGAGCCCACGCAGTGTGCCAAGCCCCGCACTAAGTATAGAAATAATCATAGCTGGCATTTATTTTGCAGCTAAAATATGCCAGAGTGTTCTAAGTGCTGCACACATGTTAACCTATTTCTCCCTTCAGTAACCCCAGAAAACAGGTGGTATTATTCTCCAATTTACAGATGAGGAAACTGAGGCACAGAGAGGTTAAATTACTTGCTTACAGTTGCACAGCCAGTAACCAGCAGAGGAGAGGTTTGATCCCAGGTGGTCTGTTCCGAGCTCAGAAGGCTCTGTGACTAGCCTACCTGGTTAATAAGGGAGCCTGGGCAGTAGTTCAAGCCTAAGACCCCCACGTCCCCAACCCAGCTCCCGCCTAAAGCTGTCTTTGAATTTATCCCACAAAACTGCCATGCCATGTACACAGCAGGGGCTCAATAAATGATCTGTGCATTCATCAAATGGTAAATGGCTCTGTCTTTGGGTTTGCCTGAAGCCCCGCTCTGGGACCTTCTTTCCTCTGCCTCAACCACCTGACTGGCCCAGGGGCCGTGCTAAGGAGGGCCCTCCCCCGGGCAGCCCTGATGAGGTGCCCAGGGCATACGTGTGGGAGGCAGGAAGTGAGAGAGAGAGGGTGGAGAGAGGGCTGCCAGACCACAGCAGGGAGCCCTTCTCAGTTTCTGCCAGGCTGTCTCAGCCAGCCTGGGCCTTCAGCAGAGATTGGGGGGGGAAAGAAGCCCTACCCCATGACAGCCCCCTCTCCAAGTCCCTCTGCAGACAGCTTGACTCTGCTGGTGGTCACTTCTGTCTAGACAGGACGGGAAAGGGGCCAGAAGCTCCCAGGGATAGTATTTGTCTCCATCACTGCCCTGCCTAGCCTCCAGCCCAGAGCTTGGTACAGATGAGCTGATAGCAATGACTTAATGAGCTTCAGGGAGTCAGAGAGAGGAGGCAGGAGTCAAAGAGGCAGAGAATCAGAGAGAGGAGGCAGGGAGTCAAAGAGAGGAGGCAGGGAGTCAAAGAGGCAGGGAATCAGAGAGAGGAGGCAGAGAGTCAGAGAGAGGAGGCAGGGAGTCAGAGAGAGGAGGCAGAGGGTCAAAGAGGCAGGGAATCAGAGAGAGGAGGCAGGGAGCCAGAGAGAAGAGGCAGAGGGTCAAAGAGGCAGAGAATCAGAGAGAGGAGGCTGGGAGTCAGAGAGAGGAGGCAGGGAGTCAGAGAGAGGAGGCAAGGAGTCAAAGAGGCAGGGAATCAGAGAGAGGAGGCAGAGAGTCAAAGAGAGGAGGCAGAGGGTCAAATAGGCAGGGAATCAGAAAGAGGAGGCAGGGAGACAGAGAGAGGAGGCAGGGAGTCAGAGAGAGGAGGCAGGGAGACAGAAAGGGGAGGCAGGGAGACAGAGAGAGGAGGCAGGGAGTCAGAGAGAGGAGGCAGGGAGACAGAGAGGGGAGGCAGGGAGTCAGAGAGAGGAGGCAGGGAGACAGAAAGGGGAGGCAGGGAGACAGAGAGAGGAGGCAGGGAGTCAGAGAGAGGAGGCAGGGAGACAGAGAGGGGAGGCAGGGAGTCAGAGAGGGGAAGCAGGGAGACAGAGAGGGGAGGCAGGGAGTCAGACAGAGGAGGCAGAGAGTCAGAAAGAGGAGGCAGTGAGACAGAGAGGGGAAGCAGGGAGTCAGAAAGAGGAGGGAGGGAGACAGAGAGAGGAGGCAGGGAGTCAGAAACAAGAGGCAGGGTGTCAGAGAGGAGGCAAAGAGTCAGAGAGAGGAGGCAAGGTGACAGATAGAGGAAGCAAGGAGTCAGAAATAAGGGACAGGGAATCAGGGAGGGCAAAAAAGGAGAAAAAAAATCCTCTGTGGTTTTTATCTCTGAGAGAAGACTGATTCTTCACATGGCCTGAGCCATGTGGGGCTGTGTGAGACATCTGGACACCTGGACGCCAGGTGACAGTGCCTCTGTGGGCTCTGCCTCCTGCCTCCACATCTGTCTTCCCTCTCCTCCCCCAGAGATGGCACCATGGGCACCCTTGTGGGCATGTCTCTCCTCTGCAGCCTGTTCTCCCTTCTCCATCCTCAGCCAGGCTGAGCTCACACAGCGAGGAGCAGACAGGGATGAGTTCGAAGGGCCCTTTGGGAATTTGGAGTCCAATATCAATCACTGAATGGATTTCAGGAAGTCAGAGAGAGGAGGCAGGGAATCAGAGAGGGGAAGTAGGAAATCAGAGAGACGAGGCGCTGAGAGGCAGGAAATTCAACAGAGACCCCTTAACAACACAAGTATCCGAATGCACATACTGTGACTACTGACCCCACCACAGGGCCATTCTGAGGACAGGTGGAAGCCAGAACGTTCCCAGAGCAGAGATGAGGGGGTGCCATCCTGGGGGCACAGTAACCACAGCCAGGAAGGCATCCATCAGCCCACTTAACTGATGGGGACATTGATGCTCAGAGAGGTTAAGTCACTTGCCCCAGTCGACACAGCAGATGACTAGCTGGGCTGGGAGCAGAACCAGGTTGTTTGGCTCCAAAGTCTGGGCTCTTAACTCTATGAAAGCCCACTCCCGGCCAAAATTGGTCTTTTCCAAAACACTGTCTGTCTCAGTGAAGCCTCAGCTGGCGTCATGCTGGGGGATGACCCCTCAGACATATTATATTCTCACTCCCTCTCTCCCTGCAGGCAGCGGAGCGGAAAGGGGGCAGGCACCTCCCAGGATTCTCCCCCAATCCTGCCAGCCACCTCCGAGCAAGTGCACCTGTGGATTCAACACTTCTTCTCCCTTAAGCCTCTCCCCCAGGGCCTGCCTGGAAGATGAAAGGGTCACACAGGCACGGGCAGCAGGACAAGAGTCTGGATATGTTCTCCTGGTGTATGCCCCAGAGCCTATTTCACTGCACTGCCCCTCCTCCACCCCCCATGCCTCCTCCATCAGCGCACACTCAGCCTCTCTGGACACGCACATTGCCGTCACTGGCCTCCAGCTGCCACTCTGAGAGTCCAGGGGCTTGGCAAAGCCAACCCCACCACCCTTGGCAGCTCAGGTGGTAGAAGGTAGGCAGGCATCCGCTTTCAGCAGGCCAGCTCTGCCTCTCACCAGCCCCGCAGCCCTGGGCAAATGACTTGGCTCCCTGGGGCTCAGGTTATTCCTCTGTTAATGGTAAGAAACGAACTCCCTGTGTGGCCCTGGGCTTCCAATAAGTCTGGAGGCTGACCCAGCTCCTGGGCCGCAGCAAACTGAACACATGCTGGGTTCTTTTCTTTGTGGCACTTTATCTTGGCAGCCGTGGGGCTGCCCAGTGAGGCTGGACTGGAATGCAGACGCAGGTCTTGCAGGGAACCCATCTTGTCTCTGACACCATGGGAGGCCTGAGTCACCAGCTCCTGACCTGGCTGCTCCCTCCCATCCTGGCTTCCCACCTTCCATGAGGTCTTGGACAACATCCCCTGTCATCCTCCCAGTGCTGGGGACAAGAGGAGGGGAGGGCACAGAGAGGCCTCCAGAGCTGCCTTCTGGGCCCTCCAAGACAGCTAAGTTACAGGAAACCCCTCCTGGAAAGGGGATCATCCAGGAAACTCACTCAGCACCAACCCAGAAAAAGCTCAAGAACTCTGGATAAGGAAGGTACTTCTTAATCTTCCTTAGCCAGCTCCAGAAGGGGGACAGGAGTGTTTGGGGAAGTTGACTCGTCTTCCTTAAGCCCCAGTTTCCTCCTATTTAGATGGGCTATTACTCTAGCTCTTTAAATGGAAAGCCTCTGGCACCAAAACTAGAACATAGTAGAAGCTCAATAAATCTTTCTTTTTTGGGATAAGTAAAGGGTATAGCACCGAGTTTGACACATATAGTAGGTGCTCAACAAATTTAATTTTCTCCAGGTATGTAAAGTTGCCAGACGATCCTGGCACATAGTAGGTGCTCAGTCAATTTCACTTTCTCTGGTCATCTAAGGAATCACTGAGCTTTCCTCCTCCAAGCCTCTACCCTTTCTTCCCGGCTGCTCCACTTCCCCCAGATCCCCAGCTCTCCTGGGGTGTCTCCTACCTGGGAATGGCGGGCCGGGCCTCTGGCACGGCTGGGAGAGCTGCCTGGAAGCGCCGAGAGCCGCGGGGAGCCGCCTGCTGCTCCAGCCGCCGAGCCTCCCAGACTCTGTGGTGACTCCCGGGTCACTGCGCGGGGATCCTCCCCTGCGCGGCTCGGGACGCCGGGCTGGGCGCGGCCGGGCAAGGAGGCGCAAGGGGCAGGTGCCCCATGGGTGGGCTCCGAGGGCTCGGCGGGGCCCGGGCAGGGGGCGGGCTCCGGCTCGCCGCCGCCGGCCCTGCCCTGCCCCGAGCCGGGAGCCTCCTGCTGAGCCAGGTGCCCGGAGGCTTGGGGATGTCCGATCCGGGGGTCCCCGCCTGGGGCTCTGGGGTTGGGGGCGGAGAGGTAGGGGCGACTCAGGTGATGAAGGAGCAGCCTCTAGAGACTCGGGGAGGGGGATCCTTTGGAGGTGACTGTGGGTGCGTGTCCCGGGTGGGCGAAACCTCCTGGTCGCCTATGCCACCTTCTCCGCCTGCCCCAAAGGAGGTCGCTCGGATTGGGGGTATCTGGCTGCGGGGCTCGGCCGCGGCCTCCTCCTCTGCCCGCGGCTGTGCAGCTCTCCCCGCTCCGGAGGGACGGCTTCTTTCTCCCCGCGCGGCGACGCCAGCAGCTGAAGGAGGAGCAGGGCGCTCCGCTCTGCTCTGCGCGCGTGTGGGAGGGGGCCTTGAACGCCGCCCCAAGGTTTCGCAGCTCCAAGTTAGCACCAACCCGGCTCCTCCTCCTCCTTCACCTTCTCCTGTCCGCAGATGAGGAGAACTTTGTGTGTGGCCCTGGGTTCTCCCTCCTTCCCCCTCTCGCAGGCAGATGCCCCACTGTCACCCGCAGGGCGAAGAGGTCGCTGATCCCTCCGAAAGGTGGCAGAACCTCAGGCCCCTGA
>NW_012118921.1:458458-460627 GCF_000951035.1 Colobus angolensis palliatus
CGGGGTCCCCAGCGGCTTGCGCCCGGCCAGGCCGAGGGCGCCACGGCTCCAGCGCCCTCCTCCTTCGCAGAAGTCCCCGGGTGCCCTCCCAGGTGTCCAACCTGTCTGTCCCAGCCGCCGCCTCCCTCCCGAGGTCACGGTGCCCACGGGACCCTGCAGACTGGCACATGGGCCATGCACGTGTCGCCTAGGGGAGCGGGGAGTCCCCTTGGCTTAGTGGCCAGAGGCCTTCGAGGCACGGCCGCGGGGGACACACCAGGTGTCTTGAGCATTGCCTCTCCTGCCTGCATTCTCCCTTCCCGCCTTTAAATGAGGGGCTTGACCTCGGCCAGACATCGGACCTTCTCACTGGGCCCTATCTCCACACCACTTATTACTTAATATATTTTTTAAAATACCAGATCCACTTTCCCCACCCCTTAAACACATTTTTTTAGAGAATCATTATATCGCTGCCTTAAATGGGAAACCAGTATCACTTGCCATAAATAGAAAGTAAGAGTTAAAATAAGCACAGTGAAAACAAAGCAAGGTTATTAAATTCTAGCTGGAAACTGTGGTCTGCCAAGGCTTGAGATGTGCCCTCAGTGAAAAAGGGAGATTGGCAAGATTTGGAGAGGTGTTAAATACCCATTAGCACCTAACAGAGACTTTCTCCTTCACGTATCAGGAGGCTTAAAAGAGAATGTTCTCATTGTGTGATACAGCAAAGGAATGCGATGCTGTGTCTGTGTCCCTCAGTTCCAGACCGCTGGACCTCAGGGATGTCTGCCAGCCTCACCCCCAACCCAGACCTGGCCTCCCTATCTCATGAAAGGCAGCAGGGGTCTGGGAGGGCACCTGAGGGGCCAGCTCCATTGGCTGAAAGATTGGCATTCAAGTTCTGTCTCAGTAACTACCTAGATGTCTGACCTTGGGTCAGTCATGAAAAGTCTCTGGGTCCTGGTTGTGCCATCTCCAAAATGGGTATAATATTGATGGGTCCACAGAATGACAGAAGTACTAAAATGGCCTGGGACTTTGAATATGGAAAGTGACTTGCTTTACTTGTCTCTGTGACATCTTGAGATTCTCCAGGAAAGTTAACCAGAGAGGATGGGGCAGGTGGAGGTGAAGGGTGCAGTACCTGTACTACCTGATTGTGTTTAATGCCCCAATTTAGGCCACAGAGGGGCTAAGGGGATGTGCCCAAAGTCACCTGGTGGCAAGTGGCAGGATCACAGCCCGGTACATTTTCTATATCCAGACTTTGCCTCTGGGAACTGGCTTCAGCCCAGGAGGGTTTGTGCTGGGCATGACACACAGAGACTGTGAGCCTTGAGCTAGCAGTGAACTTGGCAGTGGGAGGTGAGCAAGGTGGCACGCTTCATCTGGAAGGCTGGGGTCAGGAGGACTCAGGTCGCTGGGCCAGCTCTGCCACCCCCATCACGGAAATATGGCAGGCAGCCCAGGAACCCATTGCTCCCAGATTCTGCAGAGTTGTAAAACAGAATGGGTCATACCCCACTGATCATATCACTGTCGCGAGGGGAGCTGCATGTGGAGTGAGAAGCCTGGGAGGTCCACTTGCCCCAGCCTCTGTGTTCTGCTCCTGCCCTCCCCCACTCCCAGTATGGTATGGCTCAGTCAATAAGCAAGTACACATAAGGGATCACCTGATGCCCAAGGAAGCCTTGCGTGGCAACAGTGCACTGCCCACATGTGCCTATTTTCCCCTTCCCTGCTCCCCACAGCCCACTTGCCTCACCATTCCCCATCAGATCCTTTGCCATAGCGCCCCCTTCGTTCCCTGGGCTCCCTGTCACCCTCTCTCTCCCATACAACCTGTGACCATTTTAACCCTGTTCTAAAACTGCCACCTCCTGTTCAAGAATTTTCAAGGGCTCCCCATTGCTTAAGATATAAAATCTTGGGCCAGGTATGGTGGCTCACGCCTATAATCCCAGCACTTTGGGAGGCCAATATGGGAGAATCACTTGAGGCCAATAGTTTGAGACAAGCCTGGCCTATGTTGGCAAAATCCGATTACTAAAAATATAAAATATAATAATTTTATACTAAAAATATAAAAATTACCCAGGTGTGGTGGCGTGCGCCTGTAATTCCAGCTACTCGGGAGGCTGGGGCGTGAGAATTGATTGTACCCAGGAGGTAGAGGTTGCAGTGAGC
>NW_012118921.1:461356-464148 GCF_000951035.1 Colobus angolensis palliatus
TAACGCTGGTGGCACATTAGAATCACCTACAGGAGCTTTTAAAAGATATCAGAACCCAGGCTCCCCACTCAGAGATGCCGATTTAATTGCTCTGGGGTTGGGTTTCATCACCACACGGTTTAAAGCTCCCCTAAGTAATTCTAATGCGCACCCAGGGTTACTAGAGCAGTAATTCTCAAAGTGTGGTCCCTAGACCAGTAGCATCAGCATCATCTGGGACTTGTTGAAAACGCAGAATCTCAGGCCTCACCCTAGGCCCATGAACCTGAAGCTTTGGGAGTGAGGCCAGGCCACCTGGTTTTAACCAGCCCTTCTGGTGATTCTGATGCACGCCAAAGTTTGAGAACCACTGACCAAAAGACTGAAGTTGGCAATACCATAGAGGTCATGTGGCCCAGCCTTCCTGTTTTGTAGACAAAGAGATGGTTTGTGGCTTGACCGAGTTCAACACATGCTCATGACAGGCTAGACCCAGAACCCAGAACTTGACCCGAGCACAGCGCTCCTTCCTGCTGAATGCACCATCCCAGACTACAGTATCCCTAACTGAGTCTCTTGCCTTGGCAGGCCCGGGCACCTGTACCAGCCTTGAACTTCAGCAGGAGTCAATGGGTCATCTGCTGCATAAGCTCAGCTGGATTGGGGCACTGGGCCAGGTGCCAGTCAGTACAGAGGGCAGATAGCCAGAACAGACTGGCACCTCATCCAGCATTCAGAGCCTTACCCAACATCCCCGAAGGCAGACTGACAATGACATGGGAGGAGAGGTGTCCCCCCAGGCCAAAGGTCAACAGGAGCACAGCTGAACCGGCCACACCCTGCCCCCTTCCCTGGATCTGACCATTTCTGCCTCCTGCTGCCTCTCCGTCAACCCACTGAGCCCAATGATCCAAGCAAGCCCCAACTCAGTCAGGAGCCTGGGTTCTAATCCCAGCTAAACAGAAGTTTGCTGTGTGACCCTTGAATGGGCTGCTTAACCTCTCTGACCCTCATTGCCAAGCATTCTTCCTCCTCTCCTTTATGCTCCAGCCAAAGAGACTGACTTGTAGTTCCCTGAGCTTGCAAGGCTCTCTGTACCCCAGATCTTTGCACATGCCAAAGCCTGTGCCTGAGGGGCCACTCATCTCTGGATTGCCAGCAGACTCCTAGTTTTCCTTCCATCAAGTATTCCTGCCTCTGGGAAGTCTTGGTTGCTCTCTCTTCTGTGCTCCATGGAGCTGCCTTACAGAAATCTCTTGCTTTTGGATTAAACCCTCACTGTCTGAACTCTTGGTACTCAGATCTGAAACTCGGGGTTCCAATAGATTTGGATAATGCATCATCTTTTACTCTCTGAACTTGCTATGTAAGCTCTTTTTTTTCTTTTTCTTTTTGGAGACAGGGTCTTGCTCTGTAGCTCACACTGGAGTGCAGTGTCGTGATCATGGCTCACTGCAGCCTCGACCTGCTGCGCTCAAGCGATCCTCCCGCCTCAGCCTCCTGAATACCTAGGACTACAGGCACACGCCATCACACCCAGCAAATTTTTAATTTTTTTGTAGAGACAGGGTCTTGCTATGTTGCCCAGGCTGGTCTCAAATTCCTGGGCTCCAGCAAGCTTCCTGCCTCGGCCTCCCAATGTGTTGAGATTACAGGTGTGAGCCACTGCATCAGCCAGAGCTTTCTTTGTAAACTCTTGATGTCCAGAATCAATATCCAAATGGGTTTGAAAAGCATGTAATAATCTGTCATGGTGTCCTTGCCCTCTTGAGAGGAGAGGTGGTACTTGCCACTTAGTGTGCAGTAAAATTTGGATGAATGAATAAATAGTGGTCAGTTTCTTCTTCTGTCCAACAAGAATGTTGGGTGCTGTCTGAGACCCATCCAAGTCTACATTTCCAAGCTGGTTTAATCCCACCATGGGTGATTCAGGTGCCTTCCAGCCCATATGTTGTTTTTATGCAAATAAAAGAAAGGTTCCTTTTCTGGGCAGAGGCAGCCCCTCTTTAAAGCTCTCAGCTTTGAGGGGAAAGGCCAAGCTATTTCCTCAGCTGAGTGCCCTTGAGCAGTAAGCAACCTACACAACCATACAGGGCAGCCCTTTGTGACCTCATCTAGTCCTTGAGAATGCACCACAGAATATTTTTGCAGGGAACTATGATGACTGTGATCAACCAGATTGGGCCAAGCTGAGTGGGCAGCCAGGAGAGAAAGAGTCAGAGTGGACTAGAGGCTTGCAATCATAATGAGGACCACTCATGGAGCCCCCACTCTTTGCAGGCACTAGGTGGGTCCCTGTAACTACATGGACCTATTTTAGCCAGACCACAACCCTATGTGGAGAGGCATTATTAGAGTCATTTGTAGATGAAAAAACTGAGGCTGACAACACCTGAGCAAGGAAGTAACAGAGCTTGAACTAAGTCTGCTTGATAGCAACAGCTGCCTGGGCTAGGATCTGCTCTCAAATACAGCAGCAGCAACCACAGCTGCCTGTGTGTATGAAAATGCTTGTGATCCCCATGGAGGCTACCTGTGAAGGGTGCAAGGCAGGGTTCTTTTTTCTGTTTTACAGGTGGCAGACCTGACACTCAGAGATGTTCCATAACTTGCCCAAAGGCACTTGACTAGTAAGAGGCAGAGCCCGGACTTAAAGATATTTGGATATTTGAACAACTACCCTTTGATCTCTTTTTACGATGCCCTGTTGTCTTCTTAAGGCTTGGCCTGCATCACTCCATCCAATGTCATATCACCATCATTAGCATCTCTATCACTATCATCTTCATCATCACCATTGCCATCATCACCGT
>NW_012118921.1:465172-472602 GCF_000951035.1 Colobus angolensis palliatus
CACCATCATCATCACCATCATCATCATCACCATCATCATCACCATCATCATCATCACCACCATCACATCATCATCACCACCATCATCACCATCATCACCATCATCATCATCATCATCACCATCATCATCACCACCATCATCACCATCATCACCATCATCACCATCATCATCACCACCATCATCACCATCATCACCATCATCACCATCATCATCACCATCACCATCACCATCACCATCATCATCATCACCATCACCGTCACCATCATCATCATTACCATCATCACCACCATCATCATCAGCATCATCATCATAGCCATCATCATTGTTGTTGTCATCATCTCTCAAGCCCATGGACCTTTTGCTCCTTTTTAGGTGCTTGTTGGGTCCCTTGGCCCGGGCCTGGTGTGGTCCAAATGGAGACACAAAGGCAACACAACTTCCTTCAGCTTTCTCTCTTCAGACAGGATTTGACAGGTGTCTCCTCCATCCTCTATCACATCTGATCCTTCCAACAGCTCTGGGAAACATGCAGAGCAAACTATTATGTGGGAGAGAAGCTGAAGCAGCAAAGGTTCCATGGCAATGGAGGAACAATAGGCCTTCTAGCCTAACATTTACCAACTACTCTCCTTATGCCAGGCTCCAGCTGGGGAGGCAGGCCCTGTTCTCAGACTGCTACAAAGTTAACTCATTTAACTTTCTCAACAACCATCTGAGGAGTGTCTTATTATCCCCATTTTCCAGACAAGGAGACTGAGTTTCAGATAATTGGAGTAACTGGGCAAATGTCACTCAGCAATAATTGGTGGAGTTGGGATTCTTAGTCTGTTTTTTGGACTCTGGAGTCAGTGATCTCTCTGCTACAGGAACCACCTCCCATGCAGCTCCCTGGTGGTAACACCTCCTGTTTCTGACCTGGAATCTTCTGTGGGCCCCTTTAACCAGAGGGTACCAAAGACCCTGGGAGTTAGCACAACCCTCCAGATTCTGGCAGCAGCTGAGCTGCCAGCCTTACCCCTGTTGTCTACAGAGCAGGCACCTGTAAGCCCTCAGTCTAAGAGACACTAGGAGACCAGGCTCCCAGAGGCTGTGTGACTTGGTAGCTCAGCCCCAGGTTCCACCTCCATTTCTGGTGTTACTACCTGGAAGCAATGGGACAGAGGTGCCTTTGCCCTTGCCTCTTTCTCAGACACTTTTTCCCCACTCCCCATCACCATCATCCACTCCTTCATTTACGCCTGAGTGCCAGGTGTAGTCCAAAGGGCACAAGCTTGGCCACCACACAGACCCAGATTCAAATCCTGACTCTGCCTCTCACCTCATCTTGGCCTTGGACAAGCTGGTTCTCTCTGAGACTCAGTTGCCTCATCTGTCAAAGTGAGCTCTTGTGAGGAGTTATTCACTCCATCATTCAGTCATTCAACAAATACTTACAGAACACTGGGCTGGGAGCCAAGCAGTACTTCGGGGGTGTGTGGCACTACCCCAGAGAAGCCTTCAGTCCAGCAGAGAAAGCAGAGAGCCTAAGGTCTGAGGATGCATTCAAGTTAACCCAGCTAAGAGACAGGGAGAGTGCATCGAGCAATGGGGACAGTACATACAAAGACCTGGAAGAGAAAGAGCAGCCTGTTTGAAAACGCTAAAATATACCCAGATTAGTTGGAAATCAGAGAGAGGGAATAGAGTGCAAGATGAGGCTTGAGAAAAAAGCAGAGGCCAGATGCACCTAGCACAGCACTTGGCGCACAGTAGGCCCTTAATGTATAGGAGCTGCCTTCCCCTGAGGCTACAGCTGAACCCCAAGCCCCAGGTGCAGGCTGCTGATGACGGAGGACGGGAGTCTATTTCCTCTCTTGATCAGCATCCAGCACTTCTGCTAATGCCACATAATACGGTGGGCTCATTACCTCAGAGTGCTGAGCTGGGGAGACGGGGGCAGAGGTTTGCCAACTACCTCTGATCTGCCAGAAATAGAATCCAATGTTCCAGGATGCTAATGACGGTGGCCTTGGTGTATTTCTCTTTCCTTTTAGTGGTCTCCAGTTGATGGAGTTGTTTGATGAAGAGGAAAGCAGCATAGTGGAAGAGAGGCAGAGTCAGCCGCACCGAATACTGGTTTAAGCCCCAAGCTGATGTATGATGAGCTTCACTTTAGGCACCAAGTGTGTGTCCGTGAAATTGTGCATAAGTCAAACTTGTGTCATTCACATCTTACTTTTTTTCTAGGCTCCATGATCCCATCAACTTCCGACGGAAGTTTGTCAGCAAATATGGCCACTGACGATACCTCCCAAGAGATGGAGTTTATTTTCTCTGCACTGGAGTCTGAGATAATGTGGGACATGCTTTGACCAATAGAATGTGGCAAAAGTGAGGCTGTATCAGTTCCAGGCCTGGGCCCCAAGAGGCCTGGAAGTGGCTGGGCAAAGTGGCTCATGCCTGTCATCCCAATACTTTGGGAGGCTGAGGTAGGAGATCCTTTCAGTCCATGCGTTTGACACCAGCCTGGGCAATAAAGCAAGACTCCATCTCTTAAAAAAAAAAAATGTTTTTTAATTAACTGGTTGGGATAGTGTGTACCTGTAGTACTACCTGCTCAGAAGGCTGAGGTGGAAGGATCACTTGAACCTAGGAGTTTCAGGCTGCAGTAAGCTACGGTTATATCACTGCACTCCAGCCTGGGCAACAGAGCTGGACCCCATCTCAAAAAAAGAAAAAGAAAAAAAGGATGGGGTTCCTGGAAGCTTCTGCTTTCACTCTCAGAGTCCAGCCACCATCATGTGAGGAAGTTCAGGCTGTCCTGCCCAAGGGAAAGACCATGTGGCAAGAAAGGCCATATGGAGAAGAACTGACTGCCCTTCTAGAACCTTCTAGCCACCAACTGAATGCAGCTGCCTGCATGTCCAGCCGTGATCATGTGGAGCAGGAGACTTGCCCAGCTTACCACAGAATCATGGGAAATCATAAAAATATTGTTGTTTTGCACCACGAAGTTTTGAAATGCTGGCCTAGTGCAGTGGCTCATGCCTATAATCCCAGCACTTGGGGAGCCCGAGGCGGGTGGATCAGGACCCGGGTGGATCCTGATCACTCGGGGAGCCAGAGGTGGTCAGGAGTTCAGGATCAGCCTGGCCAACATGGCAAAACCCCATCTCTACTAAAAATACAAAAATTGGCTGGAAGTGGTGGCGCATGCCTGTAGTCCCAGCTACTTGGGAGGCTGAAGCAGGAGAATCGCTTGAACCCGGGAGGTGGAGGTTGCAGTGAGCTGAGATCATGCCATTACTCTCTAGCCTGGGCCACAGAGCGCAAGTCCATCTCCAAAAAAAAAAAGTTTTGGGATGCTTTGTTATATCACAAAAGACAACAGAAATAGATCCTTTTGCTTTGTTTCTGTCTTGTAACCTTCAGTTTTGACCAAAACGTCTGTGAATGTACAGGTTCATCAAGTTACAGAAAAAAACTGGCTTATTCTGGGGTGAACCACAGACATCCAGGGAGTCATTTTTTCATCCAGTCACTTTTTGTTTTCTATCAAATATGCCTTGTCCCTGCTGTCTCAGCCTCGTTCCACCCCAGTAAGTCCTGTGATCTTTGTTAATCCCACTCCTCTCCCAGGATCCTGGCTCAATTTTGGAGAAAACGTAAAAGGCCCATGAGTTTCTGACTCCCTTCCAGCATATTCTTAGGATATGTCCTAAGCAGGGACTTTATGCCTTCTAAATCTTTCAGAAACTACAAGATGTGTGAATCATTCTCTTGCTGATATCAACCACCATTCATGACACAATGAAGGTGCAGTTGAGCTAAAAGCTTTACTGCCTGCTCTCTTGCAGGGCACGGGGTGGGAAGACACCTGCCCTGGGAGTCCCCATGGAACCTGGAGGGCTCTCTGTCCCTCCCTGGGACTGGCACACTCCTGTAATCCTGAATTTGACCACTCCACAGATGTGCCTCCAGTAGAGGTTGAGGCCTGTTGAGAGAACAAGCACTGCCACGCCTCAGAGAGGGGCCTCCAGATCCAAAGACCCTGCTCCCAGTCTCCCAGCTGAGCTTCATTTGCAAACTGTTCCCTGCCCGGCTCAAACTCACACCCCAGCCCCATGAATACCTGCCTCATGGAATGTTTTGATGGATGAATGAATGGGTAGATAAACCTCAGGAGTGAATGGTGGGACAACTGAAGAAATAAATGAAAAGGTAAATGAATGAATGGAGATCAAATGAGTGCTACCATTAATGATTTATAATACTTGCAAGGTCAACAGGCCCTGCCTGGATCCAGACACACTTCAACCACAACTTCTGCCTCTCTGCCGGATGATGGGGCCATCTCACTCTCTGAGAACCAAAACAAGTCTCCTAGCCACTTTCTCTGTTTCTTCTAAGGCTGCATCAATGAGGATTAGGATTAGTCAACTGCAAGCCACAGAAAGTCCCAAATAAAAGTAGATTAAACCAATTTACTTTTCACTCAGGTAAATTTCTCACTCAGGTAAATGAATTCTGAAGGTGAGATGACTTGTGCTTCACAGGGTCAGAGACCCAGGCTTTTTCTAGCTTTCTGTGCCAGAATTCTGGGAGTGTGGCCTCATCCTCATGGTCCAAGATGGCTACTTAAGTCCACCCATCGCTTCTCAATCCAATGAGCAGAGGAAAGGGCAACAGAGGGGACACCCTTTTTCTCTAAGGATACTTCCTGGAAATTGGCCAGAATTGAGTCACATGACCACACTGGACTGCAAAGGAAGCTGGGAAATGTGGCCTTTACTCTAAGTGACCTCATACCCAGCTAAATTTAGAGTTCTGTAATTAAGGAAATAGAGTAGAATTTATAGTAGGGGTCATCCAGTAGGCTCTGCCACACAACAGCTAAAGGAGCCATCTTACTGGGTGCCTACCTCAGCCCACATTCTGTTCTGGTGACCCATTTTTGTTTTTGTTTGTTTGTTTTTCATTGAAAGAGAGAGAGAGTGTGTGTGTGTATGTGTGTGTGTGTGTGTGTGTGTGTGTTTGAGACAGAGTCTCACTCTGTCACCCAGGGTGGAGTGCAGTGGTGTGATCTCAGCTCACTGCAACTTCCACCTCCTGGGTTCAAGTGATTCTCCTGCCTTAGCCTCCTGAGTAGCTGGGATTACAGGCGTCTGCCACCAAACCCCAATAATTTTTTGCATTTAGTAGAGACAAGTTTCACCATGTTGGCCAGGCTGGTCTGGAACTCCTGCCCTCAGGTAATCCACCCTCCTAGGCCTCCCAAAGTGCTGGGATTACAGGTGTAAGCCACCATGCCCAGCCCTGGTGACCCATTTTTGCCTATCTGCTATGAGCACCTTAGAGGCAGGAGATCGTCTTAATCATGTGCGTATTCTCAGTATCCAGAGTAGGGTCTGGCACATCATAGGTGCTTATTCATTCAGTAAACAGAAACATATTTAAGCACCTACTATGTGTTGGGCATGGATCTAGGTGCTGAGAATAGAATCGTGGACAACAGAGACAAAGCCCTGCTCCCAAGGAGCTGATGTTCTAGAGGGAAGAGGTAATTAATCAAATAGCTATAAAACAGAATATAATACAGTAAACAGCATATAATAACAATGTAAAGGTCAGGGAGTGATTGGTGCTATGAAGAAAAATTATGCAGGCTCAAGCGTGTGAGAGGTGATGGGGGAGCTATTGGGGACAGGTGGTCAGGGAGGTGCCACTGAAACAGAACGAAGCAAGGGTTGGGCCAAGTGGGCATGACAGTGGGAAGAGCATCCCAGGCAGAGGAACAGCAAGTGCAGATGCCCCGAGGAGGGCATGTGCTTGGTGGGTTCAAGGAAAAGCAACAGTGCTCCTAAGAATGTGAGCAAGTCATGAAAGAAGTGAAAGAAAGAAAGAATGAATGGGCTGGATGTAGTGGCTCACACCTATAATCCCAGCACTTCGGGAGGCCAAGGCAGGCGGATCACCTGAGGCTGGGAGTTCGAGACCAGCCTGGCCAACATCGAGAAACTCCGTCTCTCCTAAAAATACAAAGTTAACTGGGCATGGTGGTGCATTCCTGTAATCCCAGCTCCTCGGGAGGCTGGGGCAGGAGAATTGCTTGAACCCGGGAGGTGGAGGTTGCGGTTAGCCGAGATCGTGCCATTGCACTCCAGCTCTGGGCAACAAGAGAGAAACTCCGTCTCAAAAACAAAACAAAACACAACAAAACAAAACAGAAAGAAGAGAGAAAGAGAGACAGGAAGGGAGGGAGGAAGGAAGGAAGGAAGGAAGGAAGGAAGGAAGGAAGGAAGGAAGGAAGGAAGGAAATATGTCATGGCAGAAACGATTCTGGCTACAAACTGGTAGGTGTGGGTTCAATTGTCCAAGTTCTGACTTTAATTAACAGCAGGACCTTACCGAGCGTCAGTCTCCTCATCTACAAAATCAGCATAATACAAGCCCCATGTCCCCTGTGTTGTGCAAACCAAACGCAACAAGCACTGGGAATCGGATAAAGCAGAGTGTATTTGTGAACTCTACATTACCATGATTGTTACGAAGCCATATTCAGACACCTCCTACTCATAGTCAACCAGGTCACAATTCCTTCTGATTTGGCTGTAATGACAGGCCGTCTTGGGGGACCCCTCACAGTGGAGGCCCCTGGTATCCCCTGCTGCTGCTCCATTCCTCTTTCCTCTGTCCCCGCCCTCTTCTCCTGCCTTTTCCCAACATTTCCTGGTGCCTTCTCTGGGCCAGGCGTACAGAAGAAGCTGTAGGTCCAGAGACATGACATGAGGTCCCTGGCCTCCAAAACCCTGGGTATTCTGTGACAACAGATTCTGGTACATGCTTTCACAGTGGTCTGTGCAAGGTCCCTGGGGAGCACTGTGGAGGGAACACCCAAATCTTCTGGGAGGAGCAAGACCCAAGGCCAGCAAAGAGTGGGTAGAGCTCTGGGCTAGGAAGTGGTCTGAGTCCTTGTTCCAGCTCTGTCCACCACTCACTGTGTGACTGTAGGTAAGCCCCCAGCAATCTGGGCCTTAATTTCCTCACCTGTAAAAAGAGATGGTGATTCTATGCTCTTGCAACTCTTATGCTGTGCTTCTGCCATCTCTTAGTGGGCCCAGCACTGCACTAGCCCCTAGAGGATATAGAAGAGGGAAAAGAAGACTGGGTTCCATCCATTAAGAGATTCTACAGTGAAGAAGTGTCAAGCCACGAACTCCGTTCAAAGGAGCAGTGATTGACTGATTCCCTTTCGGTGTCAGTGTTCAACAGAGCTGGGATGCCTTTGAGGGAATCTAAAAAGCCAGTGGTGGCTTGGAGTGTTGACCACTGAGGCCTTTTCCAGTGCAGATTCCAGGGGCCTGTGAACAGTTCTAGAGCTACCGAAAGTCAACTGCAGTAAGACATCCAGTTCAGAAGTCACAATCACAGGAAGTTTAGGAGGCAGCGGC
>NW_012118921.1:475087-477505 GCF_000951035.1 Colobus angolensis palliatus
GGCTCACTGAAACCTCCACATCCTGGGTTCAAGCTATTCTCCTGCCTCAGCCTCCTGAGTAGCTGGGACGACAGGCGTGCACCACCACACCTGGCTAATTTTTGTATTTTAAGTAGAGACAGGGTTTCACCATGTAGGTCAGGCTGATCTCGAACTTCTGACCTTGTGATCTGCCCGCCTCAGCCTCCCAAAGTGCTGGGATTACAGACATGAGCCACCGCATCAGCTTTATTCAATCTTTAGCCAAATAAAAATAAAAATTTTAAACAAAATTATCATTAAAACGGTGGCGTTAAAAACTGCAAGGATGGTCTGGAGAAACATGTCACACCGCTAAGCTCAGGAAAGGCGAGGCCTCTGTCTCTTCCAGCTGTGCTGTGAGCACGGGGTCGAGGAGGTTTGATTCCTCCTTGCTCAGTCATCAATGCCAGATGACACTTCTTGGGGACATCTAATACCCGCCCTCTCCAACTCTTGGGATTCTGGTGAGACCGATGCAGAAAATGAAGATGTGAGCAGCATCTGGAAAAGTACATGTTATGCAAATGCAAGCTGGTTTTAATCAGTGATGATTTATATTACTCAGACAGTGTTAACAGAATCTTAGCTTGGAGGTATCAAAACAGCCCACCTCTAGTTTGTAAACACATCACGTGCACGTGTGTGCACACACAATCCACACAAAGGGAGCCTGCCAGGTGCTGATGGCAGTGAGTTCCGCCCGTGGTTACTAGGAGAAGGCTTCACGGGCTAGTGAGTCTCGTGGTGAGCCTAGGAGGAGAAACCTTGTGGGGAACAGTCCTGGTGCTGGGACTCAGGGCTCCAAGGACGTTTCTGGCACCCTCTTGCCACCAGGCGAGCCAGACACATCCGCTGTGAGTCTGGGGCTCCGGCCAGGACTGCTTCCTTCCCTTACCCAGCTGGCTAAGGGTGGGAGAGGCTGCTGCCTCTGGACTGGCCTCTGTACCCCAGTCCCCGTTCCCTGGGTGTAGGAAAAGACAGGTGTGCGCACCCAGAACGAATGCTGGAGAACCACCAAGGCCGGCGCCGGCCCCAGGGTGCAGGTGTCTGACGCTGCTGAATAAATCATGATGGTGCCCAGCGAAACTTCTCCCCCCAGAGTAGCTTTCTCTGCCTTCCAGATGCTATCTCCCCGCAGGAAGCCAGGTGGCACGTACGTGACCCTTCTTCAACAGATGGCAAGCAGGGGTGAGCCTTCCACCTGGTCAGGCTAACATTTCCTAAGCTGGAACGGGCCTTTGCAGGGATCCACACGAACCCCCAGCAAACTGTTCCCAGCACGGCACTCTGCACCATCTTCCATGGCTGCTTGCCTGCCTGTGTCCTCTCCTGGACCCAAAGCTTCAGAAGGCCAGGACGTGCCCCCTGGTCCACCAGTGTCTATGTCTATCTTCTTTGTATTCCCAGGGCCTAGAACAGAGTCAACGCTGGATCCAGAAAGAAATAGAGGCAGAGAGAGGGAGGGAGGGAGGGAGGAGGAGAGAGAGGAGAGAAAGAGAAAGAGAGAAAGAGGAAGAAAGGGAAAGAAAGAAAAAGAAAAAAGGAAGGATAGAAGGAAGGAATGAGAAAGAAGAAGGAAGGAAGGAAGGAGAGGGGAGGGAGAGAAAGAAAAAGAAAGAGGGAGAGAAAGAAAAATAAGGAAGGAAAGAAAGAAAGAGAAAGAAAGAAAGAGAGAGAGGGAAAGAGAGAGAGGGAAAGGAAAGGAGAAAAGAAAAGAAAAGAAAAGAAAGGAAGGAAGGAGAGAGGGAGGGAAGGAAGGAAAGAAAGAGAGAGAGAGAAAGGAAGAAGAAAGAAAGAAAAAGAGAGAGGATATATTATTTTCCATGATGAAAGCCAGATATCTCCAGACCCCTCCACTCCATTGAATCTCTCTTTAAGAAACTCTCAAGCCAGTGTATCTGCCTATTATTATCTCCCATTATATGAAGATTCCTGTCTAAAATGCGTTGGGAGCAGTTTTACTCGATTCCAGAAAAGATGAATAGCCTGCTTCCTGACACAGACAAGTAAATAACTCTAGATTCTCTATTTTTGCCCTGGTTTCTTACGTTGATACAGCAATCAAGCTGACGTGGCATTGCCTTGATCTAGTAATCCCTTTTATAAAATGACCTTTAGAATGTAACATACTTCCAAGCAGAGAGTCAGTTAAACAAGGTAATTTACTCTGGGTAGCATATCTTCCAATATTCTTGGGCCAAAAGTAACCATAGGAGAGGGCCAGATAAAGAGGAGCTGTGAGGATTAATTACTCATTTTGGTTGAGTGCGCTGCCGGGTAGGGGGGAAACAAATCTTTTTCTAGAGAGAGAGGGAGGATGGGAGGCAAGGAGAGAGAGAGAGAGGCAGAAACACAGACAAAAAGAGAGAGACAAGGCGGCAGAGAGAGAGGCAAAGA
>NW_012118921.1:478150-481407 GCF_000951035.1 Colobus angolensis palliatus
CTCTGGGTAGCATATCTTCCAATATTCTTGGGCCAAAAGTAACCATAGGAGGGGGCCAGATAAAGAGGAGCTGTGAGGATTAATTACTCATTTTGGTTGAGTGTGCTGCCGGGTAGGGGGGAAACAAATCTTTTTCTAGAGAGAGAGGGAGGATGGGAGACAAGGAGAGAGAGAGAGAGGCAGAAACACAGACAAAAAGAGAGAGACAAGGCGGCAGAGAGAGAGGCAAAGAGAAGAAATAATCCGGGTGATGTGTGGGTGCTTCCTGTTCTCCCACAAACAGGAATCTGGATTTTCTGGCCCCTGCTGGTAACGAGCAGCCGCACACCAGTCTCACGTGTGCGCCCAGTTTCCATCCTTTGGAGGGCCTCCACCTTCATCATGTCACCTAATCATCCCACTCAGAGCTCCAAGAGAGCAGAAAGGTCACCTTTTCTCATCTTGAATCTCAGCATCCTCACGGAGGGCCCACCCAACCTGTGCTGGCCCGAGATAGCACCCAGGGTTAGCTATGGTGCCATGGAAAGCAAGCCTGTGAGCCTTGGAGCCAAACCTGAGTTCTTTCACTAGACAGCTTTGTGGCATTGAGTCTGGTACTTGCTGTCTCTGGACCTCTGCACCAGGGCTGGGAGAGCACGGCACAGCGTGTCTCTCTCAAGAGGGATGATCTAAACATTACTCAGTGATTAGGAATTCTAGCTTCCGAGCAAGCAGAACCACACTCGAGTTTTGGTGCTGCCATTTTCAAGATAGGTGACCTTAAGCACACTGCTGAATCTAGATGGGCCTCAGTTTCCCCATCTGGATAATGGAGATAATAACAGCACCTCTTCTAGGATCATTGGGAAGATTACATGAAACGAAGTAGCTCAGGACCAAGGGGGAGCAGTGCTCCTGGCCAACACTCACACAGCGCTTATGAAGCACTTCCTATTCACCAGGCTCTGCTCCGGATAGATTTATGGACGTAAATCATCTATAGATTTACAGATAGATTTATCTATGCACATGTGCGGTAATCCTTAGAGCAGCTCCTGAGGCAGGTAACATTATTTTCCCCAGTTTACAGATACAGAAACTGAGACACAGACCTGGGAAGTAACTCTCCCAAGGCCACACAGCTGATTAGTAGCACAGTCAGGATTCGAACCCAGGCCATCGGGCTCCAGACACTGAGTCCTCACCCCAGCTTACTGCTTCTCAGCAAGGGCTCAACAAAACATAGCCATTTCCATTCAGTTCCCAGACACATTGCAAATGCCTAATCCAAGCTCATTCCCCTGCTCTCACTCCGTGGCCCTTGTGTAGAATTGAATCTGTTTTCTTGCAGTGTCTACTCATTTGTCCCCAGGAATTATCTCTAATCTCTTCCTCAAGCCTTGTGACAGCCCCTCTACTGCTTGTAGATCAATTGGCTGATTTCCCATGAATGTCTTCTCAGGCTAACCTTGCCCCATCGTTCCCTATGGGAACCCTCAGTGATTGATCCTGTTCTAAACGTGCCTTAACGACCACATGCCAAGCACTGGGCTGGGTTCAACATGAATGTGGAGGCTGAGCTCTTGGTTCTCCCCCATCAAGTGGGTAGATTAGGAGTCCTTGCCTCATTCCGATCACTCTCCGTGGGATCCTCCCAGTTTGGTTACAGCCTCTAAATGCTGGGGCCTAGACATCAGCCCACACTGCTTTAAGCCTCCATGGCCGCCCTGGGAAGTGAGCAAGACGGAAATTAGTGCTCCCCTTGGGACAGATGAGGCAGCTGAAGCTCAGAGGAGGAAGTGACTTACTCAAGGCCATACAGCAAATCCCTGAAGGAGGTGGTCTGGAACTCAGGCCCCAGGTTTCATAAACTCACATACCTGACTTCAGCCTGCTGACACCTTCCTTGGATTTGGGGAGAGGTGGAATAGGAGGGACCTCATTTTCTGGTGGGGTGAGGGGGAGAAAGTAGAGACCTGCCGAGCCCAGGTTGGCATCAGTATCCACCTGGGGTTTGCAGAACCCGCCTGGTGGAGGCGAAATCACCCTTCTTTCCTTTCTTCCCCTGTGACTCAGTGGACGTAGCGGGGTACCTGGTGTCCTTCCCCTGGTCTGAAAAACAAGAAAGCTAAAAAAAAAAAAATCTGAGAGGTTAAAATTAGTTTTCCACCTTCTTCTGCCCCAGAAAGAGCTGACAACTCACCTGGAAGGAACTCCTTCCTTTCTGGGAGCTGAGAGGGGCGCTGCTGCATGGGGGTGTCGGTTTCGGAGCTGGGAGGCTGTTTTTTTTCCCCACCTCCATCATTTCCCTCCCCCACAGAGAAAGCTTGTTACTTTATTCTATTTTAATAATAAAAGCCAAAAGAGAGTTGTTTCTGCCACAGGCCTGGTCCCCCGAATGATGGTGTCAAGAAGCGCGGGGGCTTAGCACCGGACTCAGATGCAGGGAGTCCCACAGATCACGGTGGCTGACAGTTAAGGCCAGCGCCAGGCAGCAGGGACAAGAGTGTAAGGGAAGGCAGAAGAGCTTGTGTAGTTCCTGGCCCTGCCCAGACCCCCTATGGACCCTGAGCCCCTTCCTTCCCCTGGCTGGGCCTCAGTCCCCTTATCTGTAAAGTGGGCTCCTACTGCCTATCTGAATGGGATCGGGTGAGATGGGAAAGGGAAGAGAAGAGCCCCCCTTAACTGGATACTGCCTGCTGTATAGACGCCAGGCAGGGACCAGGTGCATAGCATCATGGTTTCATGTCACCACTCTCTGAGGCTGCTGCCACTAGGCATATCTTCTACTGGAGAAATTGAAGCTT
Source organism: Colobus angolensis palliatus (assembly GCF_000951035.1). Lineage (NCBI taxonomy): Eukaryota > Metazoa > Chordata > Mammalia > Primates > Cercopithecidae > Colobus > Colobus angolensis. Next base: position 480,937 of record NW_012118921.1, read on the forward strand.
AGGAGCATGAGCTGTACTGGTATTCAAGCCTACATCTTGGTCACTGTAGGGCCCAAGCTCTTTCCCAGTGGCCCATCTGACTGTGTTTTACAAATTGTTCTGTGCTTTTCAAGTATGCGTGGTCACTCCCAGGATTATTCCAGAGAAGCTCCCTGAGCTCCATGGCTGCCCCTGGCCCTGCTCTCAAGTCGGAAGCCCTGAAGCCCCTCCTAGGATCAGGAGCCTCAGAGGCCCTTCTCCTGACTCTCATCCATCCCGTGCATCTCCCACCCCTGGAGATGATCCTTCTGCGTTCCAGCACCGTGTGCAGCAGGAGTGCCCCCTACCCACGTACCCCACACCCCTTACATGCAAGAACTTCCCACAGAGAATAAGACAGGGAGCAGGGGATGGTAGTTTCCATAGCAACCCTGGGCTTCTCATTCCCAGCACATAAAATGCCAAACCTGGGTTGGAGAGGTGCAGTCCCCT
>NW_012118921.1:481457-482934 GCF_000951035.1 Colobus angolensis palliatus
GCCTGCTGTATAGACGCCAGGCAGGGACCAGGTGCATAGCATCATGGTTTCATGTCACCACTCTCTGAGGCTGCTGCCACTAGGCATATCTTCTACTGGAGAAATTGAAGCTTAGGAGCATGAGCTGTACTGGTATTCAAGCCTACATCTTGGTCACTGTAGGGCCCAAGCTCTTTCCCAGTGGCCCATCTGACTGCGTTTTACAAATTGTTCTGTGCTTTTCAAGTATGCGTGGTCACTCCCAGGATTATTCCAGAGAAGCTCCCTGAGCTCCATGGCTGCCCCTGGCCCTGCTCTCAAGTCGGAAGCCCTGAAGCCCCTCCTAGGATCAGGAGCCTCAGAGGCCCTTCTCCTGACTCTCATCCATCCCGTGCATCTCCCACCCCTGGAGATGATCCTTCTGCGTTCCAGCACCGTGTGCAGCAGGAGTGCCCCCTACCCACGTACCCCACACCCCTTACATGCAAGAACTTCCCACAGAGAATAAGACAGGGAGCAGGGGATGGTAGTTTCCATAGCAACCCTGGGCTTCTCATTCCCAGCACATAAAATGCCAAACCTGGGTTGGAGAGGTGCAGTCCCCTATCTCATTGGAGAAGGTTCTCTCCTCCTTCTCCGCCTGCGCCACCTCTACCTTGCTTGGTCCTATCCAGACAGGGAATGCTGGAGGGGGGGCTCTGGAGACACTTGGGCTGCACTCCATGGAGGCCAAATCCACCGGGGACTGAGGGTGGCCTGGAGGTGTCCCCAGCCAGTGCGTGGTCAGAAGGAGGAGCGGAGAGAAGAAGAGGAAATGGGGGAGGGGAGGAGATGAACAACAGGATGCTCACAAGGCACCCCCACCTCCTTCCTGGGACAGAGCTGACCCTAAGGACGGACTCTGCCAATGCTCAGAGGCTGTGGGTGCCCCGGGACAGTGTGGGCTCTCCTTGTAGTCAGGGGCCTGGCCTCTGGGGTCCACTGGACCTCAGTATCCATCCAGACTCTGACACAGATTTGATGTGTGGCCCCTGAGCTACAGTGTTGCGCTCTGAGATGCGGTGCTTGGTATCTGAGAGTGCAACAAATGATGCTTGTTCTTATTGCTTTGCTATTATCACTAATAACGCTGAAGTCCAAGCACCTCGGCCTGGCAGGGGACATTCCGCAGCCCTCTGTTCTGCTCTTGTCAGTTACCCATCCGTAACACGAACCCTCTGCCCAGGCCCAGCCAGCTGCTCAGCCCTATCTGTGGATTTAGCTGAATCAGAGGATGTGGCGGTTCCTAGGAAGCTGGCTTTGCACACAAAGCCCAGTCCTACCTCCCAGTCTTTGCTCAGGAGCCCCTCCTGTCTGAAGTTCCTTCCACATGGTCCTTATTCAAATCCTCCCTGTTTACGTGGCTCAGCCCAAGCTCTCCCTCCCTTAGAAAGTCTTCCCCGTCCACAGGGGTCTTGCCCTCCCCTGAGATCATCTTGTTAGTTGATCCCAACACTGT
>NW_012118921.1:485789-487382 GCF_000951035.1 Colobus angolensis palliatus
GCTTGCACCTGGGAAGCAGAGGTTGCAGTGAGCCCAGATCATGCCACTGCACTCCAACCTGGGCAACAGAGCAAAACTCTGTCTCAAAAATAAAGAAGAAGAAAAAGAAAAAAGAAATTGTGAGTGAGAACTGGCAAGACAAAGAAGAGAGATTTGAGAAATGGTATAAAATATGATGGAGGTCCTCTTCAGGGTGATTTGAAAGATGAACATAAAAATTGGAATCCCCCTCCCTTTTTTTCTGACACGAGATCTTGCTATGTTGCCCAGGCCAATCTTGAACTCCTGGGCTCGAGGGATCCTCCTGCCTTAGCCTTCCAAACTGCTGGGATTACAGGCATGAACTACTGCGCCCGGCCGGGAATTACTTTTTAATTACCTTTGTTTACTGGACTGTGCATCCTGAATACAACTCCATCCAAAAACTAGGCCATATGGGACCCTTGCTTATAATAAGATTATAGTAGAAAACAAGAAAGAAAATGATCTTTGAGTCTCATCAGTTTTGTGTGAGACAAAGGCGATGCTAAGAGAGGCAATTGCCTGGAGATACAAGGTAACCTTGACAACAGGGGTCCCGACCCTACCCCCAAATTCACAGAAATTTTGATGTAGACTCCAGAGGGCTTAGAACTGAGGGGTTCATACTAGTATTTATTATTATTATTATTATTATTAGAGACAGGGTCTTGCTCTGTTGCCCAGGCTGGAGTACAGTAGCATGATCATAACTTACTGCAGCCTTAAACTCCTGGGCTCAAGCAATTCTCCTGTCTAAGCCTCCAAAGTATCTGAGACTACAGGCACAGGCCACCACACCCAACTAATTGTTTATTTATTTTTTGTAGAGACAGAGTCTTGCTATGTTGCCCAGGCTGGTCTCAAACTCCTGGTCTCAAGCGATCCTCCCACCTTGGCCTCCCAAAGTGCTGGGATTACAGGCATCAGCCACTGCACCCAGCCACACACTAATATTTTTGAAGTTTTAATATTATCTAATATCACTAATATCAGCTGTAGGAAGGCTTCAGCTGATATTTGAATTATATAGGAATTATTAACTACTAGAAAAAAATGCGAAGAAAATCTGAGACTCCCACTCCCTCCCCTGCCAGCTAGCAACTGATGAATAATCAAGTCTGAAACGCTGTTTCTAGCTCCCCAAGTCTAGAAGAGTTTGCTAGGCTGTTACAGCACAGCACACCTGTGACAGCATAGTTGTCATTGTTCTTCTTGATGCTGAGTTATTTTAGTAAGCCTGCATAGTGCTCACCTGGAATTCTGTTCTGAGCCTCCCTCACCAGTTTCTTTGGCTCTTTCCAATTCTAGCGATTTGTAAACCACACATCTATCTGTAATCTACGGGGTTGCCCAACCAGCAGGGTTTGGATGCCACAGTAGCTTTTCCCATGACATCTGATATGAAACTAGAGCCCCAAAAGGAATCTCCCTAATCATATAAACTGACAAATGCAGCCCAAATAGGACTGTCCCTCCTCTTGGGAATGATCTTGCCTGGGTCCTCAATGCATGTTTATGGAGAATCCCACTGAACAGTGAGATCTGGAGGGCAGACATTACGTCTTCATCATC
>NW_012118921.1:489219-489535 GCF_000951035.1 Colobus angolensis palliatus
TGGCCATGCCAACTGTTCTGAGAAATATCTTCTTTTAATTGAGCACATTGCTCTCCAGAATAAAACCAACGCTCTGTTACTAAGAAAGAAAGAGAAAATGGATGCTATGTAGACAACTAGTAGTGTCTTCCATATCAGCTGTCTTTCTGTGCCTCAAGATGTAGGAAAGAATGATTCCAATTCTCATCTATTTCCCAAGGAAGTTCCAAGTCCTCTCCAACACTGATGCAAATTCTCCAAGTATTTATAGGCTGGTGATCACCTCCAGCTCCTTTCTGCTGAGTTAATTCCATTTATGGATTAGATCACTATCCTG
>NW_012118921.1:495783-498919 GCF_000951035.1 Colobus angolensis palliatus
ACCCTCCAGAGGAAGATTATCAAGAAGGATCCAGGCTCTCTCCACACTGCCTTTCTCAGCATTTAGACTTTTCAGCCGCAAGCTTATTGCCTCATGTCATAAAATGGTTGCCACAGCTCTGGACATCAAGTCCTCATAAATGATATCCAAAAGCTAGATGGAGTTTTACACACACACACACACACACACACACACACACACAGAGACAGAAAGAGAAAGAGAGAGAGAGGGAGCGAGCTGCAGTCTCCCTACATAGCCATCTCTTCTATAGGGAAGCTCTTTCTTCTATAAGGAAGGAAAAACTTTCCTTACAGTTAATTGGCCAGAATACAATTAATTAACTCCCAGCATCACACAGGGACTTTGTATTGAAAAAAAGACAAGAACAACCTGAAGAACTGAAAAGATGGCGGGGGCGGGGCGGTGAAGATGTCTCTTCATTCAGGGGCTGCACCTGCAGCCCTGGCTGTGTGGGTCCATGCTAGAGGGTGTCTGAGAGCAGAAGTGGAGAGGCTGGGGGAATCTGGGAGAGGCCCGCGGATTTTCTGGGAGGAGGCATCCAGGGACAGGCTTTCGGAAGCTCTAGGAAAAGGGTGGGAGAGCCACGGCAAGGAGGAGGGAAGGGCAGTGAGGGCCAGGCTGAGCTGCTGGGGCTGGGGCTACTGGCTAGCAGGGGCATGTGGCTGAGAGGCCAGGTGGGACAGCTGGGAGAATCCGGCCCCATGGGCAGCACCTGCACCACCCTCCCAGCTCCACCTCTGCCACGTTGAATAACCTAGTCAGGTTGCTCCTCTCCTGGGGGGTCTCAGCTTTTCTCTCTATTACATGAGAGTTTCATTCATTCCGTTTTTCATTCTCTGTTTTATTTATTAGTCACTCATTCAACAAATACTTACCAAACTCCTGCAGGCGGCATGTAATGTCACAGTTAGCAGTGATATTAGTTGACTTGCTTAGTTGAGCCTCAGTTTCCTTGTCTGCAAAATGGAGATGATCATTGCACCTGTCTCCAGGCTTTCATGTTGATTACAGGAATGTGCTATGTGTAAAGTGCTGACAACAGGGCCTGGTACATGGTAAGTGCTCGGCCAACGCTAGCTGCTGTCTTTGTGTTCCATGGAACTGTGCTGGACTCTGGAGATACAGCAATGAGGAAAGCAGGAGAACTGCTGCCCTGTCACTGCCAGTCTAGTGCAGGATTCCTCAAATCCCGTGATCAAATAATCTCTCAAAACAGAATGGCGATAAATGGTGGTACGAGATCTAAAGTGGTATATCACAGGGTCCCATGACCCTAGGACCTGGCCAGGCATGGGGATCACGGAAGGCTTCCATGAGGAAGCAGTTCTCAGGCCAAGATCTGAAAAATGAGGGTGCTTCACTAGGTGAAGTGGAGAAAGAAACCTTCCAGGCAATGGGAGCAGTGTGTGTGCAAACCCTGAACTGGATGAAGCCAGCATGCTGGAGAGACTGAGAGGAGGCCCAAGGGTCCCAACTCTGGGGGGCAAGGAGATCCCAAAGAGGGAGTCAGGGCTGCTCGAGCCTGACCCTAGGACTTTATTATAGACTTGGTGTTTTATCCTCAGTGAAATGGGAAGCCATTGAATGGCTATCAGCAGAGGAATGACATGATCATTGTGTGTGTGTGTGTGTGTGTGTGTGTGTGTGTGCGCGCCTGAAAATATATATCTCAGCCACGCACGGTGGCTCAGGCCTGTAATCCCAGCACTTTGGGAGGCCAAGGTGGGAGGATCGCTTGAGGCCAAAAGTTTGAGGCCAGCCTGAGCAATATAGTGAGACCCTGTCTCTTAAAAACAGTCGGGGGTAGGTGGAAGGAGACTTTTTCTGCCTACACTTTTGTACCTTTCTAATTTTGAACCATGTGTTTACCAATTTAAATCAATCAATCAAAACCTTAAAATAAAGCAGCTCCTCTGGCTGCCACGTGGAGACCAGAAGATGGACCGAGAATAGAAGGCAGCAGGTCAGTGAGGCACCCACCAGGATCGTCTGCGGTCACACCTGAGGTTCATTGCTTCAAGCCAAGGAAATCAAGGACAAGAATACACAAGGCACACAAGGAGTGAGGTTAAGAGCAGAGGTTTAAATAGGCAAAAGAAAGAGAAATGCTCTCCTTCCTGCAGAGAAAGAGGAGCTCCCAAGCAGGCGTTCCAGTTCCATGGTGAAATGCACCGGGTTTTATAGATGAGCTTGAGGAGGCAGTGTCTAATTTACATAGGGCCCAGAAGATTGGTCAAACCAGGTGTTCCATTTACATAACTCGGGAAGAAGCTGGCTTCCCCACCCTAATCTTTTTTTGAGACAGAGTCTTGCTCTGTCACCCAGGCTGGAGTGCAATGGTGTGATTCCAGCTCACTGCAACCTCCACCTCCTGGGTTCAAGTGATTCTCCTGTCTCAGCCTCCCAAGTAGCTGGGATTACAGGCACATGCCACCATGCCTAGCTAATTTTTGTATTTTCAGAAGAGACGGGGTTTCGCCATGTTGGCCAGGCTGGTCTCGAACTCCTGACCTCAACTGATCCTCCCTCCTTGGCCTCCCAGAGTGCTGGGATTACAAGGGTGAGCCACTGCGCTCCGCCCCTAAACTTTTATTATGCAGATAGGTCCTCCACCTGGCTGGCTCCGTGTTCCCTGTTTCTTTCTGTACACGTCGTGACAAAGAAAAGGGAAAAAGGAGCCTCCATGTTGAAGATACCAGGCTTCCAGATAGCCTTTTCCTTTTGGCACAGCTGCCAGCATTCACCTGTGCAAGTTTCCAGCTTCCTTATCTATGTCTGCACTCGATTTTACACGCTGCTTTTTGTTAGAAAAGAAATGATTTGGGGACTGCTTTTTGTTAAAAGGGAGGCCTTAGCGAGGACTCCCTTACCCTCACTAGCTGCCTAAATCATTTCTTTTTAGCTCCTGTGTCCATGGGAGGCTTACACTGTGGGGGTATAGAGAAGCAGATGGAGTCAAAGACATTCACGAGCCGGGCGCAGTGGTTCACACCAGTAACCTCAGCACTTTGAAAGGCCGAGGTGGGCGGATCACCTGAGGTCAGCAGTTTGAGAACAGCCTGACCAACACGGTGAAACCCCGTCTGTATGAAAAATACAAAAATTAGCCAGGTGT
>NW_012118921.1:499746-500164 GCF_000951035.1 Colobus angolensis palliatus
GAGAGACAACATATGCAGCTAAAATTCATCCAACAAGAGTACAAAGCAACCCTCGTAAAGCTGTGAGCCACATGGCTCAGTTTCACAATAGGGTCATAGTCAAAGAAACGCAGTTCACCAACAAAAGTAATTCCAGTTTGTCAGTTTCTCATACGCAGACACATCACCTGACCTAATAACTGCACTCAGGTATTTATGCAAGAAAAATGAAAATGTATGTCCACACGAAGATCTTTACACGAATGTTCATAGCAACCCTATTCAAAACAACCCCAAACTGGAAACAGCCCGAGCATCCATCAACTGGTAAATGTCTAAACAAATTGCGGTGTGCCTGCTATATTACTCAGCAATAAACAGGAGCAAAGATGGATGCATGCAGCAACATGGATGCCTCTTAAATGAAAGAAGCCAGACA
>NW_012118921.1:500214-500958 GCF_000951035.1 Colobus angolensis palliatus
GTGATCTGCCCGTCTCGGCCTCCCAAAGTGCTGGGATTACAGGCGTAAGCCACCGTACCTGGCCTGAATTATCTTTAATGCAAATCAGTGGTTGCCAGGAGCAGGGGCTGGAAAAGGAACTACAACCTATGAAATCTCTGTATAGGTTAATGGTGTAACTTTGATATGTGATTGGCTTTGTGGCTTGCTCCTCTGTATCTCTCTGTATTTACATCTGTGAGTGTATATAAAGATGAATACTGCAGGTTTGTTTTTTACTGGCTCGAGTAGAGAGAGGGTACCCTGGACACCTCTACACCCAGCTCTCTGTCCTCTCTTTATTACTTGATCTCGGGTGAGGATGGATTCTTCAACACTGTTACAGGAAACAGCAAACATCCTTCTAAGTAAAAGGGCATAGGGGAATTTTCAAAGTAATGGAAATGTTCTGTATCTTGACTGTGACGGTGGTTACATGGCTGTGGGCGGTCATCAAAATTCACTAAACTGTACACCTCCAAAAGTGAATTGTACTGCATGTAAATTACACCTTGATAGACCTGACTTGGAAAAAAAGCCCTCATGTTCCTTGCTTGTTTTTCTCACTCTGTGAAGTGGATATGCAGGCTTTAGCCACACTTCTTTAAAATCCCTTTTGTCTCCCACACGTTGCTTTTGTCGCCTCTCATTTTGTCCCTGCAATAAAGGAAACTCCTCCCCCAGGTGGAGTCCACTCTCCCCATGCTCTCTGCCCTTCCCCAACCC
>NW_012118921.1:507058-508980 GCF_000951035.1 Colobus angolensis palliatus
TGATCTGCCCGCCTCGGCCTCCCAAAGTGTTAGGATTACAGGCGTGAGCCACCGCACCCGGCCAAAGTGAGGGTTATTTAACTCAGTTCTTCCATATGTGAAATGTAGGCTCAGGGATTGGTGAAATGACTTCACCCCGAACACAGCCAGTGTGGATCTGCTGAGCTGCGCATGCGGACTCCACCATCCATGTGCTTTTTAGGCCAACCCGTGGCACCCTCGTACCTTAAGAGGGGTGCAGATAAAGTAACAGTGAGGGCGGGCAGCGATTGGGAGTGATGATTTCTGGCTGGAATAAAAGCCTCTACGGAAGAGTTCCCTTCGAGCTGAGCTTTGAAGGCTGGACAGGGAGCCTATCGGGAGCAGGAATGGGTGTGAACAAAAGCACAAGATAGGGAAAACCCAGGGTGAGTTCTGGGCAGCCCACGATGGCTGGTGTGTGAGTGCGGAGCTAGGGAAGGGTCGTGTAGGAGAGGAGACAGATGGGTCTGGAGAGGCAGGTCAGAGAGGGGCTTACCTTAACCATTAAGTCCCCCTGGCAAAGAGGTGCTGCAGATTCTCCACATAAGCAGAGAGAAAGAAAGAGCACCAGCTTTCTAAAGGCAAGAGTCTGCAGAATGTTGGGCTCAGAGAGAGAAGACAGGTTTTGCCTTCTTTCCATGTTAGCCAGGAGCAATGGCTCCAAGCCATAAAGGAGGATGAATTCATGAATAAATTAAACCAGTATTTATTCACCACCTCTCAACCCCAGGGTCTGTGCCAGATGCTTTCACTCATATTAACTTATTTAATTTTCATAATAAGCCCGTAAGGTAAGTGTTATTATTCTCAGACTCTCATTTGGCAAACAGTGCTTACTATGCCAGGCACTTTGCTTAGCCCTGGAGAGACAGAGACGAGCAAGACAGTGGAACGAAACGATTTAAAGCCCAAGGTTTGAATCACAATTCTGCGTTTTACTGCCTCCGTGTCATTGGCTAAGTTACCTGTCTGTGCCTCAGTTTTCTCATTTATAAAATGAACATCAGAACAACACCTGCCGGGGACTCTTCTAAAGCCTATTAGAAAGCTTGGCTGCCAGAATGGCATGTGAACCCTCAGTTGCAGCTGATTGGGTAAGCAGAGGATGCTCTACACGTAAGCAGCCAGCCCATTGGCCACAGGCTTATGACGTAGCCTAGGGAAAAAGGGGTGGAGCATAACAAATTCTCTCAGTGAACTGGGAAACGCAGGGAATGAAGTCCAAGCAGAAGAAAAAAACAGTAATTTATTCACATGCATCCACAAAGGTTGGAAAGATAAGGCTGGGCATGGTAGCTCACGCCTGTAATCCCAATACCGTGGGAGGCTGAGGTGGGAGGATGGCTTGAGGCCAGGAGTTTTAGACCAGCCTAGGCAACATAGTGAGACCCTGTCTCTACAAAAATAAAAATAATTAGCCAGATGGGGTGGCACACACCTGTGGTCCCAGCTACTTGGGAGGCCAAGGTGGGAGGATGGCTTGAGCTCCAGAGGTCGAGGCTGCAGTGAGCAGTGATCCTGCCACCCACTCCAGCCTGGGTGACACAGGGAGACGGTGTCTCCGGGGAATAAAAAGGTTGGAAAGAGATATGGATGCTTCCATTTTCTAGTTTTTGAAAACCACATGGTTTGACTAGTGAAGCCGCACCTCTACGATCTATCTGGTGCCGGTCAGTATTCAGTACAGGTTCGCACGCAACGTCCCCACCACAAAGCTGCAAGCTGAATAGGCAGAGATTAATTGCCTCATTTGACAGATAAGAAAACTGAGATGCACAGAGCAAAGTGACTTTGAAGGGGCTCCAAAGCCTCCCGTAGTGAAGCTGGTGTGTAGATTCCAGTCTGGCTCACCTCTGGATCTGCTCTGTCTCCATTACTCAGGCTTCTAGTTATTGTTCGTT
>NW_012118921.1:509030-509404 GCF_000951035.1 Colobus angolensis palliatus
ATTCCAGTCTGGCTCACCTCTGGATCTGCTCTGTCTCCATTACTCAGGCTTCTAGTTATTGTTCGTTTGTTTGTTTGTTTGTTTGTTTGTTTTTTAAGACTGAGTCTCACTCTGTCGCCCAGGCTGGAGTGCAATGGTGCGATCTTGGCTCACTACAGTCTCCCCTTCCCGTCTTCAAAGATTCTCCCGCCTCAGCCTCCCGAGTAGCTGGGACTGCAGGCACGCACCATCAGGCCCAGCTAATTTTTTTTTGTATTTTTAGTACAGATGGGGTTTCCGCATGTTACTCAGGTTGGTCTCAAATTCTTGACCTCAGGTGATCCGCCCTCTTTGTCCTCCCAAAGTGCTGGGATTACAGGCATGAGCCACCATGC
>NW_012118922.1:0-485 GCF_000951035.1 Colobus angolensis palliatus
GGGAGGCTGAGGCAGGAGGAGCATTTGAGCCCAGAATGCAGAGGTTGCAGTGAGCTGAGATCACACCCTTGCACTCCAGCCTGGGGACAGAGTGAGACCTTGACTCAAAAACAAAAAACAAAAAATCCCATACATTTTATAATAGCAATTATGAAAGCTGTGGCATTTATTTAGGAGAGGGCAAAATGCAAGCATTATATTTTAATCTGAAATCCCTGACATAGGTAAAAATTGGGGAGGAAAAATCTTCAGTTAAAAAAATAGTAAAAAATGAATACCCTTACATCTATGCACTAGATGTTTCTTGTTTTGCAGAGTGATGTGGCTGCTTACTATTCACTAGCAGTATTCTTAATACAGTGAAAAATTTGGCTTTAAAGAGGTAAAACGTCTGAGGTAGAGAGACCAGGGAAGATGTCTGATGGCTAGAATAGGCAACATGGACTGTTCTTAAAATAGTAATAAGCAATTAATTGAGGAAAGAA
>NW_012118922.1:2990-4327 GCF_000951035.1 Colobus angolensis palliatus
AAGAATTTGTAACTTCAATATGTCAGACGTCAAAATCCAGGCAAATCAATCTCTAATGGCTTTTTCTTATGCTTTCCTCAACAATGTGTACACTTGTGTTAAAATGAGTATCAACTGCAGCCTGTAGTGGCAATGAGGAGCTAGAGATGATGGAAACGAGAGAATGGGAGACAGAATTTGTTGTTAAGCAGTCAGTCTCAATGTGGCCTGATACTGGAACAGATCTTAGATGTTGAGAATGTATGTGGATTCTTGAGCTCTTTCAGGGATAACTACTTGTGCTTTTTCCTGGGTTGTAGAAGCTCATCCTCTTTAGTTGAGAAAGCTGTTCACAACAAGAACTTCCCTGTTTTCATGGCCTGGGACACTTTGAGAAGTTGTTAATACTGAAAGTGAGACAATGATGAGTGCTCATTCAGTTCACAGGTTGATCATAATATACCATAAAAAGTAGATCCAACCCATGTGTTTGAAAGACCATGGGCTTTGGAAGGTAAGAACCTTGGTTCAAATAACATGACATGCAGACTCAATGTCTTTTAGCTTTAATTCCGTTAAAATAATAACCACCTTGAAGATTTACAGTAAGAATTAATTAACATGATGCATGGAAAGGAACTAGTACATTTTTCAGTACCTAAAATTGTAATTTTATGTTTCTTTTTAATCCTTGCATGTTAAATTTTTAATACTTAAGGTATAAGGTCATTTTAAAAACAAAAGACTGCTGTTTAACTCTTAAAACTTAATTAATGTGGATAAATGAGAATTTTGGAAAAAAACCATATTCATAGGAAGTCTGCAATGACCACAGTGCCCTGCACAGTGTAGTATTAAAATTAATCAATTTCCATCTGTCTTTATTTGGCCATACCACTAGATCAGGCACCACGTATTATATCCAAAGAGTGTCTCCTGCTGCTGCTGCACTGTCTGCTGGTTTTATTGCTTGCCCTAGAGATAATACTTCCTTTGGAAATGAGAATGAATTAGTTGGAAAATGATCTACTTATAGCTGATTCTCAAGGACAAGCTTATCTGACAATCAAATGTGTTTGAGTTGCTTGAATCTATCAAAAGAAAAAAAATTAATATACCCATCACCTTATAAAGATAAACATTTATCTTATTAAGGAATTTGCCAAATAATAATTATTAACAACTTCAAAAAGATACATAGTGTTTAATGTCTCTTTTAGCACCTAAAGCATCCTGCTAACTTACCTGAGAATTCATTCATTCATTCACTCATTTAACATTTATTGAGTGCCTACTGGTTGCAAGTCATTACTCTCTCTTCTTAGTATTTTAGGGCAATATTTGGAAGACTCTAAATT
>NW_012118923.1:0-432 GCF_000951035.1 Colobus angolensis palliatus
CTCCCCCCACCCCATAACAGGCTCCAGTGTGTGATGTTCCCCTTCACGTGTCCAAGTGATCTCATTGTTCAATTCCCACCTATGAATGAGAACATGTGGTGTTTGGATTTTCTTAATCCTGTCTGTCATTGATGGACATTTGGGTTGGTTCCAAGTCTTTGCTATTGTGAATAGTGCCACAGTAAACATACAGGTAACTACCATTTTCTGTACCTGCAGCATGAGTTATGATTCTTCCTTTCATGTGTACCTGTTTCAGGACCTAGAAATTTTTATTACTTAGGGACTTTCCATGTGCAGATGTGTCCATGAGCTACCACTGTCTGATCTCCAGTCCAGCCTACCATCTAACTCAGTTATCATATTCCTAACTGATCATTTAACATTTATAGATAGCTGTCCCACCATCACTCCAAATACAATATGTTCTTC
>NW_012118923.1:5502-6782 GCF_000951035.1 Colobus angolensis palliatus
TTATTGGTGTATAGGAATGCTTGTGATTTTTGCACACTGATTTTGTATCCTGAGACTTTGTTGAAGTTGCTTATCAGCTTAAGGAGATTTTGGGCTGAGATGATGGGGTTTTCTAAATATACAATTATGCCACCTGCAAACAGGGACAATTTGACTTCCTCTTTCCCTAATTGAATACACTTTATTTCTTTCTCTTGCCTGACTGCCCTGGCCAGAAGTTCCAACACTGTGTTGAATAGGAGTGGTGAGAGAGGGCATCCCTGTCTTGTGCCAGTTTTCAAAGGGAATGCTTCCAGTTTTTGCCCATTCAGTATGATATTGGCTGTTGGTTTGTCATAAATAGCTCTTAGGATTTTCAGATATGTCCCATCAATGCCTAATTTATTGAGAGTTTTTAGCATGAAGGGCTGTTGAATTTTGTTGAAGGCCTTTTCTACATCTATTGAGATAATCATGTGGTTTTGTTTTTGGTTCTGCTTATATGATGGATTACATTTATTGATTTGCATATGTTGAACTAGCCTTGCATCCCAGGGATGAAGCCAACTTGATCGTGTTGGATAAGCTTTTTGATGTGCTGCTGGATTTGGTTTGCCAGTATTTTATTGAGGATTTTTGCATCAATGTTCATCAGGGATATTGGTCTAAAATTCTCTTTTTTCGTTGTGTCTCTGCCAGACTTTGGTATCAGGAAAATGCTGGCATCATAAAATGAATTAAGGAGGATTCCCTCTTTTTCCATAGTTTCAGAAGGAATGGTACCAGCTTCTCTTTGTACCTCTGGTAGAATTCGGCTGTTATTCCATCTGGTCCTGGACATTTTTTGATTGGTAGGCTATTAATTATTGCCTCAATTTCAGAACCTGTCATTGCTCTGTTCAGGGATTCAATTTCTTCATGGTTTAGTCTCAGAGATTCTGGTATGTTGTGTCTTTGTTCTCATTGATTTCAAAGAATATCTTTATTTCTGCCTCCATTTTGTTGTGCACCCAGTAGTCATTCAGGAGCAGGTTGTTCAGTTTCCATGTAGTTGAGTGGTTTTGAATGAGTTTCTTAATCCTGAGTTCTAGTTTGATTGCACTGTGGTCTGAGAGACAGTTTTGTTATAATTTCTGCTCTTTTACATTTGCTGAGGAGTGCTTTACTTCCAACTATGTGGTCAATTTTGGAATAAGTGTAATGTGGTGCTGAGAAGAATGTATATTTTGTTGATTTTGGGGTGGAGAGTTCTGTAGATGTCTATTAGGTCTGCTTGGTGCAAAGCTGAGTTCAATTCCTGG
>NW_012118924.1:0-3729 GCF_000951035.1 Colobus angolensis palliatus
AGTTCTCCTGCCTCAGCCCCTCAAGCAGCTGGGATTACAGGCATCCGCCACCACACCTGGCTAATTTTGTAGTTTTAGTAGAATTGGGGTCTCGCCATGTTAGTCAGGCTGGTCTCGAACTCCTGACTTCAGGTGATCTGCCCACCTCGGCCTCCCAGAGTGCTGGGATTACAGGCGTGGGCAACCATGCCTGTCTTTTTCTTTATATAGCTTAAAAACCATGTATTCAGATTGATCTCTTAAGTTCCAGTGTAACATTTTAAGATTCTCTCCAGCCTAAGCCCTTTGCATGTTTGTAAGTACCTCTTCCAAGAGTGAGAAACCTGGCTTTCGCTATCCTCAATATGTTTACTTATTTGCTCCTTGTAACTGGTCTTCCAACTACCCTGACCTTGTCTTCTATCTGCCACATCTGTACGTTGCCCTCACACCCCCGCCCCAGCACGCTGTGTCCTTGAGCACTAGCAGGTGGAAGCAGGAAAATAGACGTGTAAACTTCGTAACAGTGACTCATGAGACAGTAGAGGTGGAAAGCAAGAAGCCGATTTACTCTGCAAAATCATTAGTGTTTGTTCCATTATCTACTGTTGTGTAAAAAAGTCTCTCCAAAAGTTATCACTTAAAATAAGGGCAGAACTATTTTGCATACAAACTGTACTTTGGGCAGAACTCAGCAATAATACTCAGTTCTACCTGCAGCACTCAAGTGAGGTGGGCTGGTTCAAAGTTGGAGCATCTGGGGGCGGAGGCTAGAATCTTGTGCAGGCTCCCTCACCCAAGTGATGTCTGGCGGCTGTTGCCAGCTATTAGCTGGGCCCTCCGTGAGAACTGTGGCTGGAACACCTGTAGTGGCCTTTCCACATGGCTGCTTGGCTTCCTCACAGTACGGTGGCTGGGTTCCAAGGGCAGGCATCACATAAGCAAGAGCGAGCCAGTGGAAGCCTCAGTGCCTGGCCCCCTCCAGCCTGGAGAGTCACACGGCCTCATTTCTACTGCATTCTGCTGGTTAGAAGGAAGTCACTAAAGCCAGCTATATTCAAGGGGAGGGTAATTTGTTTCCACTTTTTCATGAGAGGACTGTCAAAGAATTTATAGATATGTTTTAAGACTGGCACAGAATTTTAAAATACACTATTTTCTGGAAGAATGGAAGATTCATTTGTACAGTTGCATTTGTTCAGTATTTTTAATTCATTTTGTTTAAAAGTTTTAAACACTTACATCTACATAGGTACGCTTGCCCCATTTCCCTTTCTCTTCACTTTCTCTTTTTGCAGAACCCTCCTGCCAGCTAACTCATGTATGCATCCGTTCATGCTTTTCTTCATTCTTGTGTGATATAGAAATGTATATACACATACATACAGTGGGTTGGGAATATTGTTTTTTGAAAATAGAATCACAAACTAATTTTTGCATCTTGTTTTTCTGAACACCTTGGAGAAATCCCTGTAAATCAAGAGGTTTCATTCTAATTTGTTCTTTTTAGATGCTGCACATACTCTTTTCTGATTTGGTTATTTGATCATGAGGGGATAGGATACTCGACTCAGGGAACAGGAATAGAGAGAGACAGGCTTCACAGAAAGGGTAGTCAGGAATGAGAAAGAAGAGGAGTACTTGTTATTCCTGGGGTCTTCAACCTGATGTGTCATCGAAGCGGGTGGGAAGTTGGGAAAATGGCAGTGGGGAGGTATGTTGGTTGGTTTCAGTGGGGAAATTAGTATTTTTTTATATGCACTAAAATTACCTACCAGACAGTTGAATACATAGGAGCAGGGCGTGAGTCTAAGGATAGGACTGGAGTTGATAGACAAAGCTATAAATGGAGACGGTTACTGGGGGGAGAGCTGTGTCTCGGTTAGCATCACTTGCTGTTAGTGGTGGGCCCAGACGGCGACTGAAATATTTTCATTCCAGACCAGGGTCCAGTGTATTTATACTTGATGCATTAAATTCTGATCTTTAAAAAGCTGTCAGTTTTTTAGAAGGAGAGTTTTTATTTTCATTTTATATGGTGTGGGCTGAAGAAATCTTTTTCTAAATATAACAATGTGAGTTTGCTAGTCTTTCTGAGGCATTGAAGACATTTAAAATTTGAAACCAAAGCTACCTGGTGGGAACATCCTTGATCTCTTCTCCAAATCAAACCAACCTAGGCCATGTGTAGTAATTAGTTCAGTTGAATGGCTGAAGAAGGATTTATTTGCCCCTTTTATGTTACAGAGGAGATCTACAGTACAGCTAGAAAAGGAATGCAGAATGGACAGGACAGACACGTGATTTTGACCCTGATAACCACTCTGCTTCCATCGGGTTTACTGTTATTATTTATTTTTTATTTTTTATTTTGAGACGGGTCTTACTCTCTCACCCAGTGCAGTGGTGCAATCTTGGCTCACTGCAACCTCCGCCTCCCAGGTTCAAGTGATTCTCCTGCCTCAGCCTCCCAAGTAGCTGGGACTACAGGCACGTACCACCACGCCAGGCTAATTTTTCTATTTTTCTTGAAACGGAGTCTCGCTCTGTCACCCAGGCTGGAGTGCAGTGGCCGGATCTCAGCTCACTGCTGCAAGCTCTGCATCCCGGGTTCCCGCCATTCTCCTGCCTCAGCCTCCCGAGTAGCTGGGACTACAGGCGCCCGCCACCTCACCCGGCTAGTTTTTTGTATTGTTAGTAGAGACGGGGTTTCACCGTGTTAGCCAGGATGGTCTTGATCTCCTGACCTTGTGATCCACCCGTCTCGGCCTCCCAAAGTGCTGGGATTACAGGCTTGAGCCACCGCGCCTGGCCTAATTTTTCTATTTTTAGTAGAGAAGAGGCCAGGCTGGTCATGAACTCCTGACCTCAAGTGATCTGTCTACCTTGGCCTCCTAAAATGCTGGGATTATAGGCCTGAGCCACTGTGCCCAGCCAAGTTTACTATTATTATTATTAAAAATACTGGTGGCCTTGGAATCAGTGAAAATAATAATGTCATCTTTTTAGGAATAAGAATATTGCTCTCTTCATGCCCACCGGCTGTAGGAAAATTGAGAGAAATGGTTATTTTCTCCTTCTAGGTTGGATTACTGAAGCTCAGAGTGAGATGACCTGAGTTTTATTTATTTTTATTTATTTTATTTATTTTTGAGACAGAATCTCACTCTGTGTCCCACGCTGGAGTGCAGTGGCACCATCTAGTCTCACTGCAACCTCCGCCTCCCAGGTTCAAGCCATTCTCCTGCCCCAGCTCCCGGAGTAGCTGGGATTAAAGGCGTGTGCCACCACACTGAGCTAATTTTTGTATTTTTAGTAGAGAATGGGTTTTACCATGTTGGCCAGGTCTGGAACTCCTGACATCAAGTGATCCATCTACCTTGGCCTCTGGAAGTGCTGAGATTATAGGCATGAGCCACCAAGCTTGGCCAACTGTGAGTTTTATATAAATGGTGCAGTTGAAATGAAAAAAGTCCTTAAGATTTAATTTTGATTAGGGGAAGTGAGTGAAAGGTGCTCCTCTTGGTTTTCCCTGTAGTCTGTTTGGTTTGGTCTTTTTTCAGATAAGTTCAGCAGAACCGTGGGATGTCAATTATATGTAAAGTACATGGAGAAAGCTGCAAGGATGTGTGTGACTCAGGCCTGTCCTTAGAGAGCTCCCCATTTTGGTATATACAGCTCACTGCAAGACAGAGCAGATGAAATAAGTAACAATTAGAGTTACATGTGAGTTAATTTAAGAGAAAAGGG
>NW_012118925.1:0-409 GCF_000951035.1 Colobus angolensis palliatus
TTCAAGCGATTCTCCTGCCTCAGCCTCTGGAGTAGCTGGGATTACAGGCACGCACCACCACGCCTGGCTAATTTTGTATTTTTAGTAGAGTTGGGGTTTCTCCATGTTGGTCAGGCTGGTCTCGAACTTCCGACCTCAGGTGATCCACCCGCCTCGGCCTCCCAAAGTATTGGGATTACAGGCGTGAGCCACCGCGCCTGGATTTTTTTTGTTGTTTTTGTTTGTTTTTCTTTTAGACTGAGTCTTGCTCTATCACCCAGGCTGGAGTGCAGTGGGGCGATCTTGGCTTACTGCAACCTGAGCCTCCCGGGTTCAAGTGATTCTTATGCCTCAGTCTCCTGAATAGCTGGGATTACAGGTGCCTGCCACCACGCCTGGCTAATTTTTGTATTTGTAGTAGAGATGGGGT
>NW_012118925.1:1159-3318 GCF_000951035.1 Colobus angolensis palliatus
CCACGCCTGGCTAATTTTTGTATTTGTAGTAGAGATGGGGTTTTGCCATGTTGGCCAGGCTGGTCTCGAACTCCTGACCTCAGGTAATCCACCCCCCCTCAGCATCCCAAAGTGCTGGGATTATAGGCATGAGCCACCATGCCCGGCTGATTATCCTCTTATGATAACTGGAAAATGGAGGGAGGCACAGAGAGGTTAAGTCACTAGCCTGAGGCTGCATGGGTAGGCCATAGTGGAGACAGTGTCTGAACCCATGCAGTCAGACCCCTGATCTGATCTTGACCATCAGCCCCTAGGGCCCCTCTTCCCTGATTCTCAGCCTCACTTTTGTGTTCTGCCCAAGGTGTCTCCAGGATCCCAAGAGTTAGCTTCCGAGAGAATCCATGCGCTGTGAATTTTCCCAGGTTGGCCCAGGGCCCACTCGGAGTTCTCAAGGTCCAGAAAAAGGCCTGGGAATTACCAGCGCGCTGAGTCTCCATTTGGGGGCCTCTGACTTTATACCTACATCAGGCACCAGGGAGGTGGTGGCAGAGAAGAGGTTTCCAGGAAGATCATGAACTGCCCCTTGCTTCCATTCCAGGCATCCAACCCAGCTCCCAGGTATCTGGGTTGCAAGAATCCTGGCCACCTGCAGGGGGAGTCAAGAGTGGGAGAAACTGGCTCCTGCTCCTGCTTGCAAGGGAATACCAGGAATGGGTCTGGGCCTTGGAAAATCCTGGAAAGGTGTACGGAAGCAGGACTGGATTAGACTGTGCTGCCTGGTGAGACACCGTCTGGCTCCTATCGACTCCAGCGTGTGTATGCATGATCGTGTGCCTGCCTGTGCGTGTGTGTGTCTGTGATCAGATGGTGCTTCTAGAGCAAGGCTCCTATCTCCTCTGGGAAAGAAATCAGGCGGTGGACTTTTGAAAACCCCTGAGAATCTGTGCAAGAGAATATTCTAAGCCATTCACAGTAATCTGAGGATGTGTTTATTGATAGAGATGAGGGGAAAGCCTGCTAAAATTCATATGTTTAATATGATCCCACTTATGGGAAATGCATTTTTTTTTTTTTTTTTTGAGATGGTGTCTCACTCTGTCACCCAGGCTGGAATGCAGTGGCACAACCTTGGCTCACTGCAACCTCCGCCTTCCGGGTTTAAGCAATTCTCCTGCCTCAGCCTCGTGAGTAGCTGGGATTACAGGCGTGCGCCACCATGCCTGGCTAATTTTTGTATTTTTAGTAGAGACAGGGTTTCACCATGTTGGTCAGGCTGGTCTTGAATTCCTGACCTTGTATCATGATCCATTCCAACTTCCTAAAGTGTTGGGATTATAGGCGTGAGCCACTGTGCCTGGCTTTGTTTTTTTTTTTTTGAGATGGAGTCTCACTCTGTCACCCAGGCTGGAGTGCAGTGGTGCGATCTCGGCTCACTGCAAGCTCCGCCTCCCGGGTTCACGCCATTCTCCTGCCTCAGCCTCCCGAGTAGCTGGGACTAGGGGCGCCCACCACCTCGCCCGGCTAGGTTTTTGTATTTTTTTCAGTAGAGACGAGGTTTCACCGTGTTAGCCAGGATGGTCTCGATCTCCTGACCTCGTGATCCGCCCGTCTCGGCCTCCCAAAGTGCTGGGATTACAGGCTTGGGCCACCGCGTCCGGCCCTGATTTTATTTTATTGTCTGTCGATTTAACATTTTTAATTCTGAGTTAGTATTATTTATATAAAGAGAAGGAAGCACCACAAGATTTAGGATCTTCTCCCTCTCCCTCTACATCTTTTTTTTTTTTTTTTTAGATGGAGTTTCACTCTGTTGTCCAGGCTGGAGTGCCATGGTACGATTTTGCCTCACTGCAAACTGCCTCCTGGGCTCAGGCGATTCTCCTGCCTCAGCCTCCCGAGTAGCTGGGACTAGGGGCGTGCACCACCATGCCTGGCTAATTTTTTTTGTATTTTTAGTAGAGACGGGGTTTCACCATATTGGTTAGGCTGGTCTTGAACTCCTGACCTCAGGTGATCCACCCACCTCGGCCTCCCAAAGTGCTGGGATTGCAGGTGTGAACCTCTGTGCCAAGCCCCCCCTACATCTTTAAAACTACAAACTTTCTGCCAGGAGTGGTGGCTCATGCCTGCAATCCCAGCACTTTGGGAGACTGAGGTGGGCGGATCACCTGAGGTTT
>NW_012118926.1:0-1516 GCF_000951035.1 Colobus angolensis palliatus
TTTGAAACAGGGACAGAGCCTGGCTCTGTTGCCCAGCCTGGAGTGCAGTAGTGCAATCATAGCTCACTATAGCCTTGACTTCCTGGGCTCAAACAATCCTTCCTCCTCAGTCTCTCGAGTAGCTGGGACCACAGGTGTGTGCCACCGTACCAGGCTAATTTTTAAATTTTTTGTACAGATGTGGTTTTGCTATATTGCCCAGGCTGATCTTGAACTCCTGGGCTCAAGCAATCCTCCCGCCTTAGCCTCCCAAAGTGCTGGGTTACAGGTGTGAGCTACCACTCCTGGCCAAGATCTGCTTCTTCTGAAACCATGGCAAGAGAAAGACAGACAGACTTGGACCTACTGCAGGGGAGGGTTAAGGAGCAGCGGGACTCCAAACAAGAAGAAGGAATGTCTTCCGGAGCCTCATCTGTCTGTTGGGCTGGAGGCAGGGCCTTTGTGAAGGCGAGTGGTGCTCAGATCGCCTCTGGGCCCTTCCTCCAGCCCCGAGGCGGATTCACCATGAGGCTGATGCAGCTTCAGCTTCCGGCCCTTCACGCTCTAGAGCCCTTTCCAAGGCCTAGCAATATGTCCACGTGCTCAGGGGTTTTGTGAAATTTGCAAAAAGGAAGATATTTTTGTACTCTTAAAAAAAAAAACCTTCCAAGCTATATAAGCTTTAGGCCCACAAGCCCGGCTCTGCTCTGCTGTGGCAAGTTTTCCTTTGGGCTGGGATGTTGGTGCCATATCTGCTGCATGTCCTCAGGGGGCTCTCATCCCACAGCAGGGATCTGTCATTGGTTAGAGTCCTCCCTGCAGAAGCAACACCTGAAAGGCATCCAGGGGAACCAGTTCTGGGGCACGCTGAGCCTGCAGCTTCACTTGCCATGTAAATTAGAGACTGGAAAGGCTTCTCTGGCTTCAATCTTCCTCTTCTGCAAAATGGAGATAAGACCTTCCTGGAAAGGTTAAAATAATGAACCATAGGTAAAACTGCCTGGTCTAGCCCCAGGCTTGTCCTGGGAGCTCAGGAAATGCTGATGAAAGCTGGATGGAAATGGCTAAGGGGAGCCCATGCCTCCCATTGGGATGGAGTCTGTCCTACTGTCTGTCAAATTCACCTGCTGTGTGCCAGGCCTGGTATTAGGCTCTGGGATACAGGCTGCTGGGGTGAGGTGGTCAGATGAGTCAAGAGGGTGAAAGTGGTTATAAACTGTGGAGCATGGCTTGCCTGGGAAGGGGCTGTTGTAACTGGGATGGGCCTCTTTTTTTTTTTGAGATGGAGTCTTGCCCTGTCACCCAGGCTCTGGAGTGCAGTGGTGCGATCTCGGCTCACTGCAACCTCTGCCTCCCAGGTGCAAGCGATTCTCCTGCCTTGAGTAGCTGGGATTACAGGCACATGCCACCACACCCAGCTAATTTTTGTATTTTTAGTATAGATGAGGTTTCACCATGTTGGTCAGGCTGGTCTTGAACTCCTGACCTTGTGATCCGCCCACCTCGGCCTCCCAAAGTGCTGGGATTACAAGCGTGA
>NW_012118926.1:8481-9363 GCF_000951035.1 Colobus angolensis palliatus
CGGAGTCTCACTCTGTCGCCCAGGCCAGAGTGCAGTGGCGCGATCTCGGCTTACTGCAAGCTCTGCCTCCCGGGTTCAAGTGATTCTCCTGCCTCATCCTCCTGAGTAGCAGGGACTACAGGCATGCACCACCAAACCTAGATCATTTGTGTGTTTTTAGTAGAGATGGGGTTTCACCATATTGACCAGGCTGGTCTCGAACTCCTGACCTCATGATCCACCTGCCTCGGCCTCCCAAAGTGCTGGGATTACAGGCGTGAGCCACCACACCCGGCCAGCTATAGGTAAACTTAAACATTTTCTGGTTGACAGGTGGTTGAGTTTGTCTAAAGACTTGGGATCCATAGAAAGGAAATGTTCAGGTTAAGATAAAAGATTGTGGAGATCAAAGTTCTTTTGAAGTCTTATGGTGGCTGCCCTTAGAGACAATAGATGACAAATGTTTCCTATTCAGACCTTTAAAAGGTGCTAGACTTTTAGTCAATCTCATCAGGATTGGGAGGGCCCGGAAGAAAAAGATCTAGCTATGTTTCAAGATATAGCAGAGAAACATGTTTTGGGGAAAAATATTCTGAAATTCTTCCTTATTTTGTAATTGTCACACTTGTCTGGGTGAAGAGACCACCAAACAGGCTTTGTGTAAGCAATAAAGCAATTTAATCACCTGGGTGCAGGTGGACTAAGTCTGAAAAAGGAGTCAGCAAAGGGAGAGAGATAGGGGTGGGGCAGTTTTATGGCATTTGGGTAGGTAGTGGACAATTACAGTTAAAGGAGTTTGTTCTCTTGCGGGCAGGGGCGGGGGTCACAAGGTTCTCGGTGGGAAGCTCCGGAGACTTATTGTCCAGGAGAAGGAATGTCACAAGTTAGTGTCATCAATTAAGG
>NW_012118927.1:0-750 GCF_000951035.1 Colobus angolensis palliatus
TGAGCCGGGCGCCCCGCGGCCAAGCGGCAGGACGGACTTCCGCTCGTGCGTCACTTCCGCCCCGCAGACCCGCCCACTCCCTTGGGGACGGCCATGTTGGTGAGGGGCGGAGAGGAGGACAGTGCCATCATCCTTGTGAGTGGCCCGAAGGTGTAGGTGACTGTTTTGTTTCCCGTTTCTTTCTTTTAAAAAATTTTTTTCGAGCCGGGTGCGGTGGCTCACGCCTGTAATCCTAGCACTTTGGGAGGCCGAGGTGGACGGATCACGAGGTCAGGAGTTCGAGACCAGCCTGGCCAACATGGTGAAACAAGCTGCCTGCTTGCTCATCTGTCTCCCTGACAAGTTACCTGGACCATGGTAACAGCCTCTACTAAAAATTTAAAAAAAAAAAAAATTATCTGGGTGTGGTGGCGCATGCCTGTAATCCCAGCTAATCAGGAGGCTGAGGCAGGAGAACTGCTTGTCCCAGGACCCGGGAGGCGGAGGCTGCGGTGAGCTGAGATCACGCCATTGCACTCCAGCCTGGGCAACAAGAGTGAAACTCTGTCTCAAAAAAAATTTTTTTTTTTTGACTGGGCGCGGTGGCTGACACCTGTAATGTCAGCACCTTGGGAGGCTAAGGCAGGTGGATCACCTGAGGTCAGGTGTTTGAGACCAGCCTGACCCACATGGAGAAACCCTGTCTCTACTAAATATACAAAATAAGCCAGGCATGGTGGCACATGCCTGTAATCCCAGCTACTTGGGAGG
>NW_012118927.1:3016-3480 GCF_000951035.1 Colobus angolensis palliatus
AGAATAGAAGTTGGCCGCGGGAAGTGGCTCAAACGTTTGTTTGTTTGTTTGTTTTGGGGTTTTTTTTTGAGACAGAAGCTTGCTCTGTTGCTCAGACTGGAGTGGAGAGTGCTGTGCCGTGATCTCAGCTCATTGCAACCTCTACCTCCTGGATTCAAGCCATTCTCCTGCCTCAGCCTCCCCGGTAGCTGGGATTACAGGTGCACACCACCACACCCAGCTAATTTGTGTATTTTTAGTGGAGATGGGGTTTCACCATGTTGGCCAGGCTAGTCTTGAACTCCTGACCTTGTGATCTGCCTGCCTCGGATCTGTCCCACAGGGGTGTCTGTCACGGTAAGTACAACCATCTTCACCAGTTGCTTAGCACCAAACCTAGGAGTTGTCCTGGGTTCTTTTCTCCCACTCCCAACACTTTGTAATCCATAAGCAGGTCGTCACCCCATCTGCAAAACATCTCCAAA
>NW_012118928.1:0-1724 GCF_000951035.1 Colobus angolensis palliatus
ACAGCATGAGAACTTTGTGAAGCATACACAAGTATCAATAGCTGAATCAATCAAATGGAAGAAAGGATATCAGAGATCGAAGATCAACTTACTGAAATAAGGCATGAAGATAAGAATAGAGAAGAAAGAATAAAAATGAATGAAAAAACTCTCCAAGAAATAGGGGACTATGTGAAAAGACCAAACCTATGATTGATTGGTGTACCTGAAAGTGACAGGGAGAATGGAACCAAGTTGGAAAACACTCTTCAGGATATTATCCAGGAGAACTTCCCCAACCTAACAAGACAGGCCACATTCAAACTCAGGAAACACAGACAATACTACTAAGATACCCTTTGAGAAGAGCAACTCCAAGACACATAATCATCAGATTCTCCAAGCTGAAACGAAGGAAAAACTGTTAATGGCAGAGAGGAAGGTCAGGTTACCTACGAAGGGAAGGCGAACAGACTAACAGCAGATCTCTCTCCAGTAACCCTCAAAGCCAGAAGAGAGTGGAAACCAATATTCAACATTCTTAAAGTATTTTCAACCCAGAATTTCATAATCCAGCCAAGCTAAGCTTCATAAATGAAGGAAATATAAAATCCTGTTCAGACAAGCAAATGCTGAGGGATTTTTGTCACCACCAGGCCTGCCTTACAAGAGCTCCTTAAGGAAGCACTAAATATGGAAAGGAAAAACCAATAATAGACAGGCAGAGAGCCAAATCATGAGTGAACTCCCATACATAATTGCTGCAAAGGAATAAAATACTTAGGAATACAACTTACAAGGGACATGAAGGACCTCTTCAAGGAAAACCACAAACCACTGCTCAAGGAAATAAGAGAGGACACAAACCAATGGAAAAACATTCCATGCTCATGGATAGGAAGCACGAATATTGTGAAAATGGCCATACTACCCACAGTAATTTATAGATTCAATGCTATTCCGATCAAGCTACCATTGACTTTCTTCACAGAATTAGAAAAAATCTACTTTAAATTTCATATGGAACCCAAAAAGAGCTCGTATAGCCAAGCAATCTTAAGCAAAAAGAACAAAGCTGGAGGCCTCATACTACCTCACTGCAAACTATACTACAAGGCTACAGTAACCAAAACAGCATTCTACTGGTATTAAAACAGATATATAGATCAATGGAACAGAACAGAGGCCTCAGAAATAATACCACCCATCTACAACCACCTAATCATTGACAAACCTGACAAAACAAGCAATGGGGAAAGGATTCCCTATTTAATAAATAGTGCTGGGAAAACTGGCTAGTCGTATGCAGAAAACTGAAACTGGATCCCTTCCTTACACCTTATACAAAAATTAACTCAAGATGGATTAAAGACTTAAAGGTAAAACCTAAAACCATAAAAACCCTAGAAGAAAACCTAGGCAATACCATTCAGGACATAGGCATAGGCACAGACTTCATGACTAAAACACCAAAAGCAATGGCAGCGAATGCCAAAATTGACAAATGGGATCTAATTAAACTAAAGAGCTTCTGCACAGCAAAAGAAACTAGCAACAGAGTCAACAAGCAATCTACAGAATGGGAGAAAATTTTTGCAATCTATCCATCTGACAAAGGGCTAACATCCAGAATCTTAAAGGACTTAAACAAATTTACAAGAAAAAAACAATCTCATCAAAAAGTGGGAAAAGGATACTTTTCAAAAGAAGACATTTATGCAGCCAACACACATAAAAAAAAAAAA
>NW_012118928.1:9119-9461 GCF_000951035.1 Colobus angolensis palliatus
CGCCTAGGCAGAAGGGACTTGCCTTCTCAGATGAGATTTTGGACTTGAACTTTTTGGTTAATGCTGGAATGAGTTAAGACCTTGTGGGACTGTTTGGAAGGCATGAATGTGTTTTGAAATGTGAGAAAGACATGAGATTTGGGAGGGGCCGGGACAGAATGATATGGTTTGGTTCTGTGATCCCATCCAAATTTCAGCTCTAATTATAATCCCCACGTGTCAAGGGAGGGACCTACTGGGAGGTGATCAGATCATGGGGGCAGTTTCCCCTATACAATTCTAGTGATAGTGAGTGAGTTCTCATGAGATTTGATGGTTTTATACATGACAGTTTCTGCTCTT
>NW_012118929.1:0-400 GCF_000951035.1 Colobus angolensis palliatus
TAGGATAAATTTAACATTAAAGGTAGAGAGTAACATGTATGCAGATACCCCTGACATTGAATAATCTATTAATTTATAGCATTAAGCATTACATTGATTACATAATCACATTAACAATTTTAAAATTGTTAAGTTGGACTCAAATATATACATATTAGTACATTATTTATTTGTAATTCAGGACTGTATCATGAACAAGAGAGAAAAGATTAAAGAGGATGTAGAAGACGGTCTCAAGGAAGAAAGAAAATAGTGAAAGAAAAGCAACAGCTGAGCAGCAGAGGAAAAACAATATCTTACAGAAGAAAGCAATTAAGAGAAGAGAAAATCCATAAATTGAATGAATATGGAGCCAATTTCATGAATTAGAACATTGCATCGAAAAGTGTCAATTTTCACT
>NW_012118929.1:940-1661 GCF_000951035.1 Colobus angolensis palliatus
TAGGATAAATTTAACATTAAAGGTAGAGAGTAACATGTATGCAGATACCCCTGACATTGAATAATCTATTAATTTATAGCATTAAGCATTACATTTATTACATAATCACATTAACAATTATAAAATTGTTAAGTTGGACTCAAATATATACATATTAGTATATTATTTATTTGTAATTCAGGACTGTATCATGAACAAGAGAGAAAAGATTAAAGAGGATGTAGAAGACGGTCTCAAGGAAAAAAGAAAATAGTGAAAGAAAAGCAACAGCTGAGCAGCAGAGGAAAAACAATATCTTACAGAAGAAAGCAATTAAGAGACGAGACAATCCATAAATTGAATGAATATGGAGCCAATTTCATGAATTAGAACATTGCATCGAAAAGTGTCAATTTTCACTAACTTACGTTAACCTAAAAGGAAGAAGCTGAGGTAAAATTAATATAAGCAGAGCATTTGAGCCAAGGCTGAGGCCTGCAACCTGGGAGCATAGATTCAATGGCCTGAATACACACTCTAATTAGCAGCAGCTGCAAGTGGATTTTTAAAGGCAAGAAAAAAAGGGGGCCACGGAGTGGGCTAATACAAAGTTATTTGTCAGGAATTTTCATTGGTTTACAGAAATAACATTGATTAGTGATTGGCTATACATTGTTAAGCCATGGGGTGTGGGTTATGGTGTCCAGTGTGGCATTATTAGTTTAATTTATAGGCAATAGCA
>NW_012118930.1:0-934 GCF_000951035.1 Colobus angolensis palliatus
AAAAAAAAAAAAAAAAAACCTAGGAGAATGGAATGGGGAAGGATGCTCACAGTCACCCTGCATCCATAATTTAACATAGTCTTGAGGTGGTAGTCAGCACAACTAGAAGAAAAAAAGAAATGGGGCCAAATATGGTGGTGCACGCCTGTGGTCCCAGATACTCCAAAGACTGAGGCAGGAGGATTGCTTGAGGCCAGAAGATAGAGACTAGCCTGGGCAACATAGCAAGACCCTGTAAATAGAATAAATAAAATGCCAGGCATGGGGCTCATGTCTTTACTCCCAACTACTTGGGAGGCTGAAGCAGGAGGACCGCTTGATCCTAGGAGTTTAAGACTCGACTGGACAACATAGCAAGACCCCATCTCTACCAATAAAAATTTAAAAATGTAAAAATTATCCTGATGTAGGCCACCTGGTGTGGCTCACGCCTGTCATCCCAGCACTTTGGAAGGCCAAGGCAGATGGATCACTTGAGGTCAGGAGTTCGAGATCAGCCTGGCCAACATGGTGAAACTCCGTCTTTACTAAAAAATACAAAAATTAGCTAGGTGTGGTGGCAGGTGCCTGTAACCCCAGCTACTCAGAAGGGTGAGGCAGGAGAATTGCTTGAAACCAGGGAGGCAGAGGTTGCAGTGAGCCATGATCGTGCCATTGCACTCCAGTCTGGGCAACAGAGCAGGACTCCATCTCAAAAAAATAATAATGATCAGCTGGGTGCAGTAGCTCATGGCGGTAATCCCAGCACTTTGAGATGTTAAGGTGGGTGGATCACGAGGTCAGGAGTTTGAGATCAGCTTGGCCAAAATGGTGAAACCTATCTCTACTAAAAATACAAAAATTAGGCCAGCCGGGCGCGGTGGCTCAAGCCTGTAATCCCAGCACTTTGGGAGGCCGAGACGGGCGGATCACGAGGTCAGGAGTTCGAGAGCAT
>NW_012118930.1:5749-6066 GCF_000951035.1 Colobus angolensis palliatus
TTCACTATGTTGGCCAGGCTGGTCTCGAACTCCTGACCTTGTGATCTGCCCACCTCGGCCTCCCAAAATGCTGGGATTACAAGCGTGAGCCACCGCGCCTGGCCTCAGTATTCAATATTTTCAACTTTGAAAGTACACGTGAGGGGCCGGGCACGGTGGCTCACGCCGGTAATCCCAGCACTTTGGGAGGCCGAGGCGGGCGGATCTCGAGGTCAGGAGATTGAGAACATCCTGGCTAACACGGTGAAACCCGGTCTCTATTTAAAAAATAGAAAAAATTAGCCGAGCGTGTTGGCAGGCGCCTGTAGTCCCAGCTA
>NW_012118931.1:0-782 GCF_000951035.1 Colobus angolensis palliatus
GAGATGGTGCTACTGCACTCCAGTCTGGGTGACAGAGTGAGACTTGGTCTCAAATAAAAAAAAGAAAAAGAAAAAAAAAGAAGCAATTGTATCTGCGTATACTAGCAATAAACAGAAACTGAAATAACAAATGATATCATGTACACTAGCATGAACGTATGGAGTTCTTAGGGATAGGCATGATGAATCATGTGCAAGACCTCCATACCAAAGACCATAAAACATTGCTGAGAGAAATTAAAGAAAACTTAAACAAATGGAAACATACACTGCATTTATGGGTTGAAAGATCAATATGATTAAGATTTTAGTTGTCTAAATGATCTAAAGATTCAACTGAATTCCAGTAAAACTTCCAGCAGGCTTAAAAAAATATATTTTTTTGGTAGGGATTGACAAGCTGACTGAAATTTACATGGAAATACCAAGAACCTAGAATAGCTAAGACAACTTTGAAAAGGAAAAAGGAAATTGAAGGAATAACACCGTCCGACCTGAAGTGTTATTAAATTGCGGCAGTAATCCAGAGTGTGGTATTAACATAAAGACAGGCAAAAAGATCAACTGAACAGAGTAGAGAAAGCACAACAGAATAGATTTGCATATAACAGGGAACAAAATTTGAACAAAAGGATAAGAAAAATTCAGTGGAGAAAGGGCAGTTTTTAAACAAATCATGCTTGAAATATTGAATATCCATATGCAAAATAATTTAACTTCAATTTGTGTCTTGCACCATATACAAAGATTAACTCAAGATGAATCTATACTAAACTGTAGAA
>NW_012118931.1:4796-5692 GCF_000951035.1 Colobus angolensis palliatus
TTAAAAGTCCCCAAACTAATGCCTTCAAATCTTCGCTTTTACAATTGGGAATCATGCTCCTCATCCTATAGGACTTGTTACACTGCAGTAAAACTCTAGATAAGAGTGCGAACATTTTTGCCATGCAAGCCTTGGAAGCCCAGCCAGGCCTGTATGCATTGCTCAGACAGTTGCAAAGTGGTTCCACTCTTCTCACCTCGGGGTTCACTCCAATTCCCACTACATCCCCTGTCAGCAGGAAAAAGCCAGAGCACTCAATAACCTTTTCCCATCTTCACAGCCTACAGCTTAAGATTAAGGTGTTATAAAACCCAAAAGGAGGGATTGAAACTGCCGTTGCAAAATTATGACTGAGACAGTAAAAGAGATCTAATTGAACTGACTCTATCTTGCTTCTGACCTCCAAATTATTCTTGTTCATTCCGGGGTGTAGGCTGAACTAGCTCAGGGAGAAACTTAGTTTATAGTTTATAGTTTAAATAAAGATGGTAACAGCCCTTTCCCAAAGCAGACCTCCTTCTTGCCTGGGGACTAGATTGCCTCTGTAGGTCTAACATGAGCCACAAGATTAGAAATTACGGTTTAGGAGTCATGCAGCTGGAGGTTACAAGATTCTGACCCGCCTTAAACTGCTCCTAAAATCAGTGCTTGAGATATTCTGTAGACCCTGTACTTGATGGATCAGCTGGGCCCACCCAAATCAATAAACTGGTTCATCTGCTCTTGTGGCTCCCACCCAGGAACTAACTGAGCACAAGAAGACAGCTCTGACTCCCTATGATTTCATCTCTGACCAATCAGCACTCCTGACTCACTGGCTTCCCCCCCGCCCACCAAGTTATCCTTAAAAACTCTGCTCCCTGAATGCTCGGGAGAGTGATCTGAGTAATA
Organism: Colobus angolensis palliatus; assembly: GCF_000951035.1. Classification (NCBI taxonomy): domain Eukaryota; kingdom Metazoa; phylum Chordata; class Mammalia; order Primates; family Cercopithecidae; genus Colobus; species Colobus angolensis. Next base: position 5,688 of record NW_012118931.1, read on the forward strand.
ATAGA
>NW_012118932.1:0-350 GCF_000951035.1 Colobus angolensis palliatus
CTTCCCATGAGGCCAAATAATGGCTTCCCTCAAAGCTCAGCCCTCCCACCCACCTCCCAGTCCTGTCCCATGCAGGGGGCTAGCAGCCTCCTGGGGTACAGGGGTCCAGGCCAAACCCAACCCACAGACAGCTGGTGAAACCAGCATGTATCCAAGGGCCTTCCCCCAACCTGGGCCACGTGCCCACTGCACAGATATGCCTGTGCTCATTCCCCTAGGACAGAGACTCCCTTTTCTTCAGTTGGAATGAGGGACGGGGAGATTCGATGGTGTCCTGTACAGGTTGGTTTCTTCAGCTGGAAGGAGGGATGGGGAGATTCGATGGTGTCCTGTACAGGTTGGTTTCTTCA
>NW_012118932.1:414-727 GCF_000951035.1 Colobus angolensis palliatus
GATGAGGCACTCTCTTGCCTGCCTGTTCCCATTTGGCTGCAATAGACCATTGCCAACATTCAGAGAACATAAATGGGCCTCACCTGTTTCCCCGACATGTCGGAGGCAGGTGAGTATACCCAGGGGACCTGGGTAGAACCTATACCTCGGCCCACCCCCAGGCTATGCTGGCTTCATCTTATCTGTGTGATGGGGTGGGGTGGGAATTACCAAGAGACCATCACACAGGCCATGGACAAGTTCTACAAGAGCCAGGTAGAAGAGCACCATCCATGCATGCTGCCCGGCACCCAGCTCACACACACATCTCTTA
>NW_012118932.1:777-1158 GCF_000951035.1 Colobus angolensis palliatus
CAGGCTGGATCTGTGTCTCACTTGCAGAGGCCCTGCCTGGCTGCTGGGGCTGCCCTGAGACTCCCTCCTCCTCCTCTTCCCTCCACAGCTTTCCCAGCTTCTGTCCACAGCTGTGCTACAGGTGGGGAACACCTGTGGGTGCACCAGGTGCAACTACTCAGAGCCCAGCATGCTGAAGGGCCCCTGCTCTATGCTGTTTCCATATCCAAGCCCAAGCTCATCTACAGTTTCAGCAAATCCAAGCCTCCCTGAATTCCCCACAAGACCAAACTGAGCCTTACAACCCCCACTACACTGGTGAGCTGCCAGTCCCAGCCCCTGCTGCCTCCTGAGCCGCTGTCTGTATAGTTCTGAAGTCCTTCAAGAATGTTGAGATCCTCA
>NW_012118932.1:1208-1904 GCF_000951035.1 Colobus angolensis palliatus
GAGCAGCTGCCCGTCTCCCCAGGTCCTGTTCAGAAACCCCACCTGTGCCTCTGGAGAGACTGCCCCGAGCACACAGGCCCAGCAGCCGCCATCTACGGCCCCCAGGACCTAATCCCCTTCTACATAGGGTTCAGTGCATGTGAGTATACACTGGGTTTGATTTCTACCCACTAGTCCCTGCCAGATATCCCATGCCCCCCTCAAGAGAATGAGGCCACACAAACACAGCCAGGCCGTCATGGTGATGGAGTGGCTGGAGTCCTACTTGCCCATCCTTCATTGCTGATTCAGAACCAGCTGTCTGACCACATTCCTACCCTGAGATGGGACTTTGGGGACATTGTCCACCAGGGACACTGACCACTTTTAAAGTTCCAGAAACAGAGGGCCAGCTGGTCCCTAGAAGTCTGGAACATGGGATAAGCCAAGGCTTGCCTTCAGAACAGGTTTTAGACCATGGAGCCGCCCAAGGCCCAGGGCATCCCCAGGTTCATGTGAAGCCTGCCTGCCATGTCCACAGCCCATGCCGACCCCTCCTGGAGCCACTAGAATGCTTGTTCCTGGGCACCGACAAACCCAGACAGCTTCAGCCTTGCAGGACAACCGTGCGCATCTGGCAGCCCCAGCCGGAGGGGGGCCCATAGATAGAAGTTGGAGGTGAAGCCAGATGCTATGAGAATACTTTATTAGGCAAAA
>NW_012118932.1:2597-8455 GCF_000951035.1 Colobus angolensis palliatus
ACACTCACAGAGTGCCTTGCACCTGTCCTAGATTGATGACATATTTTTGTAATTGATGAGTCTTTTCATCTATTAGGAGATCTGTGGTTAGGAAAGGCCTTCCGTTTGTTAACTCAACAGGACTCCATTCTAAGTTTTACTTTGGAGCAGTTCAAACCTGCAGTAAGCTATAGGTGTTAGAGATAGTCAGGCCTCTTATTTAGCTAGAGTCTTCTTTAGAGTAGGATTAGCCCTTTTACCCTTCCAGAGGACCGCGGTCTCCACGCAGAGTGAAGGTCGTATTGGATTCTTCAAGCTGAGGATAGGTGTTGGGATACGCCTGCTATGAAAGATGGGCCCTTGTCGCTTTGCAGGCTTTTAGATTTCCGAAACTGAGGAGTTATTTCTTCTGGTAAACATTGTTCAGATGGGGTGGGGAATGCCTCGATCTAACCAGTGAAGGTATCAGTGAGCATTAGCAAATATTTGAATCTCCTGCAGAAAGGCATCTGAGTAAACTAGAGTTGCCAGTTCTCACCTGGATAGGTTCCTCAATGTTGGACAGGTTTAACTGGAGAAGGAGAAAATTGCTGGCTGTTTGGCTCATGTCAGGCACAGAACTCTCAGTGCTGAGTCACCTGTTTTCGTGCTTGAAAAGATTTACCCCTATAAACAAATGAGACATTAACAGAAACAAATAATCCCTTCTAGGGTGAAAAGAATCATGAAAGTGCTGAATTATAGTCCTGTGATTGGTACGTGGCATTAGTAATTTATTACCATCCTTCAGCCAGCCAGAGGGGCCCTGGACTGAAATGCAATCCCTGGCCCACTTTTGTTCTTCTTCAGAGTATTCTGGCCCAGTTCTATGCATGCTGACCAGCACACCCACAAGCTTCATTGGCCCTTTCAGTGCAGGGGCCTTGGCTGTGGCATCTACAAGGGCATTTCCTTTTACATGGTCAGTCTCTCTTTTGATGTCCTCTGCAATTAATTGTAGTCACTTTTTGGCAGCAAAGCAGCATTCTAGCAAGCTCAAAATCTGAATGATGTTGTATGGAAAAGCCCTTGGGGGTCAGGAGTCCCTACCCATTCCAAACTGCAGCATAAGCATGAAGCACTAAAAAAATCATACTTGGAATCAGTGTAAATGTTAACTTTTAAATCCTTTCCCAACTGTAGGGGCCTGGTAAGTTCAGTTAACTCAGCTTTTTGTGCTGAGGTAGAGGCCAGCAAGGCTTGTGCATTGACTCTCTTGTGCTGACTAATAATAGCATATCTAGCCCTCCTGTTTTCCTGATGCATAAAACAACTTGCATCTGCTAACCACTCTTCCTTGGGATGATCAAGGGATTCCTCTCTCTTAAGTCTGGCCTCCTAAATAAATTTGTTTCATAACCTGTGACATGCTCTGGCTGTGTCCCCAGTCAAATCTTATCTTGAATTATAGCTCCCATAATTCTCATATACCGTGGGAGGGACCCAGTGGGAGGTAATCGAATCGGGGGATGGGTCTTTTCCATGTTGTTCTTGTGACAGTGAATAAACCTCATGAGATTGGATGGTTTATTTATTTATTTATTTTTGAGGCATAGTCTTGCTCCATTGCTCAGGCTGGAGTGCGGTAGCATGATCTTGGCTCACTGCAACCTCTGACTCCTGGGTTCAAGCGATTCTCCTATCTCAGCCTCCCAAGTAGCTGGGATTACAGGCGCCCACCATCATGCCTGTCTGATTTTTGTACTTTTAGTATAGACGGGGTTTCACCATGTTGGCCAGGCTGGCCTTGGTCTCCTCATCTCCTCATCTCAGGTCATCCACTGCCTTGGCCTCCCAAAGTGCTGGGATTACAGCTGGTGGTTTTATAAAGGGGAGTTTCCCTACACAAGCTCTTTTCCCTGCTGCCGTGTAAGAGATGTGACTTTGCTCCTCATTTGCCTTCTGCCATGAGTGTGAGGCCTCCCCGACCATGTGCAACTGTGAGTCAACTAAATCTCTTTTCTTTATAAATTATCCAGCCTCAGATATGTCTTTATTAGCAGCATGAGAACAGACTAATACAACCTGTATGCCGGAAAGGCTAGGAGCACCTGTGGACTCTGGCAGGTAAGTAGCTGGGTTTATGGTTTGGCAGGCTTTAAGGGTTATGTCTGGAGTGTCTAGCAATAAGGCCTGATGCTTTCATAAATATTCTATTATCCATGGGTGCCCTTTAGCTTCTAGGACCACCGTCCCTTGTTGTGGGGTCAAAAACCTGTAGGTGCTGTTCTAATGTTAGTTTATTAGCTTTGCCTACCAGAAAAGTGGTAGCAGCAATAGCTCTAAGACCTCAAGGCCACCACCTCGTCTATCTGCTTAGAAAATTAGACTACTGGCCTTGGAATGTCCCCCAGTTTTGAGACAAGATTACTCAAGGCCTATGCCTTGCTTTTTAGCCACATAAAGAAAAAGTGGTTCATCCAACTTGGGGACTCCCACAGCTGCAGCAGAGCACAATTTCTCCTTGAGAGTGTTGAAGGTTTGCTTGCAGTTCTAATTACATTCTAGGAGCTCTAAATATTTCCCTTTAGTGTATCATATAAAGGATTGGCTACATATCCAAATCTGGGCACCCATAAGCAGCAGTACCCAGACATCTCCTAAAAAAGCCCACAGTCATTTGTTGGACTGGGGTCCTTGGATGACTAAAATAACTTTTTTATCTTCTAGGGATGTTGATCAGTTCTAGAGGTTAAGGTAGATTCCAAATAGTTAAGTCTTTGAGTCAAAATCTGAGCCCTGTATGGTGATACCCTGTATCTGCAAGTTCACAGGAAATTTACCAACTTAACAGTACTATAATGTGAGTCTTATTTAGTTGGGCTAGCAATGAGCAAGTCACCTACATACTAATAATTGTGTCTCTTTCCAACTGTAGATTTCTTAAGTCCTTAGCTAGAGCATTTTCAAATAAGTGGGGGCTATCCCAGAACCCTTCAGAGATGACTGTCCAGGTTAGTTTTTAGGCTGAATGTGTATCTGGATGAGTCCATTCAAAGACAAACATATTATGAATCTGGACACATTGAGAGGCAGAAAAATGTGTCTTTCAGATTTAAGAGTGTAAACCAGCTTGCATCCCCTGGGACTTGGTAAGTATTGGGGACAATGAGGTGTATGGAGACAACTGCATTTATTAATGCTCTAAGGTTTCTGACAAATCTGTACTTGCCATTAAGCTTTTCATCTGGTAACATGTGAGTATTGTAAGGAGACTCTCTTGGCCTTAGTAACTTACACGGCAAGAATTTGGAAGCTGGTAATGTGTGAGTATTGTAACTCATGCCATTAGGCTTTTCATCTGGTGATGTGTGAGTATTGTAAGGAGACTCTCACGGCCTTGGTAACTCATAGGCAAGAATTTGGCAATACGGGATTGAATTTCCCCTCATGGTTCTCGCCCTAAAATGTATTGTCGAGGAGTTAAAGGTAAAGTATTTAACTTTCAAATCCTTTCCCAACTGCAGGGGCCTAGTAAGTTCAATTAACTCGGCGTTTTGAGCTGAGGTAGAGGCCAACAAGGCTTGTGCCTCGATTCTCTTGTGCTGACTAATAATAGCATATCTAGCCCTTCTGTTTTCCTGTGCATAAAACAACTTGCCTCCGTTAACCACCCTTCCTTGGGATGGTCAAGGGATTCATCTCTCTTAAGTCTGGCCTCCTAAATAAATTTGTTTCATAACCTGTGATGTGCTTTGGCTGTGTCCACAGTCAAATCTTATCTTGAATTATAGCTCCCATAATTCTCATATATCGTGGGAGGGACCCAGTGGGAGGTAATCGAATCGGGGGATGGGTCTTTCCCATGCTGTTCTTGTGACAGTGAATAAGCCTCATGGGATCTGATGCTTTATTTATTTTTGAGACATAAAAAATAAATCCTTGAGGGCGAGGAGCACGAGGCTCAAGTTGGATTTGAATGGGGGAGGGGTTTAGTGCGTTTCCCAGAGCCTGTGTGGCCCAAACCTCAAGATTTACTTGAGACAACACCTCAGGTGGTAAATGTGACAGTCCATTCTTAACTTTTTTTTACCCTGAGGGGTCAGGAACAAAGGTAACACTTTCTATGCTTTATGATCTGTGAGGGTGACCATCACTTGGTCTGAGTCAATAAACCTCTCCCCAGTAAGAGGTCAGGCATTCAGACAGTACTAAAAAGACAGATGAGAAACCCAGAGCCCCTGGAAGACAACTTAGAAGATGCGAAAAGCAGTGTTTTGGGGCTTGGCCATCATGAGAAGATAGGAGCCCATTGTATTGAATCAGGACAGAGTCATCTGTTCCCATATCTAATAAGAAATTAATGCTCCTACCTGCCACTTCAAGAGTCACCTGAGGTTCCTCCATCTCTCGATAGCTAACAGTCCAATGGGAGCAGAGGTAGGAAGTATCAGGCCCTACCACTTTTGAGTCTGCTGGGCTCTGATGATGGCTCCCTTGGAAGCACAGTGCATTTCCTTCGGCAGTGGCCGACCTTCTTACAGAAGGCACATTGGTTGATATCCAAGGCACAGTGGCCCAGAGGCACGGACTGGGACTTTTACCTTCTCACGTCCTCTGCGAGGGCCAGGGGTTAAGGGGCTGCCTCTGAAATGGTGGAGAGCACAAGGCTGCGGCTAGAAGCTGGGCCTCTTGGGAGATTTGCTTTATTTTATGTTTTCTCTGCCCTATTCCTGTGATGGAAAACTGCAGAATCCAAGTCTAAAATCTGATCCACGGGAGTCTGGAAGGCTAAGGCTGCTTTTGGCGGCTTCCTGCAGATGTCAGAAGCAGACTGGGCTAAAAAATAAACTCCTAGCAATGCCCGTCCCTTCTTGGAGTCAGGGTCAGTGTTAGTGTATTCCCTCAAAGTCTAAATTATCCACCTGTGTAATAAGGCTAGCTTTTCATCTTTTCCCTGAATAATTTTCCAGACTTTGTAAAAATCAAAAAGCTTTATCATACGTTTTTTGATTCCTTCAAGGAGTCAAATGATCATAATTTTTTCTCTCTATATCCCACTTTCTTCCTAATTCATTTCTCTTTTCTAGATTATAGTTCTCTTTTGGGTCCTAGTCAGGCACTGCTGTGCCTCCTACTTGATAGGTGTCAGGTCCCTGGTTGCAGGCTGCCACCCTGTTAGCAGGTGCTCTAGCCACTCCCATAATACACTGCTTTTCTACCATGCAGCAGGTGAGCATAAATATACGCAAATCTTGCCTGTTCAGATCATACATCAAGGTTAGCCTCCCAAATTTGTCTACGAATTTTCCTGGAACCTCTGAAAGCTGTTTTAGTTTTTCCTTGCATATGGCCAACTCAGACATAGAAAAGGGTCCATATACCTATATAGTGTCGCTATTTTCATCTGTCACTTCCCAGAGAGGTCAAACATTCAACGTTGCCAGCTGATAAGAGGCCCCACCGCATGTTGTTCTGGTGAAGCTCATGTGTTTTGAGAGCGGGGTATGTATGTAAGACAGGACTTGAAGGGCAGGGAGAAGATGATGCCCGGACACTAGTTAACTCTGGAAAACTAGAAGAAATTAATAACCTGTTGCACACCTCACCAGAACTGGAAGGAGTCTGTGTTCTTATGGGGTACTCGGACTGGCAGGGGAGAGTTCAGCCCCAGCTAAGAAAAGCCTACTATTAAGAGGCACTTGCATTAGAAGGGTCATCAATTATGTGCCATCCCTATTTTGTCTTTTCCTCCATCAAACATATAGAAGCCCATTTTAACATTTTATCCTGACCAAGTATCAGAGAAGCCTGTATGTAAAGTATTTCCTCCCATTTAGTTTCTTAGTTTCTCTTCTATAAAACAAATTAAGCTGCAAAAAAAAAAAAAAAAAAAAAAA
>NW_012118932.1:10355-22206 GCF_000951035.1 Colobus angolensis palliatus
TTCTCACATTGTTATAAAAATAATCGGTGACTGGTTAATTTATAAAGGAAATAAGTTTAATTGGCTCATGGTTCTACAGGCTGTACAGAAAACATAGCACTGGTTTCTGCTTCCGGTGAAGCCTTTGACAACTGACAATCAAGGTGAAAAATAAATCCAGTGCTTGCACATCCCATAGTAAGTGCGAGGGCAGGGGGAAGTAGTACATACACTTTTAGACAACCCACTCTCATGAAAACTTACTACTGTGAGAATGGCACAAAAGGAAATGATGCCAAACTATTCATGGAAATCCTGCCCTCATGATTCAATCACCTCCCCACTAGGCCCACTTCCAACATTGAGGATTACATTTCAATAAAAGATTTTGGTGAGAACACACATCTAAGCCATATCATTTTGCCACTGGCCATTCTAAATCTCATATCCTTCTCATATTTCAAAATACAATCATGACTTCCCAACAATCCCCAAAGTCTTAACTCATTTCAGCCTTAACTCAAAAGTCAAAAGCCTCATCTAAGACAAAGCCAGTTTATTCCTCCTATAAGCCTGTAAAATAAAAAACAAATTAGGTACTTCCAAGATACAAATGAGGCATCGGCATTGGGTAAATACTCCTATTCTAAAAGGAAGAAATCAGCAAAAAGAAAGAGGCCACAGGACCCATGCAAGTCTGAAACCCAGAAAGGGAGTTATTGAATTGTAAGGTTCCAAAATAATTACTTTTGACTCTATGTCCCATTTCCAGGGCACACTAATGCCTTGGGACATTTAGACCTTGTGGCTTTGCATGGTTCAGCCCCCATAGCTGCTCTCATGGGCTGGTATTGTGTGCCTCTGGCTGGTATTGTGTGCTTCCGGCTTTTCCAGGTGCAAGGTGCAAGCTGTAGCTATATCTACCATTCTGGGGTCTGGAGGACAGTGATCCTCTCCTCACAGATCTACTAGGCCATACCCCAGTGGGGAGCCCGCATCAGGACTGTAACCCTACATTTCTTCTCTGCATTGTTTTAGTAGAGGTTCTCCATGAGGGCTTCACCCCTGCAGCATGCTTCCGCCTGCACACCCTGGCTTTTTAATACATTCTTTGAAGTAAAGGTGGAGGCTCCCAAGTGTCAACTTGCATTTTGTATACCCACAGGCCTAATACCACATGAAAGCTACCAAGGCTTATGGCTTGCACCCTCTGAAGCAGTGACTGGAGTTGTAACTGAGTCAATTTGTGCTACACCTGGAGCTGGAGCAGTGGCCAGGATGCAGGGAGCCATGTTCCAAGACTACCCAAGGCAGCAGGTCCTGAGCCTGACCCCAGAAGCTATTCTCTTCTTTTAGGCCTCAGGGCCTTTGATAGGGGGCCTGCCTTTTAGATTTCTAAAATGCTTTCAATTCCTCTTTCCCATTGTCTTGGTACCAACACTTGCTGGATTTTTTGTTTTGTTTTGTTTTTAGATTATACAACTATCTCTAACAAGTGGTTGCTCCACAGCCTGCTTGAGTTCCTCTCTTATAAAAGCTTCTTACTTTTCTGCCACATGACTAGGCTGCAAAGTTTTCAAGCTTTTACACTATGCTTCCCTTGTAAGTAAAAATAAGTTATAACTTACTTTTTTTGCTCCAACATGTGAGCATAGGTTTTTAGAAGCAGCCAGGCCACATCTTGAATGCTTTGCTGCTTAGACATTTTTCCAACAGAAACCCTAAATCATCACTTTCAAACTCAAACTTTTATATATCCCTAGGGCATGACTAAAATTCAGCCAACCACTTTGCTAAGACAACATGCATGACCTTTGCTTCAGTCCTAGTAAGTTTCTAATTTTCATCTGAGACCTCCTCAGCTCAGCCTTCACTGTCCAGATCACTATCAGTATTTTGGTCACAGCCATTCAACCAGTCTCTAAGAACATCTCAACTTTCCTGCATTTTTCTGTCTTCTTCTGAGTCCTACAAACTCTTCCAACCTCTGCCTCTTTACCCAGTTACAAAGCTGATTCCACATTTTCAGGTATTCTTATAACAATTTTCCACTCCTTGGTGCCAATTTTCTGTAGTAAGCTATTTTTGCATCACTATAAATACCTGAGACTGCGTAATTTATTTTTTAAAAAGGAGGTTTAAGTGGCTCATGATTCTACAGGCTGTAGAGAAGGCATAGCACTGGCATGCACTTCTGAGGAGGCCTCTGGAAGTTTACAGTCATGGCAGAAGTTGAAGCAGAATTTTGTACATCACAGAGCAAAAAGCAGGAGTGAAAAACAGAGGGGAGAGTTGTTACGTGCTTTTAAATGACCAGATCTTATGGGAGCTCACTCCCTGTCACGTGGATAGTACCAAATGGGATGGTGCTAAGCCATTTATGAGTAATCCATCCCAACGGTTAAATTACCTTCCACCAGGCCTACCTCCAACATTGAGAATTACATTTAAATATGAAATTTGGGAGGGAACACACATTGAAACTCTATCAGAGGAGTCTTTATGTTTTTTCAAATATAAGATGATATCAACAAAAATGATAATTTGACTTCTTTTCCAGTTGGGATGCTTTTTATTGCTTTCTCTTGTCTGATTGCTCCAGATAGAACTTTCAGAATTATGTTGAATAACAGTGGTAAAAGTGAATATTCTTGTCATCTTCCAGATTTTGGAGGAAAGATTTTTAGTTTTTCCCCACTTAGTACGTAACTAGCTGTGGGTCTGTCACATATGACTTATTATGTTGAAATATGTTCATCCCATACCCAGTTTTCAAAGGGTTTTTTATTATTAAGGAATATTAAATTTTATCAAATAATTTTTTAGCATAATGGAAATGATTATATGGATTTTTTCCTTCATTCTGGTTTTTTTGTTTTGTTTTGTTTTTTGAGACAAAGTCTTCCTCTGTCACCCAGGCTGGAGTGCAATGGCATGATCTCAGCTCACTGCAACCTCTGCCTCCTGGGTTCAAGCGATTCTCTCCCCAGTAGCTGGAATTACAGATGCCCAGCACAGCGCCTGGCTAATTTTTGCATTTTTAATAGAGATGGGGTTTCGCCATGTTGGCCAGGCTGGTTTTGAACTCCGGACCTCAGGTGGTCCGCCCACCTCAGCTTCCCACAGTGCCAGGATTACAGGCACAAGTCACTTCACCTGGCCCCTTCATTCTGTTTTCACATTGATTGATTTGCATGTTGAACCATCCTTGCATCCCTGGGATAAATTCCACTTGGTCATTATGAATTATCTATTTGTGTATTGTTTAATTCAGTTTGCTAGATTTTTGTAAATTTTTGCATCAATATTCTCAAATATGGGCCTGTAGTTTGCTTTTTAAATGTATCTTTGTCTTGTTTTGATATCAGTGTAATCCTAGCCTCAAAGAATGAGTTTGGAAATGTTCTTTCTCTATTTTTCAGTCTGGTCCTATAGACTTTTTTATTATGACTTTAATTTTGTTACTTGTTATTGGTCTGTTCAGGTTTTGGATTTTTTTCTAATTCACTCTTGGTATGTTGTGTGTGTCTAAGAATTAATTTCCTCTAGGTTTTCTAATTTGTTGGCAAATAATTACTCATAGTAACCACTAATGATCCTTTGATTTTCTGAAGCGTTACTTGTAATGTCTCCTTTTTCACCTCTGATTTTATTAATTTGTTTCTTCTCTGTTTTTTAGTTAGTCTGTCTAAATTTTTGTCAATTGTTTTACTTTTCAAAAATTCAACTTTTTGTTTAATTGATCTTTTGCATTTCTTCATTTTAGCTTTATTTATTTCCACTCTAATTTTTATTATTTCTTTTCTTTTAATTTTGAGTTTGGTTTGGCCTTTTTATTCTAGTTAATTAAGATGTATTGTTAGGTTATTTATTGGCAGCTTTTCTGCTTTTCTTGTAGGCACTTACAGTTACAAATTTTCCTTTTGTAATAGTACCTGTTTTACTATATTCCATAGGTTTTGCTATGCTATGCTTCCATTATCATTTGTTTCAAGAAATTTTTCCATTTTCTTCTTAATATTTTTACTGACCTACTGATCATTCAAGAGCATATTGTTTAATGTTCATGTGTTTGTATAGTTTCTGAAATTCATTTTTTAATTGATTTCTAGTTTGTTCCATTGTGGTCAGAGAAAATGCTTAACATTACTTCAATTTTTTGAATGTTTTTGACTTGTTACTTAACATATGGTCTATCCTTGAAAATAACCCATGTGCGGAGAAGAAGAATGTGTATTCTGCAGCTGCTGGATGAAATTTTCTGTGAATATCTATTAGGTTCATTTGTTACATAGTGCAGATTAAGTCTGATATTTCTTTGTTGATTTTCTGTCTGGAAGGTCTATCCAATGACTAAAGTAGGGTGTTGAAGTGTCCAGCCAGTATTGTATTGATGTCTCTTTCTTGAGCTCTTATTAATATTTGCTTCATTTATCTAGGTGCTTTAATGTTGCATGGATATGTATTTCCAATTATATCCTCTTGCTGAATTGATCTCTTTATTATTATATAATGACCTTCTTAATATCTTCCTACAGTCTTTTGTTGAAATCTACTTTTGTCTGGTATAAGTAAGGCTATTTCTGCTCTTTTTTGGTTTCTATTGGCATGAAATAACTTTTTCCATCCTTTTATTTTCAGTCTAAATGTATCTTTATCTAAATGTATCTTTATAGGTCAAGTATTTTTTTTTTTGTAGGTCACAGATCATTGTCTTGTTTCTTTATCCATTCATCCACTGTTTGTCTTCTGATTGGAGTGTTTAGTTCATGTACATTCAATGTGATTATTGATAAGCACTTACTCCTACCATTGTTATTATTTTCTGATTGATTTTTGCCCTCTCATCATTCTTTTCTTTCTTCCTGTCTTCCTTTTAGTGAAGGTGATTTCTGTAGCAATATTATCTAATTTCTTGCTTTTTACTTTTTGTACGTCTGTGGTGTGCTTTTTGATCTGAAATTACCATGAGGCTTGAATATAATATCTCATAACACATCATTTTAGACTATGGACAATTTAACATTGATAGTATAAACAAAGAAACAAACAAAGCAGATAATAAAAACTCTACAGTTTAACTCCATTGCCATTCTTTTAAACTTTTTGTTGTTTCTCTTCCTTCCTTATTTTACTGTCTATGTCTTGGAAATATGTTGTAGTTATTTTTTATTGGTTTATTGTTTACTCTTTCTATTTGAGATTTTTGCACACCATAATTACCAGGTTATAATATTCTGTGTTTTTCCATGTGCTATTACTAGTGAGTTTTGTATCTTCAGATGATTTCTTATTGCTCACTCACTTTTTTCTTTCAAGTTAAGAACTCCCTTTAGCATTTCTTGTAGGACAGGTTTGGTGTTAATTAAATACCTCAGTTTTTGTTTGTCAGGAGAAGTTCTTATTTCTCCATCAAGTTTAAAGGACTTTTTACCAAATACATTATTCTTTTCTTTTCCTTCAGCTTTTTAAATATGTCGTGCCACTCTCTCAGACTGTAAATTTTCCCCTGAAAAGTCTGTTCTGTCAGATGTATTGGAGTTCCACTGAATGTTAGTTGTGTCTCTTCTCTCGCTGCTTTTAGAATCATTTCTTTTTATTATTATTATTATTATACTTTAAGTTCTAGGGTACATGTGCACAACGTGCAGGTTTGTTACATAGGTGTACATGTGCCATGTTGGTGTGCTGCCCCCATCAACTCGTCAGCACCCATCAGCTCATCATTTAGAATCATTTCTTTATCCTTAACCTTTGGGAGTTCAGTTAAGTGCCTTAAGGTGGTCTTCCTTGGGTTAGATCTGCTTGATGTTCTGTAACTTTCTTGTACTTGAATGTTGATACCGAATGTTGGGGAATTGTTTAATATTATTTAATATTATTTCTTCAAATAAATGTTTAACTCTTACCTCATTTTCTACCACCTCTTCAAGGCCAGTAACTCTTAGATTTTGACTTTGAGGCTGTTTGTTAGATTCTGCAGGCAACGCTTTACTTTTTATTCCTTTCTGTCTCCTCTGGCTTTGCCTTTTCAAATAGCCTGTCTTCACGTTCACTAAATCTGTCTTCTTGACCAATTCTTTCAAGTAATTTTGATGGATTCCTCAGTGTGACCATTGCATTTTAACCTCAGAATTTCGGCTTTTTTTTAAAATTTCAATTTCATTGGCAAATTTATCTGACAGAATCTTGAATTCCTTCTCTGTGTTATATATTACATTTCTTTGAATTACCTCAACCAGCTGTTTTGGATTTCCTGTATGAAAGGTCACATATCTCTCTGTTTTTCCAGGATTGGTCCCTGGTGCCTTTTTTAGCTTGCTTGGTGAGGTCATGTTTTCCTGGATGGTCTTGATACTTGTAGATGTTCATCTATATCTGGGCATTGAAGAGTTCAGTCTTTATTGTAGTCTTCACAGTCTGGGCTTGTTTGTGCCCATTATTTTTGGGAACACTTTCCAGGTGTTCAAAGAGACTTAGGTCCCAAACCCAAAAAGTAGTTTACACAAACACATAGGAGTACTGCCTTGGTGGCCTTGGATTAACATCAAGAAAAATTCTCTTGATTTATCAATTAGAGACTCTTGTTCTCTTCCCTTACCTTCTCTCAAACCAGCAGAGGCTCTTTCTGTGCTGAGGCATGTGGAGCTGGAGTTGGGGTAACAGCACCCCCGTGGCCACCACCACTGAGACTGTGCTGGTTCACACCTGACGTAGGCACAGAACTTGGTCTCACCCAAGGCCCACTGTAACCACTGCTTGGCTACCATGTAAGTTTATTCAAAGCCCTAGGACTGTATGATTAGCAGATGGCAAAGCCAGCCAGGTTTGTGTCTCTGCCTATAGGGCGGCAAGTTTCCCTAGCCATGAGTGGGTCTGTAGATGCTATCTGGGAGCCAGAGATTAAAGCACAGTATCTTCACAATTTACCTGCTCTTCTATTTTACTGTAGCTAACCTGGCACTTACAGTGTAAGACAAAGTATTTTCTGCTCTTCCTTCCCCTGTCTGCAGGCAGAAGAACCTCCCCTATGACTGCCAATACCACCGGCCCAGTGGGGGGTTCTGCCAAATCATCATCAATTTCTCACTTAAAGCCCAAGGACTCTTTGGTTAGCTTGGGATAAATTCTGCAATGCCTGGGACTCGACCTTTGGCCCAGGGCAAGTGCAGAAATGATGACCAATCCCCTAGGCCTGGACTCAGGGACTCTAAGAATCTGCTTGGTGCTCTACATCACTGTGGCTGATCTGGTGTATCAGGTGCAATGCAGAGTTCCCTTGACTTTCCCTGCTGCTTTTCTAAACAGAAGAAGTCTTTCACCATAGCTTCCACAGCTGGAAATGTGCTGAGTCACACATGAAGTTGGTACTTCTCAGAGCCCAGTGCCCACGGTGTATTGCCTGGGTATCACTGTTTTTATTCTGGGTACAGGGGTTCTTTAGTCAGCAGGTGAGGAATTCTGCCAGGTCTTTATTGACATGGCAGCACTGAGTTTAATGTTAAGTCCCCCAGTCCCTGTGCTCTCCCTCTCCCAAATTCACAGGTTTCTCTGTGTTGTGTGGCTGCTGCTGGGTGGGGGAGTGGTGTTGTGAGCACTCCCTTAGCTGCTCTGGCGGGTGTCAGGAGGCCACATTCTCCCCACCGTCCACATCCCACTGGCTCCGAGCCCAGCTCGGAGGATGACTTGCCTAACAATTGAAGCCTTTGTGGCCTATATTGCCCCTTCAGTTCCCTTAAGGTCCAATGTCACTTTCATTTATGATTTTAATACTGAGTCTTCCATCTTTTGTTCAGTCAATATAGTGAAAGGTTTGATCTTTCAAAGAATCAACTTTTAGCTATGTTTATTTCTGCTGCTTTCCAACCTTCTATTTTATTGATTTATGCGCTAATCTTTATTATTTCTTTCCTTCTTCTAGCTTTCGATTTAGTCTTTTTTGTTTGTTTGGTTTTTTCTACTGCCCTTAGGTATAGAATGAGGCTACTGATTTGAGATATTTTTCTTAAATGTAATTGTTTATATTCATACATTTTCCTTTGAACTCTACTTTCACTGTATTCGATACATTTTGGTATGTTTTGTTTTTATTTTGTCTCAAGATGTTTTATAACTTCCCTTGTGATTTATTCCTTCACTCACTGGTAGTTTAAGAGTGTGTTGTTTAATTTCCACATATTTGTGAATTTTCAAGTTTTCATTTTTTATGTATCTGTTGTTTCTTCCATTGTGGTTGTAAATTATATTTGGTATTATTTCAAGCTTTTTAAAATGATTAGGACCTATTTTTTGGACGAAGATATGGCCTATCCTACAGAAAGTTCCATATCCACCTGAAAAGAATGTATATTCTGCTGTTGTTGGGTGGACTGTTCTGTATATGTGTATGAGCTCTAAATGGCTTATACTATTGTTCAAGTCTTCCACTTCTCATGAAGCTTCTATCTGGTTTTTCTATCCATTAATTAAAATGAGGTATTGAAGTGTCCAACTACTACTATAGAACTGTGGAGTTATCCTTTCAATCCTGTTAATTTTTTCAGCTTTACTGAGGTATAACAGAGAAATAAAAATTGTAAATATTCAAGGTGCACAGTGTGATGTGTTTATATCTATATGCTCATTCTGAAATGATTACCAAAATGAAGTCAATTAACATGTTAATTACCTCAGATAATAGTTACTTTTCTGTGTGTATGCGTGGGATAAGAAAACTTAACTCCATCCCTGGTGACTGCAGAGTGGCCATTCCAGCTGCTCCAGGCTCCAGCAGAGGAGGAGCGGGGCGGGTCCAGTGGGGGCCAACAGGCCTGGCGCGCAAGCATTCCAGAGCCCACCCAGACCATGTTCCGCAGCCTGGGCGCCCAAGCTGCAGTCGCCCTCTGTGTGCAGGCAGCAGCCGCCTGGCAACTCCCGAGCCTGCTCGCGCTCCCAGCCTCGCAGAACCAGGGCCAGGTATTCTTTCTTTTTGCATCTCGCACATTAATCTCTCTCTTGCCTTGTCCGGCTCTTGAATCCTTGCCTAACTTGACTTCTTTCACATTTACATTCACATTCTCTCACATTGCTAATTTTTCTTTTTTACACTTAATCTTAGTCTTTCTTTTCTTTTTCTTTCCCAGTTTTGTTCCTTGGTTACAGTTAACATACACCTCGGTGGCCACTTTTCTAGACTAGGTGGTATTCATGCCTGCAGCCTCTGCTTGATGTTACCATGGGATTGCTTTACAAATGAAGTATTCACTATATACTGATTTTCAGCAGCCTCAGGGTTAAACGGTGTGTAAAGCCAGAATGCTTTACAGAATCTCTTATAAAACTGACTTAGGCTTTTGTCAGCTCCTTGAAGCATTTCTGAAATCATTTTTTGTATTACTTGCTTTTTTCTACTAACTCTTAGCCTTTGCAGAACTGCTTCTCAATACCTCTGCAAATGCTGAAGCTGAGTTGCATTCTCTGGGTCTTTTTTCCCCTTTTTCCTAGAGTTTAACAGGCTCCTTTCTTCATATAATTTTCCATGCACTTGGAGGGTCAAACAGGCATACCGAGAGTCAGTGTAAATGTTTACAGTCTTACCTTCACTGAGTTCTAAGGCCCAAATTAAAGCAATGAGCTCACCTTAATGACAGTGTCCAGGGTTACCACCGCATATTCTGCACATCTCTCTCCTTGTGGGTTGATGAAGCTGTTCCCGTCCACGTATAGCTCCTAGTCTACTGATGCCCAAGGCTGGTCCTGGAGGTCAGGTCTGCTAGAGAAAACTTGAGTCCAACACCTCTACACAGTCATGCTCGACAGGGCTCTAGCTGCTGAGAGCAAGGTGGCAGGTTCAGGTTGTTTCCAGTTTAGTAGATCAATGGTTGAAAAGGGCTGATAGATGAAAGTCTGTTGCCCCCCCAGATATGGGCCTGGTCATTATAATAGACAGGTCCTCACATCTCCCTGAGAGGCATTTGCATAGCTCGAGCAAGACCAGATCTGAGACGGCCACTTGACTATCTTGACTTCCTTCCTTGACCTCTCAAGGCTCCGATCCTCCCCTTCAAGGTGAGACCTGCGGCGTATTAACTCCTGAATCTAGTTTCTGAGGGGGCTGTTGGCCTCGGTAAAGTGGGGTAGGCTGGGACATGTGGAGAAAGAATTTCTATTATCTCTGGCGGCTCTTGCAAAACTGGCTTCTCTTGCTGTTTCTCAGACTCCCTTTTTAACTCTGTGTCTGCTGGTGAAGCTGCTCTTTTACTTTTGGCTTTTTTTGCAATAAGCTGTTAAACAGGGCTAAATTTATGCTGGTTTTGTCTATATTATATTTAACCACGAGTCAATATAAACAAACTTGATCTAGGTACACTGGCTGTCCTCCGACCCCTGTCACCATCTTAAATACATGGCCAATTGTTCCTTGTCTATAGTTCCTTAGGTGGGCCATCCAACACCAAAAGAGGGCAGTTCTAATTCACACAAAGATCTTAACCTCTGAGGGGTTAACTTAATATAATCTGCAAAACCTTTAGCAAGGTTCTGTAACATGTATTTTCATAGAGTAAGTTTTGATGATTTGATGACTTTCCTTTTTTTATTTTTCTTTTTCACAGTTCCTAACAGAGTGGGCTTAATTGTGTCTGACCTATTTTTCTCTTGAGACAAAACAACATTCACACTATAAGAAGGAAAGGGTAAAAGATCACTCACTCATCTAATTTACACTAAATCAAAATAAAAACTAAAACCAAAGTGTTGTTAAAGGCACACCTGTTCGTCAAGAAATTTAAGCCAAGTCAAAATCAGAACCAAAACCAAAGTGCCAATAAAGACACCCCTGTTTATCAAGCAATTCAAGTCAAGTCAAAATCAAAACTAAAACCAAAGTATCAAACAGTTAATTCAAGTCAAAAACAAAACCCAAAGTGCCAGGTACAGGCACGTCATGGGTGATCAGGCCACGCTTCCACTCAGATGGAGTGGGCAAGTTCCAAAGACCAGTCTTACCAAGTTTCAGATGTCCGGACCTAAAGTACCCGTTCCTTCCCGGTGTTCAGCCACTGTGTTGATCCTCCACAGGGGCCTGATGTGCACTGCTCTGACGAGGAGTTCCACCACGGCAAATGCTTACCCGGGAGCGCTCTCAGGATCCACATTGCTCAAGCTGGCCAGTGTCCCCCACAGGGATGCTCTACAGGGCAGGCATAAGCTGCCTAAGGGGCTGCCTTGACCGTCCATTAATCACCTCATTCCCACTCAGGGAACCAAGAAATGTAGCAGGACAAGCCACAGACAAAGCTCCTCAGACACCGGATTAAAGAAGGAAGAGGTTTTTTATTTGGCCAGAAGCATTGGCAGACTTGCCTCTTAAGAGCCAAGCTCCCCAAAAAAGAAATACTTGGCCTTTGTAAAGGGTTACAACTTTAAGGTGTCCACGTGAAAGGGTCGTGATAAATTGAACAAGTGTGGGAAACATGACTGGGGGCTACATGCATCAGCTAACAGGACAAAAAGTTTTAGTGCTTTTTATTCCATACAGTGTCTGGGATTTACAGACAACACAAGTAGTTTAGGTCAGGGGTTGATGTTATTGTTATGACTTTGTTTAACTCCTAGGGCTGGACGGTGTTGCCAAGGTTGTCTGGCTATTGATCTTACTTTTGTTTCTTTCTCTCTTTCCTCCTGTCTTGTGCACTAGGCAAGGTGGAGGGAGGGGGGCAGCAGGAGTAGGAGTGGTTTCCTTCCTTAGAGGTGCCTAATGAGAACTCATTCCCATGTCAAAAATACCGTGAGTCATGTTCAGTAGGTGAGAAGTTCTCAGATAAAAGCCTGGGTCGGTTTTAAACCCGAATCCACCCATGTAGACAGGTTCTTTACTGGGGCTTCTCAGAGG
>NW_012118932.1:23162-29203 GCF_000951035.1 Colobus angolensis palliatus
TGTGTGTCAGAAAAAAATTAATAAAAGATAACATACTTGAAAAACATTTACTATGTATATGTTTTTACTAATATATATAAATAGAAATTCAGATGAAAAGTATATCTTTATCCTACTGGGAATTTATTTTTTATTATATATATTATTATACATAAGTGAATATACATATAAAGAATTGTATGTATTACTGATATTATATATATATATATACACACACAGATAAAAAGCACATCTTCATTTTACAGGGAATTCTTTCAAATCAAATCCACAAGAAAAGAACTCTAAAAGTGAGCCAAGTACTGTTTTGCAGATCCACAAGTTACTTATCTACCTAGCAAAAAATCCTTAGTGTTTCTCGTAAAAGAATTTAAGTTAAAAGCGGAATGAGACTGTTTTCTATCCACAATGTTTGTGAGAATAAAGAGCAGTGGTCCTTATACTGCTGCTTAAAGTTTAAGTTGCTGATGACTTTTCAAATAGATAATTTGGTGGTAATTACTACATTTTAAAAATGTATATACCCTTTACACGTCAATTCTATTGTATTAAAATGCCTTTAGAAAATAGAGATACATGTACTTTGTTTTTCTCAGCACTTATGTTAACAAAACCCACAGAATGTGTCGTATAAATAAGTTTCAGTTGCATCCATAGGATGGAATAATATGTGACCATTGAAGGTGACAATAGATATAGAAGTATGGGAGGTTCCCTTGATGCCAGGAATTTGAGACCAGTCTGGGCAACAAAACGAGATTCTTTCTATAAATTTTTTAAAATAAGTAGCTGAGCATGCTGGCGTGCTCCTGTGGTCCCAGCTACTCAGGAGGCTGAGGCAGGAGGATCGCTTGAGCCTAGGAGTTCCAGGTTGCAGTGAGGTAATATATGAAATATATGTAATAAACCATTACACTCCAGCCTGGGCAACAGAACAAGATCCTGTCTCAAAAAAACAACAATCTAACAATTATTGAGTTGTTGCTTGTTTTAGAAATGGTTCTAAATACTTTACCTAGATTCCCATTTAAACATCACAATGGTGTCCTGTGAGCTAGCTGCTATTGTCATCTTTATTAATGAGAAAAATGAAGCACAGAAAGGCTAAGCAATAGCTGGTAAGTGACTGAGTTCCAAGTAGAATTCAAATCCTAGTTGAACTGAATCCAAACACCAAGCTCATTCTATCCAAATAGGCTGCTATGTCATTAAGGTAGTGAGCAATAAGAGCTAATAAATATTGCACTTTCTTCAAAAGAAAATTATTTGTTTTGAAGGCAGAGGAATAACATGCTCGTCAATGTTTACAATTACATAAACCAGCGTAGGTTTTGAGATATTGCATTATAATTTCCTGAAAACTCCTCTCGCTCTCCTAGGACTGCTCTACATTTGGCCTGTGCGCATGGTTGTGTGGAAGTGCTCACTCTCTTGCTGAGCAGAAGATGCCAGATTGACATCTGTGACAGACTAAACGGGACGCCTTTCATGAAGGTGTATGGTAGCCAACTCTTTTGGCATGAAATACATTTCACTAAATACACAGAATTAAAATGAATTTATCTCATTTAAATATAACTAGTTGGTGAGACCTGTGGAATACGTATTTTGAATTCTTAGATTTTATAGTCTAATTTTTCATCTAACACCGATAGGCTGTACATTGCCAGGAAGACACGTGTTCCATGATTCTGCCGGAACATGGTACCAATCCAAACATTAAGGATGTCTACAGCAACACTGTCCTTCATGACGTTAAACATTAAGGATGTCTATGGCAACACTGCTCTTCATGATGCTGTGTATAATAAGGAGACTTCACTGGCAGGAAAACTGCTTTCCCACCATGCAAATATTGAGGGTGGTAGGTAGTAGGAAGGGGGCTTTGCAGGTTTTAGCCCCCATGGCTGCTCTCATGGACTGGGCTAGTGTTGACTGCCTGTAGCTTTTCCATACTGAGTGTGTGAGCCGTTGGTTAGTCTGTGAATCTGGGCTCTGGAGGGTAGTGGCCTCCTGTGTGGGGACTCCAAGCCCATATTTTCCTTCTGCACTGCCCTAGCAGAGGTCTTCCAAGAGGCTCTGCCTCTGCAGCAGGCTACTGCCTGGAAACACTGGGCAGTGGTGTGGGTGTTGGATCCTTCACCAATGGTTAATCTCCTTGATGCTGATCTCCTGATAGTTCTCATGAGATCTGGTCTTATAACAAGATGTGACACCTCTTTCCTCTCTCTGTCTTGCTCCTACTGCTAGCATATTAAACATCTCATTGCCGCTTGGCCTTCTGGTATGATTAGGAGGGGCCTGATCAGCATGGGCCTGGTCAGTGGACCTAGTCAGTTGGGACTTGTTCAGTGAGCCCTTTTTAGTGGGGGTGTGGTCAGCAGGGGTCTGCTTAGAGAGGGTCTTATTAGGGGGATCTAGTAGTGGGGTCTTGGTGAGTGGGGACCAGTGGCACCCAGTTGTTTGGTGTCTGGTCAGTGCAAACCTGGGCTACGGGACTTGGTCAGTGGAGACCTGGTCTGCTGGGGCTCTGTGGTAGCCTTGTCAGCATGGGCTGGGCCACTGGTGATCAGGTCAAGGGGTGCTATTCAGTGGAGGCCTGGTCACAGGGACCTAGTCAGCAGGGTCTGGTGGGTGTGTCCTCATCAATGAGGCCCTTGTCAGTGGGGCCCTTGTCAGTGGGGCCCTGGTCAGGGCGGCCCTGGTTAGGGCAGCCTGGTCAGTGGAACCTAATCAATGGGGGCCTGCTCAGAGAGGACTTGGTCAGTTGTGGCTTTTGTAGCACTGGTATACGGGGTGACCTGGTCAGCGGGATCTCAGCAGTGGGTGCCTGTTCAGTGGCATCTACTCACTAGGTCAAGGTCAGGAGCATCTGGTCACCTCGGGCCTGGTTACTAGGGGCCTGGTCAGTGGCAGTCTGTTCCCTGGAGGCCTGGTCAGTGGGGCCTCATCTGTGGGGCCAGACAATGGGGTCATGATCGGAGGAACCTGGTCAGTGAGGCCTTGTCAGTAAGGTATTTGTCAGTGGAGTCCTGCTCATTGTGGGCCTGGCAGTGGAGACCTGGTTAGTGGGGCCTCCCGATGGGGGGTCTAATCAGTGAGGGTTTGATTGGGGAGGACCTGATGTGTGGGGTGTGGCCAGCAGGGGCTTGGTCATTGGGGGATGATGAACACTGCTGGGAGATCACAGGTGCAATGTGGGCCCCTTGGACAGCTGGGATGGCCCAGTGACGCCCAACAGCCCAGTCAAAAGTGAACAAAGCAGGTGTTTGGATGGACCTGGGAGATCTTGCTCAGAGATCCTGACAGGACAAAGTTGAAGGAAGGGCCAGAGTGGCCGGAGAGATGGTCACAGTCTATGGGCTGCACAGGATGGAGGAAGCCAGGGAACAAGCAGGTGGGCAGCTGGGGTGCAGGGAGAGGCAGGTGCATGCTGGGAGGTCAGACCCTGTGAGGTCTGTGGGGGTGTCAGGTGGGGTGGGTTCCAGGTGTACCCTCAATGCACTGGGCAGGTCTTAGCCCAGGCTCCCTGGACCCAGGCCAGGTGATGTGGTCACTCTCTGGGGGACTGCTCTCAGGCACCGGCCACCCACCCTGGACAGCGCTGTCCCATCTCAGGACTGGACTTTCTCAGATCCTGCAGAGGGCAGGATCTAGCCCAGGAGGGGCAGCCCCTTGGTGCAGACTGAGCTCTCCATGGGCCTGGAGCCAGCCTGCACTCACTCTTCTCCCAGGTCCTGCTTTTCCAGTGTCAGCCAGCAGGGAGACCCCGTCCTCCCTTCCCCTGTGTCTCCTGGGCTGAAACTTGCAGCGGCCCACTTAGGGAGGGGACTGGCTCCTAGTCTGGTGCAGGTCCTCAGCTCTGCCTTAGAATGAGAAGGATCAGTCAGTGCCCTGAAGGTGAAGGTGAGGGACTGTCCCTGCTGTGTGGGAGGCTGGTCTAGGGATGGAGGACTTGGCAGTTCCCCCTAGTCTCTCAGGCCTGGGAAATATTGTTCTGTCTCAGGACTCAGAAGGTCCAGCCCTGAGATGGGATGGTGCTGCCCAGGGTGGGTGGCCAGGGCCTGACAGCAGTTCCCCCGGAAGTAACCACATCACCCAGCCAGGGTCCAGGGAGCCTGGCCTGAGACTTGCCCAGTGCACTGAGGGTGCACCTGAGTCCACCCCACCTGATGCCCCCACAGCCCTCACAGGGTCTGACCTCCCAGCATGCAACTGCCTCTCCCTGCACCCCAGCTCTCCACCCTGTCCAGCAGGATGGGCTGGACATCCTGTCTCACCGAGCTCTCTTCCCGGGGACCCAGTGGCCTGTCTCGCCGAGCTCTCTCCCCAGGGTTCCCTATGGCCTGTCTCCCCTAAGGCCACATTCAAGACTTCAAACTTCAGTGATGCACTTGTGCTGAGCGAGGTGAGCTTCTCTGGGGCCTTAATTCAGGAGGTAGAATGGAGCTTGAGATCAAGTGTCTGATCAAATAACTTGAACTTAATCTGGAGGGCTCTGGGGAGCCATGAAAGGTGCTGGATAAAGGAGGGACACTCAGATATGGCACTGTCTCAGGTTTAAACTCAGGTGCCCTCAGAGCTAGTGTGTTCATGGGTCTTGTCTCTAGGATGAAAACGGAAAGTTTTTGTCAGATGAGGACATATAAATAGAGGCTGGCATCTTCACGAGTGAGAATCGTGATCCTAGTGTGGACTACTGTGGGAACAGGGGTCTCTCCATCCAGGGACATGGAGGATGGACCCTGCATTACTCCATTCTGCCCTTCCTTTCCCTCCTCCCATTCTCCTGAGGGCCTCAGTGCATGGGTGCTGTCCATTCTCTGGTGCTGAAGCAGCCAAGAGACCCAAGCCTGCCTGGCTGCCTCTTAGGATATGACAGCACAGCCAGTGGCCTATACTGGGTTCTGTACAACCTCACAAGACACCCAGACGCCGGAAGTGCTGCCAGCACATGGGGCAAGGGTCCTGAGTGACCACAATCCTGAAGACATTGAATGGGGGGTGCAGGACCTCATGGCCTATTCCCCAGCCCATCTCATTGACTCTGCTCCAGGTGGTGAAGGGGGAAAATGTTTTTGTCTATTCTGTCATTATTGCCTAGCAGGAAAAGGAGCAGAGCCCAGAAGCAGGGCCTGGCACCCAGCCTGCCTAACAAGGGGAGAATGTGTAGGCTATGTGGACATAAAGATCTGGGAGTCCACTAACTTGCTGAGATATTAGTAAAATCAGTTTTCTTTTCTGAACTACATTTCTGCCGTCGGTAAATTGAGGGGAATTTCTTCTACCCAACAAGCCTGCTTGGAGAATTAGTGACAGTGTATGTAGAGCAGGTGCCACCCAGCAGGCATTTGATGTCCAGACCACTCCTCTTCCCCGTTGATTTTCTGCCTAAATTTGCATTTTGTTCCCAAGACCTTCACTCCCCTTAATTTTGCTCTTCCCTCTGATTCCCACCTTATCATCTATTCCATGGATTCACTAGGATCTAAGTGGGCAACAGTCATGCATGCATGCCTGTGTATGTACGTTTGCACTGTGTTGGAGTTGGAGTGTGGTGTGTGTGTATGTGTGTGTGTGTGTGTGAGAGAGAGAGAGAGAGTGTGTGTATTAGAGTCACTGAGTGACTGAAACTGTCCACACCAGGCTGTGTTCCTGCTTATTGCTGGAGGTGCTGTCAGGGGCCTTGCCCTCAACCTCAGGTCTGACCCTTGCTTGAAGGCAGGGCATTCTGGTGGAATCGTGCCCTTGGAAGGAGGCTTGAAGAGTGACTGGTGGGTATTGGTGGATAAATACCCCAACTCCCTTGCTGTGGGTAGGATGACTCTGAGGTACGTGTTCTGTGCTGTCTCTCAGAGGTACCTGGCTGGGCTGAGTCCTGGCTGCCCACAGTGGAAACTTTCTTGATGAAGGTCCCTTTAAGGGCAGTGGGCACTGGCAACTAAGCTGGTTTCCCCCACTGCAGGGTTTTGCTAGTAATAAACCTGTGTTGCTGTTGAAGCTGCCAAATCTCTCTCTCTTTCCCTGGGTCTTTTTTTTTTTTT
>NW_012118932.1:29918-45151 GCF_000951035.1 Colobus angolensis palliatus
TCCTGAGTAGCTGGGACTACAGGTGCCTACCTGGCTACTTTTTGTACTTTTAGTAGAAACGGACTTTCACCATGCTGGTCAGGCTGGTCTCAAACTCCTGACCTGAAGTGATCCCACCACTTTGGCCTCCCAAAGTGCTGGAATTACAGGCATGAGCCACCGCACCCAGCCTCAAATCCTCATTTCTTTTCAAAGTTTTTTGTTTGCTTTTGTTTTTGAGACAAAGTCTCACTCTTATCACCCAGGCTGGAGTGCAATGGCACAACCTCTGCTAATATAACCTCTGCCTCCTAGGTTCAAGCAACTATGCTGCCTCAGCCTCCCAAGTAGCTGGGATTAGAGGTGCCTGCCACCACACCTGGCTAATTTTTGTATTTTTAGTAGAGACAGGGTGTTACCATGTTGGCCAGGCTGGTCTCAAACTCCTGACCTCAGGTGATCCATCCGCCTCGGCCTCCCAAAGTGCTGGGATTACAGGTGTAAGCTACCATGCCTGGCCCAAATTCACTTTTAACAAACAGGAGATATACGTACAGCTGCCGCAGTGTAATAAATTAAAAAATGGTTATTTTCATTTATTTGAGCCAGCTGGCCACTTTCTGCATAGTTTATAAAGTGCAGAAGCTGGATGATGCATTTCTAATACACCTCCTTGGAATAAATGTATTATCTTTTACATTGTTATGGGTCTAATAAGGAACTCCTCATGGTTGCTTTGGAAATCCCACTCAAGATAAAGATAGTTGTTCTCCTTCCAGTGTGATCAGCAGTACTAGTAATCAATACATAATTACCATGTTTCTCATGGCTATTTCCAACAGACCAATAATTTTCTAGGAGGAGATAAACAACCTGAATCTCACTCCTGGAACACAAGTCACAGCTATATGGATGACAAATATTTATCCTGTTTACACGGGAAGTCATAGGAACACATGATTTTCTAACTAAGACATTAAAGTCTTTGGAGGAATATTGCAGCCTGTCCCTGGCAACTTTCTCTCCCCACCTTCCTAGGCCACCATCCCCTCCCCAGAGCTGGCATGGAGCCCAGGGGAAGGGTGGCATTTCTGTTCAGCAAGTGACTAAGAGAAGCCTGCCCTTGGCAATAGGAAGTTCTAACAAAGGCTCAGGATTTTAGACAGCCAGTCTCCATGTTTCTTCTAATTGTGGTAGAAAATAAGGCAATGAAAAATGAGTCTTTATAAAAACAGTGTATTTCTGTGATAGATTTCCAAGGGGGAAAAAAATGGGAACTACATTAGAAATGTTAGCCAGGCAAGAGGGAAGACCTGACTCCAAGGACCTGCTGAAATTATCAGTTCCTTTTCTATGCCAGGGTGAATTTAAAACAGATATATAAATTTCAGTTTTATTTATATTCTTCAATGAAAGACAAGTACACAAACAAAATAAAATTTAAGATACTACTATTCAATAAATAATTTGAATACCACTATGAAATAATACATAATAGATTATCGAAGGAAGAGAAGCTTGGACTCTCTCCTAAGGTAAATGTAGGTGACTGCAGAGAGAAGGATCTCTAATGAAATAGAAGGGGAAAGGCACAGCCCTCAAGCAGGAAGTGGAAGGCTGTGATTTAAGAATGTCCTGTCAGCTAAAACTTTCATAAAACAGCTTTATGCACTCTTTTGAATAAATGCTCTGCATGGTTGTGTGGAGGAGATATTATTAGGATGGGCTGATCTCTTAAAATGATGAAATTGAGTTTACTGTAAATTTATGGAGAAAAAGGAAATAAAAATATGCTCCTGTAAGTTATTTGGGAAAGAGAACTTTAAAATCAAGAGTAAGATGAGTTCTCAACTTCCTCACATCTGTTTGTTTACGCTGTCTTGTAGAGGTAGGTATTAACACACACTATGTTAAACACCTTGCACAAAAAACACCACATCGGGAGAAAGAAAGTCAGCAAATTCTCTGTCAGCCAATGGAAAAGGGTGGAGTAAACCAATGATTACTTAACAAACATGTTTTAAAACAGCAAACTATTATACACCGTGTGGAGTATATTTATAGTCTGTTTAGTGTTTTGAAATAGTTTTGTTTATTTTGAAAATACTTGTCATTTTAGCAATCTCTTAATAAGACGATGCATTTAAAAGCTCAGAACAAAATACACATGGAATGATCATCTTCTCTAGGAGCAAGGAAACCCAGCCTTCTGGTTTATATACAGCCTTTCACTAATGAAAGCTTTACAATCTTGTTAGGTCTAATTCAAAGACCAAGAAGGCATTGGACGGAAAATAAAGGGAGCAAGTTTGGCACCAGCTTTAAGTGGGCTTTTGATGCCTCAAAAAATTGTTCTTTTAATTTTAAAACATCTAAAGTAAGATTATCTTCTCTTCCTTGTAGATGGCGTCTAACCATGTCCCAGTGATGCTCAGATTCATTATAGGCTCGAGGTGTAATACAAAAATCTGACATATTCCAGTCACACTGTAACTGAAAAAGATATTTCAAGCTCATGAGCCTATCTCCCATCCAAGGGACAGTTTGTCTAAGATCATTAATTTGGTTTGCCAATTTTTGATCTATTTGGGTCTGAGAATTCCACAATTTTGAGGAATTCTTTTGCCAACTATGTACATATTCTGCAGTTTGAACAGAGGAGTGTAAAGCAGTTCCAGTAGCCGCAGCAGTAGCTGTGACTGCAATAAGACCCATAATCACTGCAATTTAAGTAAAAATGAGTCTTTTGGACCTAGTTAGAACTCCTTTTAATACTTCTGTTAGGATATGGATGGATGGGGAAGCCTCCCACAGTCGGTCCATGGACACAGGGATCCACATGCCTTCTCTTGCCCTCACCAGCAGAACACGGTGCTGCCTATCAAAAGTCGAATCAATGCAAGTGTACAATCTACAATTTTCACAGGTTATAGTTTGGGAATCTGGTTTAATAACCACATTTCCTACAACTAGCATATAAGGAGGTTTTACAAAACTTTGCAAAGGAATTGTCAGATTGGAATTTAGGTTAATAGTATAATACGTCTTATGATTTCTTGTTCCCATAACTTGATTTCCAGACCAAATTCTAACGTGCTGTGAGGCTGCAGTAAGCTTCCATAATTCTGGATGTTCAGGACCAGTAACAGGACTAACTAATTTTGGTCGAGGTAATGAAATTCGCTTTTCACCCCATTTCCATGGATAGGGCGATTCTAACCTTCTATAAACCTGATCCAGCCTTTCAGTTAAATCACTATCATAGTGCGGATTAGTGGGCCAGATGGATGGGACCTGTGAACATGAGTGAGTCTGGCCCGTACAATCATAATATAATTGGCCTCGAAGGGCCCAGTCTATAATAGTTCCCAATCCATTGTTTTGTAATACCACTGCAGTATCAGCCACACATTCTTCCAAAACTAAGACCTTTGGGTCTTTTGATTTTTTGGGAATTTTCTTGGGTTAAGGTTTCCCCTTAGGCCTAAATTTTAATGATCTTTGATAGGAAGAGTCCTGTAAATTATTTATCCGTGGCCCGAGTGACATTCCACTTACCATGTGATAAGTAAATCTACTGGTGGCACTGACAGTAGGTACTTCTACCAACCAATTTTGGGTTGTAGGCATTAAGCATCCTGGTGCCTTCCCCAGGCAAATAGGAGAATAATCATACCCAATGGAAATGTTTATCATCATTCCTTCTTCTTCAGGCTGGGCAGGGCCACGGTCATCTGTGGGGCCCAGTACCCGTGCACTATTATTAACACATACTTCAGTAGGATTATCCATCCGTGTGACTGCCCAAATTAAGGGCAGGAAAGGCACACAGTCCCAGTAAGTATAATTAGCTGCAGCTGCTCCTGCAGACATAGGGAGACTTACCACCATTGATACAATCATTAAATCTGCAAGCAGCATATTCTCCGGAGTTCGTGTTACCCTTGTTTTCTTCAGATTTTTTCAGCTGTGTCAGCTTCTTTAGTTGGGCCCAAGTCGGCGGCTCTGCTTTCTTGGTGGATGGCAACTTCTTTTGTAAGTTGTAGGTACCCAAACTGGAAGCTGATTTTCTCCTGGTGAAACACAAGCAAAGCCTCTCCTCCACATTATTACCTTCCCTATTTCTCATGTTTTATTTTTATTGTCTTTTCACCTAATTGGTTTTCCTTCATGTGGGCTGTTCTTTTACCAGTAAAATGTTGTTCTGCAGTAGCGGTCTGATTTCTATAAATGTTTAAAACATTTAAAGTATAGAGTGCTAGATTAAGTTGCATCTGGGGAGTGTTATTATCCTTACTCTTTTTTTCCTTTTTTTGTTTAACCAATTGAGCTTTGAGTGTTCTATTAGTTCTTTCAATTATGGCCTGTCCTTGGGAATTATAAGGGATTCCTGTTGTATGTGTAATTTTCCACTAATTTAAGAATATTTGAAATGATTTACTGGCCCACTATTTGTTTTAATTTTTTCTGGTACTCCCATGACAGCAAAACAAGATAATAAATGTCTTTTTAACATGGGAAGTACTTTCTCCTGTCTGGCAGGTTGCCCATATGAAATGTGAATAAGTATCAACTGTCACAGGGACAACTGATAATTTTCCAAATGAAGGTACATGCGTGACATCCATTTACCATAACACATTAGGACATAAACCTCTGGGATTAACTCCTGCCTCCTGAGTGGGCAGGTGTAGGACTTGACAGTGGGTGCCATGTTGTACAATAGTTTTTGCCTGTTTCCATGTGATATCAAATTTACTTTTTAATCCTGTTGCATTTACATGAGTCAGGGCATTAAGTTCTTGTGCCTCCATGAAGGCAGATGATACTAGCAAGTCAGCTTGTTCATTTGCTTTAGTTCAAGACCCTGGTAAATTAGTACATGCTCAAATACGTGTAATGTAAAATGGGAAATTTCTTTTTCTTACAGTTTGTTGTAACAAATTGAACAGCTGATTCAACTGATCATCCATACCATATTTGATTAGGGCTGTCTCAACATCCTTTATAGCCTGTACTACATATGCAGAATCTGAAACAGTGTTAATAGGCTGATTAAAATCTTGTAACACTGAAATGACAGCAACCAACTCTGCTCTTTGAGCTGAGTGATATTGAGTTTCAATGACTCCTTCTTTTGGCCCAGTGTAAGCCACTTTTCCATTGCTGGAACCATCAGTAAACACCATCAGAGCATTTTCTAAAGGTTTTTGTCTGGTAATTTTAGGTAAAATCCAAGTAGCCCACTTTAAAAACTGGAAGATTTTTGTTCTTGGGTAATGATTATCAATAATTCCCACAAAATCAGCAAGACCAATCTGCCATGCATCAGAATTGATACAGGCTTGCCTAACCTGTTCCTTGTTTAAAGGAAAAATGATTTTATCTGGATCACTTCTACACATTTTTACTACTCGTAAACTTGCCTGACCAATTAATGTAGCCATTTGATCTAAGTACAATGTAGAAGTCTTAATTGTACTGTAAGGAAGGAACGACCACTCCACAAGATCTGTATTTTGAACAATGATCTGTATTTTGAACAATTGGAGAATGTACAGTAGCAAAAATCAAAAGTTGGAGTGGGGCTAAATGATCTATTCTATTTACTTGTGCTGACCGAATTTTTTCTTCAACTAATTCAATTTCTTTAGTTGCCTCTGGAGTTAATGTTCTTTTACTATTCAATTGTGGATCCCCTCTCAAGATAGAGAACAAATTTGACATGGCATAAGTAGGGATGCCTACAGTTGGCCAAATCCAATTAATATCTCCTAGCAATTTTTGGAAGTCATTTAATGTTTTTAATATGTCTTTTCTTATTTTTATTTTTTGTGGTTTTATTTTCCTTTTCTCTACCTGCATTCCCAAATAATGAAAAGGAGTGGAGGTCTGAATCTTATCATATACTATTGTCAGTCCTGCATTTGCACCCTCTGTCTGCAGAAATGTGTAACAGTCAATTAATTTGTCTCTCGTTTCTGCAGCACACAAAATATCATCAACATAATGAATGATATAACAGTCTGAAAACTTGTCTCTAACTGGCTGAAGAGCTTGAGCTACAAAAGTCTGACAAATAGCTGGGCTCTTAAGCATTCCCTGAGGCAACACTTTCCAGTGAAACCTGGTGGCTGGTTCTTTATCATTTATGGCCGGTATAGTAAAAGCAAATTTTTCAAAATCCTGTTTTGCCAGAGGAATGGTAAAAAAGCAATCCTTCAGATCAATTATAATTAAAGGCCAATCTTTGGAGATCATGGCCAGAGAGGGCAGCCCGGGCTGGAGAGCCCCCATGGGTTGAACTACCGTGTTAACGGCTCTTAAGTCAGACAGCATGCACCACCTGCCAGACTTTTTCTGAATTACAAACACTGGAGAATTCTAAAGAGAGAAAGGGGGTGAAGCATGTCCTTTTTAAAATAGTTAACTATTTCATGTAGCGTCCCCAACTTTTCCTTAGGAAGCGGCCACTGTTTGACCCAGACAGGACGCTGCAGGGTGAGTCTGAATTGCTCCCTTGCCGTAGTGAACTGCAGGTTGGGCAATACTGAGTGCGGAGAGCCGAGTAGCAGCGAGTCTAGTCTCAGGCTCCCTCCTCCAGCACTCACTCGCTGAGGAGGAGGTGACCATCGTGGTTTTAGCCCCAATGGCCCCGATGGTTCTGGAATTTTTCTTTTTAATTTTAGTGTTTCAGGATATATTACCTCCTATAATTGATTGTAGTCCACATTTTGCATTGACCGAGTCATTACAGACTCTGCTACATATTTGCAATGTGAGCTTTCTGTTCCTTTCTTGAACTCTGTCCCTGCCTCTTCTTCACAATCTATCACACAGCTTTCAGGGCATCAGAAACTGAAACGCTATCTTCTCCTGTTTGAAACGGTTCTAAAGTTGCTTTAATAATGGCCTAATCATTCCACACTGTAAGTGGAATGATTTTACCTTCCCTACTTGCTTGTTTTAATTCTTTGCCAGTTTTTTCCCAATCTTTTAGATCTAAAGTTCCCTGTTCTGGAAACCATAGGCAGAATTGTTCTATTGTTTGAAATAGAGTAATTAGATTTTCTGTAGAAGCTTTAACTCTCCCTCTTCTTAAGAGAATTTTAATGAAGCTGAGATAAGAGGCATATTTACTTTCAGTTTCTCCCATTGTTACCCTGGGTTCCTCCGAGCGCACGAGCTTACCGCAAGGCTGACCATGGACGTACACTTGGGAATCTCTCATCGGCTGTCCTCAATGCTCAGGTTCTTAGTGTACCTTCACCCTAGAGAAAGGCACCTGCGCTGGGCGGCAGATGAAGGGGTGGCCTGCCCCTCCACACCTGTGGGTATATCTCGTCAGGTGGGACACGAGACTGAGAAAAGAAATAAGACACAGAGACAAAGTATAGAGAAATCAACAGTGGGCCCAGGAGACCGGCACTCAGCACACCAAGGACCTACACCAGCACCAGTCTCTGAGTTCCCTCAGTTTTTATTATTATTTTCATTATCTCAACAAGAGGAATGCAGTAGGAGAGCAAGGTGATAATAAGGAGAAGGTCAGCAAGAAAACATGTGAGCAAAAGAATCTGTGTCATAATTAAGTTCAAGGGGAGGTACTGTGCCTCGATGTGCACGTAGGCCAGATTTATGTTTCTTTCTGCCCAAACATCTCAGTGGAGTAAAGAATAACAAAGCAGCATTGCTGCCAACATGTCTCGCCTCCCGCCATAGGGTGGTTTTTCTCCTATCTCAGAACTGAACAAATGTGCAATTGGGTTTTATACCAAGACATTCAGTTCCCAGGGGCAGGCAGGAGACAGTGGCCTTCCTGTATCTCAACTGCAAGAGGCCTTCCTCTTTTACTAACCCACCTCAGCAAAGATCCTGTACAGGTGTCAGGCTGAGGGATGGTCAGGTCTTTCTCATCCCACGAGGCCATATTTCAGACTATCATATGGGGAGAAAGCTTGGACAATACCCAGCTTTCCAGGGCAGAGGTCCCCGTGGCTTTCTGCAGTGCATTGTGCCCCTGGTTTATTGAGACTAGAGAATGGCGATGACTTTTACCAAGCATACTGCTTGTAAACATTTTGTTAACAAGGCATGTCTTGACAGCCCTAGATCCCTTAAACCTTGATTCCATACAACACGTTTTTGTGAACTCAAAGTTGGGGCAAAGTGGCTGGGGCAAAGTTACAGATTAACAGCATCTCAGGGCAAGGCAATTGTTCAGGGTACAAGTTAAAATGAAATTTTTTATGTCTTCCCTTTCTACACAGACACAGTAACAGTCTGATCTTTCTTCTCGCTTCAACACCCGTTGTATCTAGAAAGTAACTAACTTGCTTTTGATTTTACGGGCTCATAGGCAGAAGGGACTTGCCTTGTCTCGGATGAGAATTTGGACTGTGGATTTTGAGTTAATGCTGAGATGAGTTAAGACTTTGGGAGACTATTGAGAAGGCATGATTGGTTTTGAAATGTGAGGACATGAGATTTGGGAGGGGCCAGGGGTGGGATGATATGGTTTGGCTCTGTCCCTGGGGCCACCCAAGAAGTTCTACCTTGCCTGCTACCTAGGCAGAGCTGATTTATCAAGGCGGGGGAACTGCAAGAGAGAGCGAGTAATTCACGCAGAAGCGGCTGTGAGGGAGACCGGAGTTTTATTATTACTCAAATCAGTCTCCCTGAGCATTGGAGGAGCAGAGTTTTTAAGGATAACTTGCTGGGTGGGGAAGCCAGTGACCGGGAGTGCGAACTGGTCAGGGATGAGACCCCAGGGAGCCAGAGCTGTCTTCCTGCGCGGAGTCAGTTCCAGGGTCGGGGTCGCGAGATCAGACCAGCCAGGTTATCGATCCGGGTGGTGCCAGCCGATCCATCAGGTGCAGGGTCTGCAGAATATCTCGAGCACTGATCTTAGGAGCCGTGCAGGGAGGGTCAGAATCGTGCAGCCTCCAGCTGCATGGCTCCTCAACCAGAATTTCCAATCCTGTGGCTAATGTTAGTCTAGTCCCCAGGCAAGAAGGAGGTCTGCTTTGGGAAACGGCTGTTATCGTCTTTGTTTCAAACTATAAATGAAGTTTTCCCCCAGGTTAGTTCAGCCTCCGCCCAGGAATGAACAAGGACAGCTTGGAGGTTAGAAGCAAGATGGAGTCAGTTAAGTTAAATCTCCTTCACTGTCTCAGTCATCATTTTGAAAAGGCGGTTTCATCTCCACCCAAATCTCATCTTGAATTCCCACATTTTGCAGGAGGGACCCAGTGGGGGTAACTGAATCGGGGGGCAGGTGTTTCCTGTGCTGTTCTTGTGATCGTGAATAAGTCTCATGAGATCCGATGGTTTTACAAAGGGGATTTTCCCTACACAAGCTCTCTGCTCTTGTCTGCTTCCCTGTGACACGCGCCTTTCACCTCCTGCCATGGTGGTGAGACCTCCCCAGCCACGTGGACATGTAAAGCCCATTAAACCTCTTGCTCTTGTAAATTACCCAGTCTTGGGTGTCTTTGTCAGGAGCATGAAAAGACTCATACAGCAGGCAAGCTGTGCTGAAGAAGCAATTCCTCTATTCTTTGTGTTCTTTGTGACAACCTCACATTGTTTGTATCTTCAGTCAAATACACCCAAACCGCCACTGTCTACACACTTACGAACACTCACGAGTGTGAACACATAGCAGCCCTCTTCTCATCCGCCTGTACACTCTTGAAATGTCACTAGGAGACACCTAATGGGGGGGGAAAGCCAGATGTTCAGATATTGTGATTTGAGTATTTTCGAATAAGGCAATGTCAGAAAGTTGTTGAGTCACTTATGTCTCTACTGAAATTCAAAAAATTGAGTGGCACTGAGCATTAAAATGATTTTGTATCTAAGACATAACATCTATAGGCATCAAAATATTTCCATAATATAAAATGGAAAAAGTATTGACTATCAGAATATTTGGACAAATATTTGAATCACATATTTGGACCCATCTCCCTATTTTATTTTGAACATTTAGAAAAATGAACTTCTAATGGCATCCCAACAAAGGTAATTTAAATAAACCCCTCCATTTCTGCATATCTACTGGTGAGGTTGTGAACAAAAGACTAATCTATGTAATAATGCCCCCTATAATAAACTATCTTCTATGAACATATCCAAAAATAGTGTAAACAAAGTCATATATGAGATATAGCTTTATCTTCAGTATGCTGGGCAAATAATATTGTATTTATCTGAAGTAATTTATTGTGTATAGTTTCAGCCACTTATATGCAGTCTGTACAACTTTAAAAACACAACGTATTATTAGAAAATCCCCACAAAGATCTCAGTCCAACAATTAAGTCACACAAGTGATGCTGGATCAGTTTCACAAAGTGCTTGGCTCCAAGTCACAGGCAGAACAGCTGTAAATGCACACGAGGAAGGGACCTCCTGGGACATTCTCTTGTGCTACATTCAGGTTATGAGAAGGACTCACACTCCAGGATGATTTGATACCACTGTGTCAAGTGTGGTGCTTGAATGTGCCAGGATGGTCATGCAATGAACTTTCTGGCCCACAGCATAGACCAAATCGTCTATGAATTGCTTTAGTCCGCTCTCCTTCCTACTTAACTAGACCTGTCCCCATTCTTTAAGTAGGACAATTTTACTCGCCTTTAAGTAGAAATTGAATTATATTTCATAATAAACACCTTGTCTTCCCCAAATAGAGTCCATGACTGTGTGCTCCTCATCCAGGTTAAAAACGGTATTTGTTTTAGAGACAGGATCTTGCTCTGTCATCCACGCTGGAATGCAGTGATGTGATCCCGGTTCACTGCAGCCTCTAACTCCCCAGCTCAAGTGATACTCCCACCTCAGCCTCCCAAGGGGCTGGGACTACAGGTGTGCTCTACCATACCTGACTAATGTTTTATTTTTATTTTCTGTAGAGACACGGTCTCCCTATGTTGTCCATGCTGGTCTCAAATTCCTGGGCTCAAGCGATCCTTCCACCTCAGCCTCCCAAACTGCTGGGATTACAGGCACGAGCCACCATGCACAGCCCTCATCCAGGTTTTTCAAAAACTGATAGTGTTGGCTGGGCGCAGTGACTCACGCCTGTGATCCCAGCACTTTGGGAAGCCAAGGCGGGTGGATCATGAGGTCAGGAGATCGAGACCACCCTGGTTAACACAGTGAAACCCCATCTCTACTAAAAATACAAAAAATTAGCAGGCACCTGTGGTCCCAGCTACTTGGGAGGCTGAGGCAGGAGAATGGCATGAACCCGGGAGGCGGAGCCTGAAGGGAGCCGAGATCTGGCCACTGCACTCCAGCCTGGGCGACAGAGCAAGACTCCGTCTCAAAAAAACAAAACAAAACAAAACAAAACAGAAACAAAAACTGATAATGTTAAATAAAGACAGGATGCAAATTAGTTTCCATTTTTATTAAAGTTGTCTTTTTCTAAGGAACATATTACACTTAAAGTTCAATACCATAAATATTAATTCTTAAATCTTCTATTTTAGTTATTAAAAATGTAAACACAAAAGAAAACAACCACTCCCTCCCCATCCCCGACCTAATATATATTAAAAAAATATTCTTCCTCTCAGGTAAGTTCTTTTCTTCAGAATGAGTAACACAGACTTCATTAAAATCTTGTTAGTCCTCCTGGGCTGCAAGGACATGACAGGAATGACAAGTGTCCACTGTGACTGAGGCCCATCTCCTCCTGCCATGACCACTCACGTGCCCTGAGAGACAGGCTCCTCTCTGTCCATTTAGCGTCCAAGGACATGGACAGTGGTAAGGCACCGAGCACAGACACTGTGACGAACACAGCACGCAAGATGGCGTGTGCTCCCGGAGGCAGACCACAGCCAGCACAGACAGCAATTCTGGATAAGTGTTAGTCACAGGGTATAGGGCTGGAAGGATTCTGAGAGATCGCTTAGTCATTCACAGATGGCCTCAGTCAGTAAGTCTTCTAATGTTAGAGGGGACACTGATACAACTTTATGGAATACTTTGATATATTTATTTATTTATCTTCCTAAAACTAAACCCCATAAAATGATGTTTCAACTTCAAATATCGATAAACCTTAAGCCTAGATAGGCTAAAAACTAACTGCAAGCATAATTCATAACATTTATAGAATATCTATTTGGTCTCAAGAAAAATAAGTATCCTATAGGAAAAATGTAAGGGTTACTGGTTTTAAGAAATAAAAGGATGTTTTTCAGGAGAATACTGGAAGGATCTATATTAGGACGACCTACCAGTTTGCCAGTTTCTTTAAAGCTGTCAGCTCAAGCCTACTGACATGGCTTTTGCTTCCCTCCTGTAAATTTTGTTCCTGAAAACCTGAGACAAATTCACTTGATATTTTTGACAACTGGGACCTTAAAATGATCAAAATGAGCCTAAGTCTGAACTGAAAACCAAAGTAGTCAGTTTTTATAAGTACTTGACCCTTTTTGAATCAGAAAGTGACTCCAGTCTACTGTCCCCAAATTGCTGCTCCCTGTTCCTTCCCTGCATCCCTCACTTCCACTACAGCTGCAGCCAGCCCAGTCTGTCCCTCTTACAGAGACATGGCTTTGTCTTTGCTAATATGAAGGTATAACCTGCCACAGGATACCAACGCGTGGGCCATTTCAAATTCTCCACTTTGCAGCTGAATTTTATACCAATAATGCTGCAATGACATCTCGGATTCTAAAAGTCTGCTTCACTGTCATCTTTTTTTTCCCCAAGAAAGAGTCTCCATCTGTCATCCAGGCTGTACACTGCAGTGGTGTGATCAAGCTCACTGTAACCTCAAACTCCTGACCTAGTGACCCACCTGCCTCGGCCTCCCAAAGTGTTGGGATTACAGGCATGAGTCACTGCACCCGCCACTATCGTATTCGAAGTGACTAAAATGTGCCTCTTAAAATCTCTGATAGGTTCAGTGTCCTTCCAAGTCTTGCTGGATACACTATGCAGAATCAATGATCAGTAATCATATTCAAGCCTCACTGAAAAGGACAGGAGATATCAACACCGTTACCCTGAGGAACTCAAGACTTTATCCATACTTTATCTAGACACCATAGTTTATCCAGTTTCACATTTGTCCAGAGAAAACACTGGGATACCAGGTTTCCAAGCTTAATAAATATATATACAAAAAAGTCATCTATAATATTTTCTTCAGAAAGCCATTAGTGCAAATATAATTATATCAATCAAAAATAAAGCAAAAATATATTTCAAGTATAAAAAGCACCGTGATCAGAAACAACACGACCTAAATGGTGCCACTACGCAACAGTCAAAATATAGTCAAACCTGTCACTGTGACTCTCAAGTATATGATTGATTCATTGTACTTCTGGTAAAATTCTTTGTACAGCTCTTTGCAGGATGATTCATAATAAGTATATGCTTAGATTATTGTAAGTTTCTTTAAAAATAGACTCTTTGCTTTTCTTTGATTTTGCACAATTTAAAGTGTGTACAACATATGCAGAAAATGAGCACTGGCCCGCAGACCATTACACAGGTTGAGCATCACTTACTGAAATGCTTGGGACCAGAAGTGTTTCAGATTTCAGACTTTTTTTGGAATTTGGATATTTACAGATACCTAATGAGGTATCTGGGGCATGGGACCCAAGTCTAAACATGAAATTCATGTTTCATACATACCTACACACACTGCCTGAAGGTAATTTTATACAATATTTTTAGTAGTTTGTGCATGAAACAAAGTTTGTGTTAAGTACTTATATGCGGAATTTTCCACTTGTGGTATCAGGTCAGCATTCAGAAAGTTTCAGATTTTGGAGCAATTTGAATTCCGGATTTTTGGATTATGAATGCTCAACCTGTATTAGCATCTTTTCAGTTAAGTTGACTATGTTTGAGATTCCCACCTTTTCACAACGACAAATACCTCCCGCATTTAAAACCGCATGCAAATATATACTTTAAATTTATGCATTTGAAAAAAAGCGACTTTCCTCTATGCTGGGGTTGCTGTTGGCTCTAATGCCAAATAATCAGAATTAATTCTTAGTAATTATGCTGCTTTGCTCACTTAGCACAATTTCTTCAATGGAGTACTGAACAGCTACATGCTGAATGGACAAAAAGGAGGGAAGGACAAGAAAAGGAGTAGTAGAAGGAGTCTGTCTGAGGGTTGTGGTTACAATACCATGGAGGAATAGGAGTCTGCCCGAGGGTTGTGGTTACAATACCATGGAGGAATAGGAGAAGTCTGTCCAAGGTTGTGGTTACAATGCCGTGGAGGAAGAGAAGTAGTCTGTCCAAGGGTTGTGGTTACAATACCATGGAGAAATAGGAGTCTGTCCAAGGGCTGTGGTTACAATGCCATGGAGGAATAGAAGGAGTCTGTCCAAGGGTTGTGTTTACAATGCCATGGAGGAATAGCAGTCTGTCCGAGGATTGTGGTTACAACGCCATGGAGAAATAGAAGGAGTTTGTCCGAGTGTTGTTTACAGTGTCATGGAGGAATAAGAGGAGTCTGTCCGAGGTTGTGGTTACAATGCCATGGAGGAACAGGAGGAGTTTGTCCAAGGGTTGTGTTTACAATGCCATGGAGGAATAGAAGGAGTCTGTCCGAGGGTTGTGGTTACAATGCCATGGAGGAATAGAAGGAGTCTGTCCGAGGGTTGTGGTTACAATGCCATGGAGGAATAGGAGTCTGAGTGTTGTGTTTACAATGTCATGGTAGAAGGAGTCTGTCCGAGGGTTGTGGTTACAATGCCATGGAGGAATAGAAGGAGTCTGTCCGAGGGTTGTGGTTACAATGCCATGGAGGAATAGGAGTCTGAGTGTTGTGTTTACAATGTCATGGAGGAATAAGAGGAGTCTGTCCGAGGTTGTGGTTACAATGCCATGGAGGAACAAGAGGAGTCTGTCTGAGAGTTGTGGTTACAACACCATGGAGGAACAGGAGTCTGTCCGAGGGTTGTGTTTACAACACCATGGAGGAATAGGAGTCTGTCAGAGGGCTGTGGTTACAATGCCATGAAGGAATAGAAGGAGTCTGTCCGAGGGTTGTGTTTACAATGCCATGGAGGAATAGGAGTCTGTCCAAGGGTTGTGGTTACAACGCATGGAGGAATAGAAGTCTGTCCAAGGGTTGTGTTTACAATGCCACGGAGGAATAGAAGGAGTCTGTCCGAGGGTTGTGGTTACAATGTCATGGAGGAATAGAAGGAGTCTGTCTGAGGGTTGTGATTATAATGACATGGAGGAATAGGAGT
>NW_012118932.1:46031-52237 GCF_000951035.1 Colobus angolensis palliatus
AGGAGTCTGTCTGAGGGTTGTGATTATAATGACATGGAGGAATAGGAGTCTGTCCAAAGGCTGTCGTTACAACGCCATGGAGGAATAGGAGGAGTCTGTCCGAGGGTTGTGATTACAATGCCGCAGGACTTCATTAGCTTGAGAAAAACAATGGGCATCGCCTATCATTCATGAATATATATTTTTTTCTTTTCATATTCTTGTTAAACCTCATCTGAACATTAAGAAATTTCAAATAGGAATTACTAAATGGGGCTGGTAAGCTCTATTACCAGTGTAAAATTACTTCTGGTGACTGGAATCTATGTTACCGGTAATAGGAGGAGTGTCAAATGCAGGAGGTAAAGGATATTTAAAGCAAAGGCAATCTTCCAGCTTCTGTGGACTGAGTCTTACTTACAGTGGTACAGTGGACGCTACTGGATAGTCTCTACACCAAACTTGTACCTTGCTGTTAGTACACAGTTCAGACTATCTCGTTTTAACTTGCATTTTCCTTCTTATACATAAAACCATTTTCAGATGTTAGAAATTACTCTGCAATAGTTTCTTAAACCACTTTAAAAAACTGCATACCTGTCTTTGCCAGAATTTCTTATCTTCCTCGGTCACAAAGGAATAGTTCTGTTTTTGTTGGATCACAATGGTCTTAAGTGTCATCAAAAAAAGACAATCACGTTTTTTCTGTTTGCATGTCTTCCATGTTTTTACAGGGCAGAGCATTTTACTCTCTCTGTTTCCACATTTTTTCATGTCATTATTAAACTCATGAAGAATACAACCGGAAGCCGAGCTCTGAAGAGGGATGAATAGATGGCTACCAGCACACTGACAGCAGTTCTGCCATAAACTGCCACACAGCTGGCAAAAAGGGCAAACACAGTTAAACCATAAGATTTAATGAAACATTTTTAAAAAATTCTTTAGAATAAATAATGGGAACAGTGAATTAAGTTTACTATATACAGCCATTAATTTTTTTTATTTTTATTTTATTTTTTTATTTTTTTAATTTTTATTTATTTATTTATTTATTTATTTTGAGATGGAGTCTTGCTCTGTCGCCCGGGCTGGAGTGGAGTGCAATTTTTTTTTTAAAGATACAGGGTCTCACTCTATTGCTCAGGCTGGAATACAATGGTGCAATCATAGCTCATTGCAGCCTCGAACTCCTGGGCTCAAGCGATCCTCCTGCCTCAGCCTCCCAAGTAGCTGGAACTACAGGCATGCACCACCATGCCCGGCTGCCATTAAATTTAAAATAGGTATAATAATGATATGTAGAAATCCCAATTCAATTATTTTCTATAAATCAAAGGACAATTTATACTTTTGAGGACAAGATCTCCAATTCTAATCTTGCAATAATTAGCTGTTGTTTAAGTTACTGCAATATATGGATGATGAACTTTCCCACTGTTATATGTTAATAAAAATGTTGAGGTATGTAATCACTCTGAAAATTCCACCCATTATCCTTTTTTCAAAGGAAAACTTTAGGAAGATTACAAATCCTGAAAAATGAAGAGACTTGGTGACTTGCAGTTCCTTCTCCTTCTCCAAGATGAGGTGGGTGGGTTGCTGATGAAGGTGGCTGGGTTGCTGATGAAGGTGGCTGGGTTGCTGATGAAGGTGGCTGGGTTGCTGATGAGGACAGGCAGCTGTGAAGTTCTGCTTTAAGGTCTGATGGTCGTCAACTCTTCCAAGCCAAAGCCAGGAATGCCACTTCTGCCATCTGCATAGGCTGGCATTCGCTCAAACTTTGTGCTTTGTTCACTTGAACATAACATAAAAGTATATCTTGAAGATCCACTTTTCCATTCCTAATGCCATACACACAGAAGAAATCCAGCCAGTAGAGGAAACAGATTGCCTAGCAGAAGCCAGAGGGTGACCACCAGGCTTGAGGAACAGGAGCAAAGATCTAGAGTTGAAAACAAAAAGCTGACTTTCTATAAACATTTTTGGGATAAATCATACTGATTAAATATTGACAGATGAATAGCAGTGATTATTAAAAGGTAAACAAGGACCACCTTGAGAGCTAAATCAAGAGTGAAACCCAGGTATAAAAAAGTTTTTGTTTCTTTTTTAATGGAGGAAAAATATATATGGAGGAAGAAATGATGTGTCCACTATGCCAAGGGTAACAAACGGTATCCAAAAAAAATTGCCTTGGGGTAGTAACCCAGCAAAGCTAAAGATAATATACAGGAAAGTAAATTAATATCTTGGTTATTCTGAGATGGGGTGAAGAACTTTCTTCTTTTATTTTTGCTTTGTATCTTCTAAGTAGGCTGACCATATAATTTATCAACCAAAACTAGCACATTTTTTGAATGCAAGGGAGAGGACTATTAATAATGACAACAGACAGACGGACCGCGAGCATGCAAGGGAGAGGGCTATTAACGACGACAGGCAGACGGACTGCAAGGATGCAAGAGGATTCTTAATAATGACAACAGGCAGACGGACCGCAAGCATGCAGGGGAGAGGACTCTTAATAGTGACAACAGGCACACGGACTGCGAGGATGCAAGAGGATTCTTAATAATGACAACAGGCAGACGGACCGCAAGCATGCAAGGGAGAGGACTCTTAATAGTGACAACAGGCAGACGGACTGCGAGGATGCAAGGGAGAGGACTATTAATAATGACAACAGGCATATGGATGGTCTCAGCCAGACCAGGACATATGGTCCCGTGTTTCTAAATATCTACCTATCCATTCATATCACCAATCAATCTGACTTGTTTTGAAACAGCAGGAGAGTCTACAGATCTGGGGCACTAGAGGCATATTTTAATTCAGCCATGATGTGTCCCCACAGGTAAAAACAGTTCTCAGAATGGAAACATTTTTATAGCAGTAGGGAGATGAGGCCAACCTGACCTTATTTTAGGATGAGTTGTCCTTTTAAATATTTTAAACAATAAAGATGAGCTTTTATTTATTTATTCATTTTGAGATAAAGTCTCTTTCTATTGCCCAGGCTGGAGTGCAGTGGTGTGATCTTGGCTCCGCCTCCTGGGTTCAAGTGATTCTTCTACCTCAGCCTCCCAAGTAGCTGGGACTACAGGCGCCCACCACCATGCCTGGCTAATTTTTTGTATTTTTTTTTAGTAGAGATGGGGTTTCACCGTGTTAGCCAGTATGGTATCAACCTCGTGATCCGCCTGCCTCAGCCTCCCAAAGTGCTGGGATTACAGGCGTGAGCCACCGCACCTGGCCAACACTGCATAAGACTTTTATTGTTCATAATCTGAAATGTCAAACTGCCATAAAAATCTCATAGGTCATTTAAATCACAACTTTAATTGTGAATTCATGAATTCTGCTTTTATACTCTCAGCAATGCGTTCTCAGCCTCAGTTGGAACACCGTCAATTACAAGGGGAGTGCATTCTTCTCAAGAGTGTCTTCTGCATTCCCCTCCTGCTTCTAAAGGGTTTAATTGGCATCTATCTCCTCACAGCTTCAATCTCTTGGTGCCAGTTCCATTCTCTGGAGTCTCAGAACGAGCACATGGTCCTATTCCTCAGTGAACCCCC
Source organism: Colobus angolensis palliatus (assembly GCF_000951035.1). NCBI lineage: Eukaryota > Metazoa > Chordata > Mammalia > Primates > Cercopithecidae > Colobus > Colobus angolensis. Next base: position 49,589 of record NW_012118932.1, read on the forward strand.
GGTCTTTGCCAGCCCTGTCTTTTTGTCTCATTTTGCATGTGTGTTATTTGTGCCTCCTTGCATTTTTCTCCTCTTTGTGGGTATGCCAATTCCTTTTTTGAGTATCTTTTCCAGATCTTTCCCTCACTTTCACTTCAGCTGATTATGATACAACTAAAATATATTTAATCACTTTTTGTATTTAATGAGCAGCATTTTGTTTACCCTTAATTTCCAAATGAATGGATACAACGTTCACTTTTTGTGGTCTTTGATGAATAATTTTGTGCAACTCAGAGGTTCTTCACCAGAAAGCCTTGCTCTTACTCACAAGTGTCAAGTTGATCTATCTTAGATTTCTAATAATGGTGGGAAGGAGGATTTTCCCATAAAAATGCAATCAGAAGGGAAGAAACTCAACTTGTTTTAGAGCTTCCTTGAAGGGATGCCAATATTTTATAAGAGAAGTTTGCCCCTTTACTTTTCCTTCTTTGTTCCAACCATAGAGAGCACTCACCCAGTGGCAGAGCTCGGGTCAAGTTAGTAGCTGGAGGATCTGTTTCTGGAGGACAGAGCTCACAGAAGTCCCAACACGATGGGCAGAGCAGGTTTCCATCATGAATCCAGCCATTCATCTGGATACTGATGGGGAGGACCTGCCCAGCCCGACTACACAAATATGAAGTATCTTGGACCCAAACTTTCAGACCTTGAGGAGAACAAGAAACCTTCAAACAGGAAAAAATATATAAAAATAATAAATATCAGGTCAGTAAGATTCTAAGATATTTCTCCTTCAACTACAGGAAAATACATTAAAATTTACAAAAATCATTGGCAATAAAGCACAATTTGCAGTATGGGCATATCTTTAACCTCATATAAAGAGTTAAGTTGGCCAGGCGCAGTGGCTCACACCTGTAATCCCACACTTTGGGAGGTTGATGCAAGCAGATCATGAGGTCAAGAGATCGAGACCATCCTGGCCAACATGGTGAAACCCTGTCTCTACTAAAAATACAAAAATTAGCTGGGTGTGGTGGCGAGCACCTGTAGTCTCAGCTACTCAGGAGGCTTAGGCAGGAGAATCACTTGATCCTGGGAGGCAGACGTTACAGTGAGCTGAGATCGCGCCACTGCACTCCAGCCTGGCAACAGAGTAAGACTCCGTCTCAAAAAAAAAGAAGAGGGTTAAGTTATTAAGGTCCTAAAAGAATTACACTCTGTGTGGCAGGAGTTCTTAAACTTTGAATCTAGCACCTTTTAAAGAATCTGATGGAAGCTATGGACACTTTTCCGAAAAATTACAAGGGGGCACACACACAGAGCTTTTACACACACCGAGTTTTTTTCTTTTTTTTTTTTGAGACGGGTCTCACTCTGTTGCCCAGGCTGGAATACAGTGGTGATTTTGGCTCACTGCAGCTTTGACTACCTCGGGCTCAGGTGATCCCCCACCTCAGCCTCCTGAGTAGCTGGGACCACAGGCATGTGCCACTATGCCAGGCTGATTTTTGTATTTTCTTGTAGAAATGGGGTTTGGGTTTTGTCATGTTGCCCAGGCTGGTCTCAAACTCCTAGACTCAAGTTATCCATCCACCCTGGCCTCCCAAAGTGCTGGGATTTCAGGCATGAGTGACTGCACCCAGCCAAAAATTTAACTATTTTAAAAAACCCTCAAAGTTGTTTTCTACAAAGACTTCACATTCAATTATGCTACTTCCCTTTAAATATTTCTGAAACTTCCCTCTAGGAACTATCTTCAAAGTCAGTGCACGCTTTTGAACCTGTCTGATGGTAGCAAATTTTTATGTGGCAAGTAGATATAATTTTTGGAAATAGCCGGAAGTTGCCCAGAACCAAGTCCAGTAAAGGTAGTTGACTAAACTGATTAATACAAGGTGTGACACAAAATTACTAAGATTGATTTCCTTAGGTGACAAACTACTTCTAAAGATAATTTCAAAAGAAAAGTTCAAGCCGGGCACAGTGGCTCAAGCCTGTAATCCCAGCACTTTGGGAGGCCGAGACGGGCGCATCACGAGGTCAGGAGATCGAGACCATCCTGGCTAACACGGTGAAACCCCGTCTCTACTAAAAAATACAAAAATAATAGCTGGGCGAGGTGGCGGCGCCTGTAGTCCCAGCTACTCGGGAGGCTGAGGCAGGAGAATGGCGTAAACCCAGGAGGCGGAGCTTGCAGTGAGCTGAGATCCGGCCACTGCACTCCAGCCTGGGCGACAGAGCGAGACTCCGTCTCAAAAAAAAAAAAAAGAAGAGTTCAAAAGTATATTTGAAGTCATTTTGAAATAACTCTATCATCAGTTAAGTTGAAATATATCACTCTTTTGAAAATTTGTTTTCCACAAAAACAAACAATGAATTGACCTCTTGTATAAGTCTGTCTTTCAGTGATTCACATCAAGTAAGCATCAACACAGCTACAGTGCAACGTTATTAATCTTTAAAGTGAGACTCGGTCGAGCACTGTGCTTGGTGCTGAAAAGGATACTAAAAGAGTACATGTACAGTGCCTGCCCTCTAGCAGTTTCAACTGAAGAAAGATGAGTAGGATACAAATTTTTTTTTTCAGCTGGGCACCGTGGTTCATGCCTGTAATCCCAGCACTGTGGGACACCAAGGTAGGCGGATCACCTGAGGTCAGGAGTG
>NW_012118932.1:52287-64306 GCF_000951035.1 Colobus angolensis palliatus
GGAGGTTGCAGTGAGCTGAGATCGCACCACTGCACTCCAGCCTGGGTGACAGAGTGAGACTCCGTCTCAAAAAATAATAATAATAATAAAAATAATAATTTTTTAATAAAATACTAACAGTATTTTGAAATTAGAAGAAAAAGCAAAAACTGAACAGTACCAGACTATTTTATGATCAAGAGTCAATAAATGGTAGAAACAAGAACAAATATTAGAAAGTTTCATGGAAGAAAGCATTTGTATCCTAAGGATGTACCCAGGATTTGGATCATGGATCACCGTAGGGCAGATATTACAGGCTGGGAAGCAGAATGCACATGGCTTAGAGATGAGAATTGTATGAGAGTGTTGATAGACAAGAGGAAAACTCCCTTGCTGAAGTTGAAGTATTCTCATTGTGGAATTCTGGGAATTACGTGTGGGCAGGAGGGTAGATGTACAAGTAGTAGCAGACATAATAGACTCAGGAAAGCTGAGTCAAAAATCCAACAGCAGGAAGAGCCAGGAAGAAACTGATTTGCAGAACACAAAGAAGGCTCAGGACTGCCACACCCGTACCCGGTACCAAGAAGTAAAGGGCTACAATTAAAAGGATTAGATAAAAGTCTATTTCAGAAACAGACCCCAGCATTCCTCCTCCTCACCTGGACCACTGTTTGTTCTGAACCCAGCTGATATAGTTTGGGTATTTGTCCACTCCAATCTTCTGCTGAGATGTGATTCCCAGTGTTGGAGGTGGGGACTAGTGGGAGGTGTTTGCGTCATGGGGATGGATCCCTCATGAATAGCTTGGTGCTCTCCCCATGGGAATAAATTCCCCAGAGATCTGCTTGTTCAAGAGATCGGGACCTCCCTCCTCTCTCGTTCCCTCTCTATGTGATATGCCTGCTCCCATTTTGCGTTCTGCCATGATTGTAGGCTTCCTGAAACGTCACCAGAAGCCCATGCCAGCACTAGGCTTCTTGTATTCTGCAGAACCATAGAGATTTATTTTTTGGAAAGGGTAAAACAGAGTTTTTCTGTTCTGGGGGAAACTAAGTACTGGTGAGAGCTGGGCTGCCATCATGAAAATAAGGACTCTTAAGTTTACAGGTTACATATTGAGACTACTTAGCATTTGAAATTGACTTACTTCCTTGAACTCTCACAGCATATAAACTTCAGGCAGGAGACTGGTAGTTTCTGACAAATCTGACCAGTCAAAAGGGAAACCCCTCAAGACACAGATATTAAACGTTTTGGAAGGAAGGAGCCCTATAGTGAAGCCCACAGTCAGCAAGCCCTGTGTGTGCTCAGAGCTTCCAAACTGGCTGCCAGCCACTTCTTTTTTCTGTTTTCTTTTTTTTTTTTTTTTTTCCTGTGTAGCTGGGATTACAGGCGCCCACCACCACACCGGGCTAATTTTTGTGTTTTCAGTAGAGGAGGGGTTTCACCATGTTGGCCAGGCTGCTCTCAAACTCCTGACCTCAGGTGATCCGCCCGTCTCGGCCTCCCAAAGTGCTGGGATTACAGGCGTGAGCCACTGTGCCAGGCCCCAGTCACTTCTTGAATATGAACAGGCTGTTAATGATCACCAAAAATAGAATCAACCCATTGAATTTTGGAATACTGGGGCTTGTGGCAGGTGGGGATATGGTATGCGAAGCTAAAATTAAGAATTTACCAGCTTCCAGAGAAGAAAGAAGGAAGATTCTGGCAATCGAAACTCAGAATGACATTGAGACTTAGCATACAAAGGAAAAATGCTCTCACAATTCTGATGGAAAATAATTTTCTTTCTTTTTTTTTCCTGCATCCAATCATTCATTAGGAAAATAATTTTCAAAAAGAAAGCTACCCACCCAAGCTATTGAAGGATGGCAGAACACACCACTCCAAAATATGCTATTTTGGCACAAAGGTTTCCAGCTAAAGGGACTTAAACACAGCAGACCCAACAACACTGTCCTGACCTCCCCCTTTTCTCCTGAAAGCAGGACATAAAACTCCCACATGAATAAGGTCCTTCCTTTTCCAGAAAAGAAACCTTCTTATCACCAATACAGGTAGTCAAAGCCAAAGAATTTGGTACAAACAGACCTTCTTAAAATGATTCTTAGCTTTCTTTAGCCTCCCCCTACATTTTACTTTTCCATAACTGTCTCCCTTTGTTCAATGTAGTATAAAAGTATATAGGTTTTACCACTTCTTTGAGTTTTCATTTACTCATGCGGGCTCCTGTGTCATGTAAAACTTAGATTAAATAAATGTGTATGTTTTCCCCCTGTTCATTGGGCTTATGTCTACTTCATTCATTCTCAGGCCTAGCTGAAGACCCTGAGGGCAGAGGTGAAGCAGGTGAAGTCCCACCTTCCCATGCTATCAGCAGGTGTCACAGTAGAACAGTGATGCTTTCAGACATGCAAGTCTCAACGCTGTTCTCTGTCACATACTCCTCAAATCTCCACTAGAAGATATGTTCCATTAAAATTAAAAAGAAATCCAAAAAAGAATATGACACAAAATCCATGAAGTAGGAGATCCAATATGAGAGAGACAGAGGGACCAGAGAACCTCCAGGATGACCCTAACGTGAGATCCCAGAGGGACCTCCAGGATGACCCTGACTCGAGATCCCAAGATGCCAGCTGTGCTGCCAACATAGGATTACATAGTCGAGGCGGGCACAGGCCAGAAATGCTCAGAAGAGGTTTCCCCAAGATGAAATGGATCGAACACCTCAGGCATCTGGTTGTACTGAAAGATGAGCCCAACTGGGAGAACAGCTTAGAACTAAATTAGTGCTAAAGACAAAGAAAACTGATTTCATGAAAAAACAAGATATTAAATCCAGAGAAAATGAAATACTGGGGAGAACGGGGAAGTAATCATTGCGTGCTACCAGGTGCCACGTTTGCATAGTCATGGTAACGTCAACAGTGAACACACATTGATCCATAATCACCACTGGGGGAAGGGGAAACAAGAAGTATATGATGGGGAAATGGGAAGTGAACACAGCAAGAGGAGGAGGTGAACCAACTAAATTCTTATTTTCTAAAGTCAACAGCTGACATCAGAAATTCAAACCTCATGAAAGAATAATATAAGCTTTTTAAAAATAAAAAAGCAAGCCAGGTGCAGTGGCTCACGCCTGTAATCCCAGCACTTTGGGAGGCCGGGGCAAGTGGATCACTTGAGGTCAGGATTTCGAGACCAGCCTGGCCAACATGGTGAAACCCCGTCTCTACTAAAAATAAAAAAAACTAGCTAGGCATGGTGGCAGGTGCCTATAATCCCAGCTACTTGGGAGGCTGAGGCAGGAGAATCACTTGAACCTGGGAAGCAGAGGTTGCAGTGAGCCAAGGGATTATGCCACCCGCATTCCAGCCTGGGCAACAGAGCAAGACTCCATCTCAAAAAAAGTAATAATAATAAAAAAAAAAATAAGAAAGCAAATAGTAAGTCTCCCCTGACTCCTCCACCCCCAACAAAACAACAACTAAGAATTGAAAGTGAAGACTCTGGGAAGAAGTAATAAACGTTAGGGAAGTAATAACAGAGGCTCTAGTTTTTTGTGTGTTTTGTTTGTTTGTTTGGTTGGTTTTGAGATGTAGTCTCACTCCATTGCCCAGGCTGGAATGCAGTGGTGCAATCTCGGCTCACTGCAACCTCCGTCTCCCAGGTTCAAGAGATTCTCGTGCCTCGGCCGCCTGAATAGCTGGGATTACAGGCATGCGGCCACCACGCCTGGCTAATTTTTGTATTTTTAGTAGAGAGAGGGTTTCATCATGTTGCCCAGGCTGGTCTAGAACTCCCGACCTCAAGTGTTAGCCTCAGCTGGACCCAAAGGGCTGGGATTACAGGCGTGAGTCACAGCGCCTGGCCTGAGGCTGTAGTTTTTTGGAAGCAGACAACAAATTAGTTTCAAAGTACTTGCATGCATAAGTTTGATCAAAACTAAAATTTAAAAAGGATCAATGTGGTCATGGAAGTAAGATGAGAGGAGGGAAATTCGTTAGGAAACTGTGAAGTGATAATGGCTTGAACTATGAAGGTAAATCTAAAATAAAATAGATATATGAGATTTCAATAGGGGAGTAATCTAAAGACTTAGTCTGTATTGATCCGTCTTTACAGAACAGAGAGTAGAAAACAATCATTCTGGTTTCTAATCAGAGAGACTGGGACCAGTGCTGGAAGCAACACAGCTGAAATGCAGAGTTGTTGAGAGAAGGCTCATAAACTGGATTTTGGATGAACTGAATTCAGAGTGATCAAACTGCAACCAAATGTACTTGTGACATCCACAGTCAGTTCAGACACGGGGCTAGAATGATATAAGATGATACTAAGAATGGCTCTTTAATACACGCCACAGAACAGTATGTGTAACTTGATACTATTGGTGTAAAAAATGAAACAAAAATATAAATTTGTGCCTGCACAGAGTTTATCTTTAGAAGGATACAAGAAACTGGTAATGTTAATTCCCTCTGAAGGGAGAAATGAGTGACTGAAAGACAGGGCTGGGAAAAAGGCTTTTCCTGTACATTCTTTTGCATCTTTTGAATTTTTCACCATGTGAATTGCTGACTCATTTAATAAATATATAAATTACTTAAAAATTCATATTAAAAGGTGCCGTCAGCACAAACGGTGATGTGGTAAGGCCCAGGACCTCAGTTTCATCGGGAAAAACGTGCTAAGAACACAAAGGGTTGACAAGAAAACACGCGCCTCAAGGTGTCTTTTGTACAGAGATAATACAGTCCCCTTTGAACTTGCACCTGAAGCATTTCATCCCACTTTTTATTTCACTTATCCTTATTTATGTTCGTCTCAGCAATTATTTAGCCACAGACAGCCAATCTGTAACTTATAACAAAGCCCATTTCAACAACTCATTATCTTATGGACGCATATCCTACAGGTGTCAAAGCCCACAGAACATAAAACACCCGGAGTGAACCTAATGTGAATGTGGACTTTGGATGATGATCTGGGTTCATCGATGGCACCAAAAATACCTCTGTGGTACAGCATGCTGACGGTGTGGGAGGCCACGTGTGTGTGGAGCAGGGGAATACGGGAACTCTCTGTACCTTCTGCTCAAATTTGCTGTGAACCTAAAATTGTTCTAAAAAATAAAGTCTATTAATAATAATAAAAAAGAAACCTCAAAATAACACCAAAAACCCCTCAACAACAACAAAAAACCTAGTTTGGTAGTTCCTAGAAAAGCTGAACATAGAATTGCCATATGATACAGCAATTCTACTCCCGAGAAGACTGAAAACAGGGACTCAGACAGATACACGGAAGCCAGTGTTCACTGCAGCAAGATCCCAACAGCCAAGAGGTGGATGCAAACGACCTAAGTGTCCGTCAACTGATTCAAAACGTGACAGATCCATACAATGGAGTGTTATTCAGACATATAAAGGAAAACTGTTCTGATACATGCCACAGTATGGATGCGTCCTGACAACACCATGCTAAGTACAAGAAGTCAGGTGCAAGAAGACAAATACTGTATGATTCTACTTATAAGGACTACCTAGATTAGGCAAATCTACAGAGAGAGAACGGAGAATAGAGGCTGTCAGGGCTGGCGGAGGAGGAACAGGGAGGGATTGTTCAGTTAGTACAGAGTTTCAGTTTTTCAGATCATGAAAACCTGTGAGACACAGAGTGGTGATGTGCATGACAACATGAATGTATTTAGTGCCACTTAACTGTACAAGTAAAAACAGTTACAGTGGAAATTTTTGTGTTATATCTATTTTGCCACAATTTTAAGAAAACAAAGCTCAGCAATCCCTCCCTTTCTCCTTTCCCCTTCCTCAAAAGCAATTACGTGTAAAGCCGTTAAGTGAGGCAAGGTAGGTGATCTGTATGGAGGGGCAGAGGGAGGCATGTGACCGGGAGGTCACGCAGAGTTGGCCGGGTGAGGAGGGTGATGGGAGTGGGAGAAAGTGGACAGGATGTGGATAGATCAAATGAGTAAACATACTGAGATGACAGGAGCTGGATTTCTCACTGTTGGTGAAGGAAGTACAAATGTGAAAAGGTGGAAAACTAAAATAAATCCTTTGGTGTCAGACAAGTTCTCACACCAATGGAATCAAACCAACCTTACTGACGCAAACTCATGGTTACACACACAGTCACAGGAGAGTGTACTGATACATATACATATATTTCCTGCCTTACTAAGAGGGCCTGATGAACTGGTATTCCCAGTTCCCAACTGCTATTATCAATGGCAATGAACAGTGTAATCAGCACCCAGATCTTAGTCTCTAAACACCACACTCCACTGAAAGTAACTGGAGGTCTTTAGAGAAATGGTTAATTCCACGTCAGGGGCAGACAAAGAACAAAGTGAGCTTAGAATATCTTGTGACAGAAAGAAAAGAAATATTCGGCCAAGCATGGTGGCTCATGCTTGTAATCCCAGCACTTTGGGAGACCAAGGCGGGAGGATCAGTTTAGGCCAGGAGTTTGAGACCAGCCTGGCCAATTTTTGTACTAAAAATACAAAACTTAGCTGGGTGTGGCGGTGCATGCCTGTGATCCCAGCTGTGCAGGAGGCTGAGGCACAAGAATCTCTGGAACCCGGGAGGCGGAGCTTGCAGTGAGCCGAGATCGTACCCACTGCACTCCAGCCTGGGTGACAGAGTAAGACCCTGTCTGAAAAGAGAAAAAAAGAAAAAAAAAAGTTAATTTTCCATAAATCGTATGGCATGTGAAATATATCTTGACAGAGCTATTACCAGGTGAGGCAAAGTGGCTCATGTCTGTAGTCCCAGCACTTTGGGAGGCTGAGGCAGGTGAATCACATGAACCCAGGAGTTCAAGGCCAGCCTGAGTAGTATGGCAAAAACCTGTCTCTACAAAAATCAGCCGGGTGTGGTGGTCTGTGCCTGTAGTCCCAGCTTCTTAGATGGCTGAGGTGCGAGAATCGCCTGAGCCTGAGAGTTTGTGGCTGCAGTGAGCCATGATTGCGCCATCGTCTCCAGCCTGGGTGACTGAGCAAAACCCTGTCTCAAACAAACAAACAAACAAACCAAAAAAAAGCAGTTACCAAAAAAAAAAAAAAGTTAATTTGATAAGTAACTTTAATGATAACAGTTAAATTTCCAGTTACAAAAGTCCGTTTAGTTCTTGCAGCTGAAATGGCCCGGGAATGCCTTATTGTTCATTTCTCAGGCTTATGCTCTCCTCCCTGACACCCTTTGTAGGGTGCAGAATATTCATTACGTTGGATGCTCCTAAGTCACAGAATGGCTACATCTTTGTAAGTTCTGAATAAGGTGATGCAGTCATGTAATATCAGATGTGCAAATAAGATAATTAAGGAAACAGTAGGCGAGGCATGGAGGCCCCCGTCTATAATCCCAGCACTGTGGGAGGCCAAGGCAAGAGGATTGCTTGGGCCGGGCGCAGTGGCTCACGCCTGTAATCCCAGCACTCTGGGAGGCCGAGGTGGGTGGATCACGAGGTCAGGAGATCGAGACCATCCTGGCTAACACAGTGAAACCCCGTCTCTACTAAAAATACAGAAAAATAGCTGGGTGTGGTGGCGGGTGCCTGTAGTCCCAGCTACTCGGGAGGCTGAGGCAGGAGAATGGCGGGAACCCGGGACGTGCAGCTTGCAGGGAGCCGAGATCGCGCCACTGCACTCTGGGCGACAGAGCGAGACTCCGTCTCAAAAAAAAAAAAAAAAAGAGGATTGCTTGGGCCCTGAAGTTCTAATCTAGCCCAGGCAACACAGTGAGACCTCTTCTCTACAAAAAATCAAAACCGTAGTCAGGTGCGTGGTGCACACCTGTAGTCCCAGCTGCTCAGGAGGCTGAGGCAGGGAGGTCGCTTGAGCACAGGAGGTGGAGGGTACAGTGAGCCATGACTGCACCAGCACTCCAGCCTAGCTGACAGAGCAAGACCCTGTCTCAACAAAGAGAAAAAGAAAAAAAAAAATTGTAGTTTGCCCTTTTTGGATTTCTAATTACAAAGGAAAAAACACTCTATTATTAATCAGCAACTGATATATTAATTCTTCTTTCTTTATTTTTTTAGAGACAGGGTCTCACTTTGTTGCCTAGTATGGTCTCGAATTCTGGGCTCAAGCGATCCTCCTGGCTCAGCTTCCCAAAGCGCTAGGATTACAGGCGTGAGCCGCCATGTCCAGCCTGATTTACTAATTCTTATAACCCAGGCAGTCCTCAGACCTTTTGAAATAAAATTGTACATTTTTTCCATTACAAAGTAATATTTGCTCAAGAACAAAAGCACATATTTGCCATTTACTTCCTCAGAATATATGCCCAGAAGTAACATTACAGAGATTATATACATATTTTTAAGAGGCAATTTTCCTAAAGAAATGACAATATTTTCATAAAACATAAGCATCTAAACTAATATTTACATAAACAAGATAAAGTAGTGATCAGTAAATTAATTACATGAAAATGTGAAAATATAATTTAAAATATACAACCATAAAAGGGATAAAATCACACAATATTTGGCATAACTGAAAACAAACATAAGCTTACCTGATAACATCCGCTCCCCCAGTCTGGGTAACTCAGCTTCCTCTCACACTTTTCCATAACAAATGCTGATTTCTGAATTAGACAAACTGAATGAGGTCCATACTTTTCAGCGCCATAGTTCTTAAAAATTTCTGAGGCAAACAAGAAAAGTCTCCTTAAAAATTGACTTCTGGCTCAAAGAACAAGAAACTGAAGCATTCCATTTTTATGATTAAAAGTTGCTTTAAAAATCAAACATGTTTCATGGAAATTTTAAATTTTAAAAATTAGGATAGACAGGATTCCAAACTCACACTAGGTTCTTAATGATTAACAGGAGAAAACTACTGTATCAGACACAAGGGAATAAAACTGGGCCCAAAGTTTTCTAGGTTAAATATATAGAACTAGCACTAAGAATCACTAGACCACGAGACACCAAGATAAGAACCATCTTCACTGGTGGTCTAAATAGGAGGCACCTCCAAATGACCCATGATAGTATGAGGCCAAGTGATTTCTATAATGCAGACTTTTGGGGGGTGTTGCAACTTTTGAAAACTTTCTTATATCTTCAACTTGTGGCACCTCCTGGAAGTCCATAAATATTAGGTTGGTGCAGAAGTAACTGCGGTTTTTGCATTACTTTAACGGCAAAACCAGAATTACTCCTGCACCAACCTAGTAGGATGCTGATCTAATCTCACATTAAGCACAAACCTGGAGAGGACAGGGTGGAATGAAAGGCCTCTAAATACCTAATGGACAAAGGGACAAAGCTCTTAAACCCAAGCAATAATTTCCTCTCTTTAGACTTTTCCCAATAAGTTTTATTTTGGGAAGTAGAGAGTTCAATTAGCCCATTTTGAAATATTATAAAGATAAGTGTTTTACGTCAGTTTTGATAAATCTTAACATATAAGCTAAGAAAAAATGCAAATTAGAATAAAACAGAATTCTTTACTTCTTTTGAGTATCAGAGTCTTTGAAAAGTATAGTGATCAGTGTCTAAAATGGGGTTCAGGGCTGGACGTGGTGGCTCAAGTCTATAATTTTAACACTTTGGGAGGCTAAGGAGGGAGGACTGCCTGAGGCCAAGAGTTTGAGGCCAGTCTGGGTAACACAGCAAGCCTCGTGCCTGCCTGTGGTCCTGGCTCTGGGGAGTCTGAGGCAGGAGAATCACTTGAGCCCAGGAGCTGCAAGTTACAGTGAGCTATGATGGTGCCACTGCACTCCAATTTGGGTGACAGAGTGAGACTTCATCCCTAAAAATAATAATAATAATAAAACAGAATTCAGCAAACTATAACCCTCAGGCCAAATCCTAGCACATTCATTCATTTACATACTGTCTGTAACTGCTTTCAGACTGTAACAGCAGAGCTGAAGAGCTGAATCAGGAAGCCAGAGACTTGACGACCCACAAAGCCTCAAATATTTATAATTTTGCCCGTTACAAAAACAGTTTGCCAACTCTAACTCTAAAACAATAACGTGATAGTATATCTCTGGCAAATGCATAGCTGACAGATCCGTGCATTTCTTTTGCTTTAATACGGAACTGCTGAGTAGTTACAAGTTGTTAGGATATTTATTTATTTATTTATTCTGTATTTTTATGTGAGATGGGGTCTCACTGTGTTGCCCAGGCTGGAGTGCAGTGGCATGATCTCGGCTCACTGCAACCTCCACCTCCTGGGCTACTCAAGCAATCCTCTGGCCTCGTCCTCCTGCATAGCTGGGACCACAGGTGTGCACCATCACACCTGGCTAATTTTTTGTATTTTCGATACAGACAGGGTTTCACTAGGTTGCTCAGCTGGCCTCAAACTCCTGAGCTCAAGCAATTCACCTGCCTTGGCCTCCCAAAGTGCTGCGATTACAGGCACGAGCCACTGTGCCTGGGCAGGACATTCATTAAATAGATGAGTGATCGGGAAAAATGACTGCAGGAATCCAGTTACATCTGCCAAGTTTAAGAGTAAAAGGTAAGAATACAAAAATTTAGAATTTAAATGCCTTAGTTTGTAATAAAGTATGGAATGGGGTGGGAGTGTGGAGACTAGGTTAAAACTTCTGATGAACACAGAGAGAAAAACTACTTACTGCCCTTTCTTACATCAGATGTGAGAACATTTCTGTTTACAAAGGTAATTAGTATGAGCAGTAACTTATTGCAGAATATCCAGTTGTTTATTCCTTTGATAGCTTATTTATTTATATGTGTTAGGAGGAAACAAATAATACAGTAATATATCTTACTGGCCATGAGACAAGAACATTGTTTTGATATCTGAAGAGTGACATGTTGCTTCTAACTTACATAAAACGCACATTCCCCATGAAAGGGAAAAGCAGCTTATCTAAGGTATTTTAATAAAAAGAGGTTGGCATTGGAGGATCTTGCACTGACACAAATTAACTATATTACTTAGTATCTATCCGCTTATCTGGGAAATACAGTAATATCTTCCTTATGTTTTTCATAATGTTTTCAGAAGAATAAAATGGTAAGAATGAAAGTGGTTTCCAAATGGAAAGCGCCGTGCAGCTGGAAGGTATGACTAACACACAGTGTGTGCATGCACACACTAACAATCCCTTCGCTAGGTCAGGCACAGTTGTAAGCACTTACTACATCAATTCATTTACTTCTCACCACTCTGTAAGTATTGTCTCCATTGTACAGATGAGGAAACAGGCAGAGAAAAGCTAAGTCACTTCTTACATAAGGGGAGCAGCTGAACGATAAAGCAAATTCAGACCGCTCTGCTCTAGGGTCTGTGCCCTTAGCCACTATTCGATATTGCTAATACACAATTTTAATATGTGTATTAAGTTTCATTTCACTAGCCCACTAACCTGGCTGATTTTCCAATATTCTACAATCTGAGCTGCGCTGGTATTCACCACTTAAATGCCAACTGAATTCCTGACTGAAAGGGCAATAGTCAGCAATTTCCACAGAGCCACCATAATAAGGCAAATCTTCTGCAGGTATCCCACTGAGTTCATCAAAGTACTGCAAAACAAATATTGGGAAGACAAGAAAGTAAGAAACATTCTGTATAAACAAGAGGAAGTGCACAGGTAATATCCTGCAATCCTCTAATGCCATATAACACACGATACTAAAGTACTTTTCTTCATCCACTGCACCAAATAAAGAAGACAGTAATAAACCACCAGAGGAGTAATTTAAGGTTGCTATAGTTCTACAAATAAGCAAGGTAAGTAAATGAGTCTTAAGTTATGTATTACAATGTTCAATTAGACTAATGTTCTAAACGAATGAAATAGTTTTAAAATTATACTGAGTAAAAAGATGTTTTAAGAGTTGACAAAATAGCTGGGTGCGGTGGCTCAAGCCTGTAATCCCAGCACTTTGGGAGGCCGAGACGGGCGGATCGCGAGGTCAGGAGATCAAGACCATCCTGGCTAACACGGTGAAACCCCGTCTCTACTAAAAAATACAAAAAACTAGCCGGGCGAGGTGG
>NW_012118932.1:66092-82180 GCF_000951035.1 Colobus angolensis palliatus
AAAAAAAAAAAAAAAAAAATTTTTTTCTGTGTAGATTAGAGGAATTTAAATAGCAAGATTTTGGAAACAATTAGAAAACATAAACAGGTAAAAACAGATCAAATATTCAAATTCTTCTTGCCATTATTATAAGACACTGCTAGAGTTTAACTAAGTGCTATCAATTAGGACATTAGTTATAAAGAAATGGAAGCATTATTCCATTTTTTTTCTAACTTATGGAAAACAAACAGGGCCTTATAAATTAAGAAGCTTAAGAGAATTTACTCTTTTAATTACAATGGAGACTACTTTTGAAAAGCTGATTCCTACAATTGTGCCCCAGACCCATTTTACCTGGTATTCCTGTGGTAAAGGTTTAGGGAACTTCTGCAAATTACACACTGCAACTGCTCTCTGGTCCTGTCTGCAAGTTAACTGCAGTGGGTTACTTCTGAGCGTGTCACAGTAAGGGCTCAGCATCTGCCTCCTGCAAACAAAGAAAATACCACGGTATCAAACTTTAAAGAAAATATTGCAAGTCCATTAAACAGCCAACAAATGGAAATCCAGATCCTGGCCTAAAAATACAAACCTTCATAATTAACAAATGGGATTCTCAGAAAGAGATGGCGGTAAGGTCCCCTCTGCCCTGCAGCTACAAAGAGTGAAATTTTCTCTATTCAATAATCTGACAGTTTGTTTAACTGACCACCTTCACCAGACAATCTTATTTTCCTGTGCAAAATAAAGATTATGTGAATATTCCTAATTGTTACCAACTTGTTCTGTTCCATTAAATGTAATCTTGAAAATAAAATTTGAAAAAAGGGCATGTAAATTATTAAAAGATATTAGAATCTGTTGCACTGTCTTGCAAAAACAACCTTCAAACAACCTGTAATTCTTAGCAGTCATCAAATTGACAATTTACAATATAAAAATTATATTAATATCATAATAGCAATTTTATAAATGAAATCTCAGTATTCCTAAATAACAGAAATCCTGTTAATACTGATCTACCAAACTGTAATAGAATCATTGACAATATTCCTCTTCTTCCACATATTTCTTAAGGAAAAAAAGCCTGTATTAAATAATTCTTACTTTAAGGAAAATTGAGGAATTGTCTTACTTAAATGAACACAGTGTATCAGCATACATCTTTAGGGAGTTACAGCTTCCTAAGATGAAACATACAAAATACTTACCACAGTTTTCAGCAAATTGGAAGCAGCACAGTATAACAGGAAAGCAAAGGTTTGGAAGTAATCGCACAGGTCTGGGTTCAAACACCAGCACCAGCCACACTTCTGTGGAAGTTACTTAACTTTCCTGACTTCAACCGCAAAGCACTCAGTGCCTGGCACATGCAGGCTACTCAATAAATGTAATTTCTGCAGCTTATACCATTTTCATAAAATCTTCATATAAGGCAATATTTTAACTTCCCATGATAAAGCTTCGAATGAATATGGAGGTTCATATTCCAATAGTTCTTAATCAGTTACTTTCTTGATACCATGAAAGTCATTTCTGTTTTTTGTCTAAAACCAAAAGGCATATTATATTTACTTTAAATTACATAAAATGAGTTTTGGCTAAATGAACAAAGAAGAAAAAAGAAGTTAAAAGTTAGTGATTTTAAACATTCCAAAGTTAGAGCTGTCTAAGATTCATGGTTTACAAATTCCAGAGAAGCACCGTCAAGAGAGCTACAAAAGGTCTCTGTCTGTGCTGCCCGATGTGGTAGCCATCGATCATGTATGTCACTTGAAAGGTGACCAGTTAACTGAGCAACTAATTTTTTTTTTTTCTTTTTTTTTTTGAGACGGAGTTTTGCTCTGTCGCCAGGCTGGAGTGCAGTGGCGCGATCTTGGTTCGCTGCAAGCTCTGCCTCCCAGGTTCAAGCGATTCTCCTGCCTCAGCCTCCTGAGTAGCTGGGACTACAGGCGCCTGCCACCACAATTACACCCGGCTAATTTTTGTATTTTTAGTAGAGATGGGGTTTCACTATGTTAGCCAGGATGGTCTCGATCTCTGGACCTCGCGATCTGCCCACCTCAGCCTCCCAAAGTGCTGGGATTACAGTCATGGGCCACCGTGCCTGGCCCTGAGGAACTAAATTTTAAATGGTATTTAACTTTAACTAATTTAAATATAAGTTCAGCCACATGTGGCTAATGGTACCACATTAGACAGTATAGCTCTAGAGTCAATATTCACATCAAATGAGCTAGGCAGAGGAGTTGGGTGGTTTATCAGTTTTAGTTGCTTCAAACATAGAAAGAACCTTATTTTAAGTATGTGTAGATTGAAGTGATTCAAATAAGTATGGTTCTGCCTATGCTCACTCAACCAACCCCTTCTCACACTAGTTTCCCAACAATGGAGAAGAGTCACAGTTGACGAAGCCCAGAAGTTAGGCATCGGCTCCTGTGCTCAAGAGCCGCCGCACTGGAATCCCTAACGTACACACAGGCAGACTGGGTCTGTGCTGCCGGAAGATGGCTTCTATCCTGTGAATGATTCTGAACTTCAGTGCTCCCAAGTGGGACATTTGAATGATTATGACAGGGGTCAGCAAACTCAACTCTTCGGTCAAATCCTGACCACAGTCTGTTTTTTTTCTTGTCGATTTTTTGTTTTTAAAACAGGGTCTCGTTGCCCAGGCTGGAGTGCAGTGGCACAACCGCACAACCATAGCTCACTGCAGCCTTGATCTTCTGGGCTCAAGCAATCCTCCCACCTCAGCCTCCCAAGCAAGTGGGACTACGAGCATGTGCCATCATGCTCACTTACTTTTTGTAGAGATGGGGAAGATGACAGGAACATGGTCATGCCCATTTGTTTTGCCTCTTGCTGTATAAGAGCAGAGGTAAGTAGTTGTGACACAGATTGTAACAACCCTCAAAACCTAAAACATTTACTATTTGGACTTTTAAAAAAAAAAAGCCTTGCTGGCCCTGGCTTATGAATCAAAGGATAGAAGAGAATTCAGGGGACCCACGGCTTTGGTTTTTAAGAATAAAGAAGTAGAAGTCCCTTCTGTTTCTGGTCTTAGGTGATGCTATAATTGGGATCAAAAGGGGAATAAACAGAGTTGCAACTGTTAACAGAAAAATGAACAAAAACCTCCCTGAGCTCTTGCCGCTGCAGTGTGAATTACAGACTTCCCCTGACACACCGGGACAGTGGTTCCCAAACTCCATTACACAGTAAGATCACTCGGGAATTTAGTAAAACAAACTCACACAATGCTAGTGCCTGGCTCTTAGCACAGTCATGATTTAATTTGTAACCTGGGTATGCAGAGATTTTCAAGTTCTCTAGATGATTTTCATAAGCAGCAAAATTTGAGAACCCCTAACTGGCAGATCAGGCTGTAGTGCAGGGTTAACAAGCTGTCCCCAGAGTGGCTGCCGGTGCTTCCGGCTACTGCCTATTATCTTCACATTAGGGTTACAACCCAGAGGTCAGACTCCTTAGTAGAAACTACAAGTGATTTAAATTGCTTTATGACCTAACGCAGGTAAGAAAAGATGAGAATACATTTTCTTTTTTTCTTTTTTTTTTTTTTTGCAACGGGGTCTTGCCGTCACCCACACTGGATTGCAGTGGCATGATCACAGCTCACCACAGTTGTGACCTCCTGGGCTCAAGGGATCCTCACACCACAGCCCCCAAGGAGCTGGGACTACAGGGCCATGCCACCATGCCAGGCTAATTTTTTTACTTTGTAGAGATAGGGTCATGTCGCCTAGGCTGGTCTCAAACTCCGGGGCTCAAGCAATCTTCCCTCTTCCCAAGGTGCTGGGATTACAGGTGTGAGCCACCACACCATACCTGACCCACCAGGGGAAATTTTTTTAAATATAAAAAGAGAAATATAAGTACCACTTCTAATTCCTGGAAGATGGACTAGATAGGCTTTTCCCTATTCCTCCCTCTAAGTACAACTAAAAACCCAGTCTCTGTAAATTAAAGAAATAAAAGACGACTCTGAAGGGTAGAGAGAAGTCACACTAGTCAAGGACTTCAGGACTCAAAGACTGACGTGGTGGTGAATTCTCTCAACAACTGATAGACCAACTAGGCAGGAAATCAGCAAGGATATAGAAGGACTTAACACCATCAACCAACAGGATGTAACCGACATTTACACAACACTCCACCCAACGTCAAGGACTTAACACCATCAACCAACAGGATGTAACTGACATTTACACAACACTCCACCCAACCTCAAGGACTTAACACCATCAACCAACAGGATGTAACTGACATTTACACGACACTCCACCCAACGTGAAGAAGGACTTGACACCATCAACCAACAGGATGTAACTGACATTTACACGACACTCCACCCAGTGTCAGAATGTACATTCTTTTCAAGTGCCCATGAAACGTGTATAAGACTGGCCGGACATGGTGGCTCACGCCTGTAATCCCAACACTTTGGGAAGAAGCCAAGGCAGGTGGATCAGCTGAGGTCAGGAGTTTAAGACCTGCCTGGTAAACAGGATGAAGCCCCGTCTCTACTAAAAATACAAAAAATTAGCCGGGCGTGGTGGCGGCCGCTGGTAGTCCCAGCTACTTGGAAGGCTGAGGCAGGAGAAGAACTTGAACTCAGCACCAGAGGCTGAAGTGAGCCAAGATCGTACCACTGCACCTCAGCCTGGGTGGCAGAGTGAAACTCCATCTCCAAAAAATTTAAAAAATTAAAAAAAAATAACAAGATAAGACCATATCTTGGGCCATAAAACAAACCTGAACAAATTTAAAATAACTCAAATCATACAGCATATATTCTCCAAGTACAATTCAACAACAAAAAATAACAGAAAAATTTCCAAATACTTGTATACTAAACAACACTTCTAAATAATCCATGGGTCAAAGAAGAATCTCAAAGAAAAATTTTTAAAAATATATTGAACTGAATGAAAATAAAAATACATTGAAATTTGTGAGACAAAGCTAAAGAAATGCTGAGAGGAAAATGTATAGAAACAAACAGCTACATTAGAAACAGGAAA
The DNA here is from genome assembly GCF_000951035.1 of Colobus angolensis palliatus. Classification (NCBI taxonomy): domain Eukaryota; kingdom Metazoa; phylum Chordata; class Mammalia; order Primates; family Cercopithecidae; genus Colobus; species Colobus angolensis. The sequence goes on from NW_012118932.1 coordinate 71,117, forward strand.
TATCTCCAATCAATAAGCTCAAAAATCGAGATTAAGAACAGAAAAATAGGCCAGGCACAGTGGCTCACGACTGTAATCCCAGCACTTTGGGAGGCCGAGTCGGGCGGATCATGAGGTCAGGAGATCGAGACCATCCTGGCTAACATGGTGAAACCCCGTCTCTACTAAAAAATACAAAAAAAAAAAACCTAGCCGGGTGCGGTGGTGGGCACCTGTAGTCCCAGCTACTCAGGAGGCTGAGGTAGGAGAATGGTGTGAACCCGGGAGGCGGAGCTTGCAGTGAGCTGAGATCCGGCCACTGCACTCCAGCCCAGCCACAGAGTGAGATTCCATCTTAAAAAATAAAAAAGAACAGAAAAATAGGCCAGGCACAGTGGCTCACGACTGTAATCACAGTACTTTGAGAGGCCAAGGTGGGCAGATTGCTAGACCCCAGGAGTTCAAGACTAGCCTCAGCAATACAGTGAAACCCTGTCTCTACAAAAATATAAAAATTTAGCTAGGTGTGGTGGTGTGCGCCTGTAGTCCCAGTTACTCGAAAGGCTGAGGAAAAAGGTTTGCTTTCTTACAATAATGGAATTAAACTAGAAATCAATAACAGAAAGATAACTGGAATATCTCAAAATAGCTGGAAATTAAACAAAGCACTTTTAAATAATACAGTGGTCAAAGAAGAAATCTTAAGAGAAAGTTAAAAATATTTTGAACTTGAAGTGACACAAGAGTTTTGAATTAAAAGAAAAATATTTTGAACTAAATCAAAATAAAAATAAAGCATGATAAACACCTCATTATATCCTAGGATTTATTACTTCAGAGTATTACATAAATCATGTATTTATTTATTTAGAGATGGGGTCTTACTCTGCTACCCAGGATGAAATGCTGTGGCGTAGTCATAGCTCACTGCAGCCTCGAGCTTCCAGGCTCAAGTGATCCTCCTGCTTCAGCCTCCTGAGTAGCTGGGACTACAGGCATGTGCCACCACACCCACCTCATTTTTGTACATTTTTGTAGAGATGGGCTTTCGCCATGTTGTCCAGGCTAGTCTTGAACTCCTGGGCTCAAGCAGTCAGCCTGCCTCAGCCTCCCAAAGTGCTAGGATTACAAGCGTGAGCCACCATGTCTGGCCACAAATAATAATTTAAATTAAGCCAATATTAAGTATGACAGGGGAGCCCATTATTTGCTCGTTTAGTAATAATTATTATGTATTTCATAACTTTTCTTCTTCTATTATTTTTTAAGTCTCTCTTACTGGAAGGATATATCTGTTTTTCAAAATGTGTCAGATTTGAAAAAGATCAAGCTTAACTGACACAATATAATTGTTCTGAGAGCCATACTGATTAATTAAAGGTAAAATAATTGGGGAAAAAAGAGAAAACTCCAGATCTGTATACATCACAAATACAGAAACAAAAATCCACAACAAAATAATAGTCCATAGAATTCAGCAACATATAGAAATAACTATATGCCATGACCAAGTGGGGTTTACTCCAGGAATGCAAAGGTGATTTAATATTTGAAAATCAACCAATGAAATCCACCATATTAACAGGCGAAAAAAATCACATGATTATGCATATCAACTAAAGTAGAAAAAGCATTTGACAGAAGGCAATATCCATTCATGATTAAAGCTCTCAGACACACAGGAATAGAGAGCTACTTTCTCAACATGTATAAAAGATAAAGAACATGTATAAAAACACGTATAAAGAACATGTATAAAAATCTGCAGCTAACATTATATTTAATAATGAAAGACTGAATGTTTTCTCCCATGTTTATGGATTGGAAAACTCAACACACTAAAAATGTCAATTCTCCTCAAATTGACACACAGGGTTAATGCAGCTCCTAGCAAAATCCCTGCAAGTTTTTTGGCAGATACAGACAAGATTATTGTAAAATGTATACGGAAATGCAAAGGAACCAAAACAGCCAGAACAATTTTAAAATAAAGTGGAAAGAATCAGTCTACCCAATTTCAAGACTCACTAAATAATTACAGTAATGAAGGGCTGTGTGTTACTGGTGGAGACACAGACACGGGGATCACTGGAACAGAACGGAAAACCCAGAAACAGAAACAGATCACCACAAATACACCCAACTGACTGTTTCTGCCAAAGGCACGAAAGCAATTCCACGAAGGAAAGACAGCCTTTCCCACAAATGGTGCCAAAGCAATTGCCCATCTGTACACAAAGAAACAAACCTTGATCTAAGTCTCCCACCTTATACAAAACTTAACTCAAATGAATCATGGACTTAAATGTAAAGTGTAAAACTATAAAACTTTTGAAAAAAAACATAAGAAAACTTTCAAGAGCTAGAGCTTGGCAACGACTTCTTAGACTTGACGTCAAAGACACAATAAGAGGACAAACTGATATTCTGGACTTTGTCAAAACTAAAACCATTTGCCCTACAAAAGCCCCTGTTAAAAGGATAAAAAGACAAGCTATGAACTGGGAGAAAATATTTGCAAACCACATATCTGACAAAGGACTACTACACAGAATACATGAAGAACTCTCAAAACTCAACAGTAAAAAACAATCCAATTAGAAAATTGGCTTAAGAGATGAAGAGGCTGGGTGTGGTGGCTCACGCCTGTAATCCTAGCACTTTCAGAGGCTGAGGCGGGTGGATCACGAGGTCAGGAGTTCGAGACCAGCCTGGCCAACATGGTAAAACCCCATCTCTACTAAAAATACAAAAATTAGCCGGACATAGTGGCATGTGCCTATAGTCCCAGTTACTCTGGAGGCTGAGGCAGAAGAGTCACTTGAACCCGGGAGGCAGAGGTTACAGTGAGCCAAGATCGTGCCACTGTACTCCAGCCTGGGCAACAGAGCGAAACTCCGTCTAAAAAAAAAAAAAAAAAGATGAAGAGACAGTTTGCCAAAGAGGATATATAATTAGCGAGTAAGCACATGAAAAGAGGTTCAACATCATTAGACATTTGGGCAACAGAGCGAAACTCCCCGTCTCAAAAAAAAAAAAAAAGATGAAGAGACAGTTTGCCAAAGAGGATATATAATTAGCGAGTAAGCACATGAAAAGAGGTTCAACATCATTAGACATTAGGGAAACACAAATTAAAACCAAAATAAAATATCACTACACTCCTATCAGAATCGATTAAACAAAAAATTGTGACAACGCCAAATGCTGGCAAACATGTGGAGAAACTGTATCACTTACACGTCACTGCTGGGAATTAAAAAGTTTAGCAGTTTCTTACAAAACTAAACCTGCAATTACTTAATGAGCCAGCAACTGCATTCCTGGCACTTTTTCTGGAAAAATAAAGATGTATGTTCACACACAAACCTGTACATAGATGTTCACAGCAACTTCATTCATAATAGCCCAGAACTGGAAACAATCCAGATGTCCTTCAAAGTGTGAATTTTTAAACCAACTGCGGTATATCACACTGCGAAATATTCACCAGCCACAAAAAGTCAAATTATTGATATATACAACAACCTGGATGAATTTCCAGAGGATTATGCTGAGTAAAAAAAGCCATGCTCAAAAGTTCACATACAATATGAATTCATTCACATAGCATTTTTGTTGTTGTTGTTGTTTTGTCTTTTTTGAGATAGAGCTTCACTTTGTCACCTAGGCTGGAGTACAGTGGTGCGATCTCGGCTCACTGCAACCTCTGCCTCCTGGATTCAAGCTGTTCCCTGCCTCAGCCTCCTGAGTAGCTGGGGTTACAGGTGCCCGCCACCACGCCTGGCTAATTTTTATATTTTTAGTAGAGATGGGGTTTCACCACGTTGGCCAGGCTGGTCTTGAACTCCTGACCTCAAGTGACCCACCCAGCTCGGCCTCCCAAAGTGCTGGGATTACAGGCGTGAGCCAGCCTGGCCAACACGGCAAAATCCTGTCTCTACTAAAAATACAAAAATTAGCCAGGAGTGGTGGCGCACACCTATAATGACAGCTATTCAGGAGGCTGAGGCACGAGAATCGCTTGAACCTGGTAGGCAGAGGTGGCAGTGAGCTGAGATTGCGCCACTGTACTCCAGCCTGGGCAACAGAGTGAGACTCTGTCTCAAAAGAAAAAAAAAGAAAAGAAAAATTCAGGGAAAAAAGGATGCTTGCACCTATACTGAACATGGGCACTTTTTTCCTTGTCATTTTTCCCTAAACAATACAGTATAACAACTATTCCCATAGCATTTATATTGTATTATATATTATAAATAACCTAGAGGTAATTTAAAGTATACAGGAGGACATACACAGGTTATATGCAAATACTATTCCATTTTATATAAGGAACTTTTATGTAAGCATCCATGGATTTTGTTATCTGTGGAGTCCTGGAAGCAATCCTCCATGGTTACCAAAGAACAACTGTATTGTATATATGTCTGATACATGTGTGTATTGTATATATGTCTGATATATGTCTTATTGAATATATGTATATGTCTGTATTGTATATATGTATATGTCTGTATTGTATATATGTCTGATACATGTCTGTATTGTATATATGTCTGATATATATGTCTTATTGAATATATGTGTATGTATTATATATATGTATATGTCTGTATTGTATATATGTCTGATATATGTCTGTATTGTATATATGTCTGATATATATCTGTATTGTATGTATGTATGATATATGTCTGTATAGATGATATACAGATAGATGTCAAACTTACTCTGTAATTTTTAAAAGCTTGCTAGGTGATTATGATACACATCTGGATTTGGAAATTCCTATTCAAAAGTGCCTTTTTTTGATACTGAATCAATATTTGCATCTATACTTACAGGTGCATTCTCTGAAGAAAACAACACAAATGACAGAGGAAACAAAAGGTTTGTAAAATATCTATATTTATGAGTTATAATAAGCTGAACAGAAATGTTCATGGCTCTGGGCCCCTCACTGTGGATCTCTTTAGTATATGATTAAAAACAATACTTAGCTACTTCTTACAATCTTATTACCAACCATCTACAGGTGGTTTTCTATATATTGTAAAATTGAACTGCTCAGACTACATTTTGAAAATAGTTAGCATTTTAGGCTTGGGATAAAGCATAAAATCAGAAAGGAACTGTGTAATCAATGACACTGTGAGGAAATGCATTCTTACTTTTGTCTCTGCTGATCAATCCAGAATTTACAGCTCTTCCTGACAAAGTCACAGCCCATTCCTCGGCCCCAGTCTAACTTCTCAGCCATGCTGTAATTTGCTTTATACCAGCTGTGGAATAAAAAACAAAGCAACTTTTATTGCTGTCCTTTTAAAAACAACTCTAGCACAACAACTGAGAATCTCAACAGCGAGCACCTTAGGACCTTGAGAAAGATTCTGGAGGCCATCACTATAAGTGATGATTCTTCCAGAGCAGGGACTGCTACACAGGGATTCAATAACCAGGCTTATGACGAGGTATTAAATACTTTTACATTTTTACATAACAAAACAAAACACGTTTCTATTGTAATTTTCACTTTATTTTACTTTGAGACAGGGTCTTGCTCTGTCACCCAGGCTGGAGTGCAGTGGCACGATCCCGGCTTGCCGGAAGCTCTGCCTCTTGGGTTCAGGTGATTCTCCTGCCTCAGCCTCCTGAGTAGCTGGGACTACAGGCGCCTGCCACCATGTCTGGCTAATTTTTGCATTTTTAGTAGAGACGGGGTTTCACCATGTTTGCCACACTGGTCTTGAACTCCTGACCTCAGGTGATCCACCCGCCTCGGCCTCCCAAAGTGCTGGGATTACAGGTGTGAGCCACTGTGCCCAGCCTATGTCCAATACTTTTTAAATGTCCTAGCTGGGCACGGTGACTCACACTTGTAACTCCAGGACTTTGGGAGGCTGAGGTGGTTGGATCATTTCAGGTTGGGAGTTCGAGACCAGCCTGGCCAACATGGTGAGACCCTGTCTCTACTAAAAATACAAAAAGTTAGCCAGGTGTGCAGTGGTGTGTACTTACAGTCTCAGCTACCTGGGAGGCTGAGGTGGCAGGATCGCCTCCGCCCAGGATCATGCCACGGCACTCCAGCCCGGGAAACAGAGTGAGACCTTGTCACAAAAGAAAAAGTTCTAACAACAGAAAAAAGAAAGTACTGACTGAGTTTCCAGACAAATTTAATCGAAGGCAATCAGTTTGTTTTAGTTTGTATTTATTTTTAGAGACAAGATTAGCTTGCAAAAATTATAAAATTATACAAAATAGTCTCTTACCTGTATGTATTATATTTTGTTCCTTTAGCATTATCAAAACAGTAAATAAAAACATAGGCTCAGGGCTGGGCGCAGTGGCTCACGCCTGTAATCCCAGCACTTAGTGAGGCCAAGGTGGGCGGATCGCTTTAGCTCAGGAGTTTGAGACCAGCCTGGGCAACGTGGTGAAACCCCATCTCTATAATAAAAAATGTAATAAAAAACAATAATATTAAAAAAAATAGGCTCAAAAATTGGGGAGATAAGAATTATCCTCTCCACTTATATCACCTTAATACAAAATCAAACAAATATGTAATGTAGCATCTTCCAAAACTTCTCTCCTGTCAAAGAACAAAGGTCTCACTCAGAGAGAAACTGAAAGAGTCGCAGCGCTCCAACGCCAAAATGCCTGCAACTTCTACAACTACAGTGTGAGTTACGTTCCCAGCTACCTTGGTGTCACAGCAGGGTCAAACTGTCCAGACAGTGACAGTGCCCCTAGTGCTGTCCACTAACAATTATTTTAGCAGGTGCTCAGGCTCAGAAGCCCTTAGCCCTGTGAATAAAGTGTAGAGTAAGTAGACTCCTTTGTGAAGGTGCATGTTGGTGAGTGCAGAATATCCTATCAGCGCTGTTATTCCATCACCAGGTGGGCACTCCAGCTACACATCATGAGACCCTCTTGATAACTGTTTCTTTGCAGGTCTTTCCGTATTAGCAGTCAACAGTTATTAAGCATTTGTCACATGGTAAGCACCTTGTTAAATGAAGGCTACAGTAGTAAACACATAAACAGAAACTGCTCTCATGAAGATCTAGTAGGGAAGACAGATATTAAAACAAAACATTTGAAGTGTGATGAGTATTCCAAAGGAGAAGTATATGATGCTAACAGGGAACATAGTAACAGAAAAACCTAAGTTAGTATGAAGAATTCGGAAAGGTTTTTCTGAGGAAGCAACTTTAGCTAAACTCAGAAGAATGAGCACTAGTGAGGCAGTAGAGGGGGCTTTAGAAACAGGAGTTTCTGAGTAGTATTAGTGAGTTGTGAAATCCACTTAGCAGATCTTGATTAACATTTCTTTCTCTCTCTTTAAAAACTCAATACGATAAAGGACTGCACTGAGGTAGCAAGAGTAAGTCTTGTTTCATGAGTCTTTAGCTCGGTTTTTTATATAATGCTCATACTTAGTTGGCACTTACAGTGTGCCAAGCACTGTACAAAAGGGCTTTACAAATATTAACTCATTTAAGTCTCATAAAACTCAATGAGATATGCTGGGCACGGTGGCTCATGCCTATAATCCCAGCACTGTGGGTGGATCACCTGAGGTCAGGAGTTCCAGACCAGCCTGGCCAACATGGTGAAACCCCATCTATAGTGATGCACACCTGTAGTCCCAGCTACTCAGGAGGCTGAGGCAGGAGAATCGCTTGACCCTGAGAGGTGGAGGTTGTAGTGAGCCAAGATTACGTCACTGCACTCCAGCCTGGGTGACAGAGCAAGACTCCGTCTCAAAAAAAAAAAAAAAAGAATAACCTCTATATGTTTAAATCCTTACACCTCTTTGACCTCTCAACAGTGAAGGTAGTGTCAACAATTTTCATGGTTTTAATGGCACCTCTGCCATTAATTTTCAAATTTGATTCAATTTTCTAATTTTCTCTCAGACTGTCTTAGAAAGAGTAAGAGATTACAATGCTTCTACTAAAGCAGCTTTAATTTATTTTGATATGTAGGGGTTGTATAAAAGCTTTCATTTAAAAACAGTATTTCTGCCAGGCATGGTGGCTCATTCCTGTAATCCCAGCACTTTGGGAGGCCAAGGCAGGAGGCTTGCTTGAGCCCAGGAGTTTGGGACCAGCCTGGGCAATATAGTGAGACCTTGTCTCTACTTAAAAAAATAAACTAAACAGTATTTCATGGCTTCACCTGAAAGTTCTACTGTTTTATTAAAAAAAAAAAAGTAATTTAAAAATTATTTAGTCTTTCCTTGATATTGGCTCAGCCTCTGCTTATTCAAAAACAAATAATATCATGGATTTTGTCCTAATTATTACTATGTCTCGGAGCCTCAAACATTTATTGTGGCCAGGTGAGGTGGCTCAGGCCTGTAATCCCAGCACTTTGGGAGAGGTCAAGGTGGGTGGATCATTTGAGCCCAGAAGTTTGTGAACAACCTGGGCAACATAACAAAACCCCATCTCTATTTAAAATACAAAAAATTAGCCAGGCACAGTGGCACGTGCCTGTAGTCCCAGCTACTCAGGAGGCTGAGGTGGGAGGATTGCTTGAGCCCGGGAAGTCCAGGATTAGTGAGTCCAGATTGCCACTGCACTCCACCTTGTGCAACAGGAGTGAGACCCTATTTTAAAACAAACAACCAACAGAAGTATTTATTGAATGAATGAATGAATGGAGTTGGTATGAATAACAGACAGCTAACTGTACAAGATTCAAATAATTAATAAGTATATTTTGCTTCAGCATAAAATGTCAGCATTTTCTTAAGCTATGAGCTCAGTATTAATTTCATTTTAATAAACAATTCATATCCTATTGTCACAGCTGTCTTACCCAGTGTCCTCCATTAATGCCAGAGTGATCCGAGAGAGTACTCGATTCTGAGTGTGAGAACCAGTCATCGCTTCATTCTGAAAATCACCAACAGAGTTTAACTGGAAAATGAGATTCTCTGCAACTCCTAATACTTTCTGTAATTCCTCTGACATATATATTTAAAATGTTGCAGCTGTGAGGGGCTGACAAGACATTCATTTAAAAGCGGTGAAATACATAAACCTTTAAAATGACTAGACTGAACCTTGAAGTGAAATCTACTTTCTGCCCAAAGTGTTTCCATTGTGTGCGATTCCCTTGGAATGGCAGGCAACTGGCATTTAGAACTCTGTGAGGAATGAAGATAAATCTATATGGAAACAGAAATACTACAGAAAGAGTATACTCTCCAGGTAAAGCAAAGTGGGTGAATGAGGCAAATGCACAGATAATTTGGGGTCAGGGAGAACAGCTGTCTGAATTACACTGAAAATGTTTTCATAACCTTCAACTCTGTGATCACAGAAACATGTGCTAACATGAAAACAAGTGTGACAGAGTCACAGGGTAAACGGACTTCCTTGAAAGGTCTAAAACATCATCAAGCTCTACCATCTACCCAATATTTTAATTCATATCATACAATTCCTATCAGGAGGTCACCTAATGATGAGGACTTTACTGCCTCTGACGGAGCTTATTTCATCTTTGGACACTTCTGAGTATTCTTTAAATCTTTCCATTGCACACCAGATGGCCATCTCAAGTACTGTGATACCATGTTTCAAAAAAAAAAAAAAATAGTTCAAGGACACAAAATTGATTTGAGAGAAGTTAATGTAATTACTACTTTCAGAGCTTCTGCTGAAAGGCACAAACTTTCATTTCTGGCCAATCTACAGCTTTCTTAAGGGAGTCACTTGAGAAAATTTCTTAAGGAAAAAAAAAAAAAGCCAAACTTCCCATGGAAGGAATAAATATACGTGTCTTCCATAAGTTCCCATCATTGTTACTCTGACAGTAATGACAAGCATTCATTTCATTCCTTCTATCATTTTATTAACTTTAGGCATGATGTATATAAGCTGCTACTATCTAATTAAGCAGATCTCTAAAAATAAACAGATACTGGTTCTTCTTTGGACATGATCTTTCTCAGCCAGGCTGGTCCTCCCATCTGTCTATTGTGGTCTTGAGCTGCAGGGGAGGGGGAGAGGCACAGATGACAGCCCCTCCACTGCCATGTGGAGCACAAGAGGAACGCCTGGCTCTGCCGTGCTGGCGGGCTGGGTGTTCCTTCTAATATCCTTCTCTAAGGGAATCTTTTCTCAGCGTGGCTTGATTAGGTCCTGTGGGTTTGACTGCTTAGTTGAATCTAAAAACACCAACTGAAACCCCATCCTGGGGTATCACAGATATAAATAAGTTGCTCATTACATTTTCTAAAATACAAAATTTAAACCACAGTTGTTCATTAACACAGAACTGTTATGCTACATTCATAGAGAAAAAATGAGTAGATCCAAGAATACAGTTTATTCTGTGAAAGTATGTGTTTCCGCAGTGTGAATGAGCTCATGTGAAATTAGTAAATAAGGGAATGGCATCAGTATAACATGGAATCACGTTGGTTCATTGATTTTCCCTGCATGTGACTATTTTGTGATGAAGCCTAAATGCAAAGTATACTAAGAGAGCCAAACACAGCAATACAAAAATGCTGTACTGTGTGCAATGTGCTGCTCGGTGTAGCCAGAGACTCTGCACGCCAATGTTTACTGTAGGGTTCTCACAAGTCAATGTACATTTTACCCCGTCCTCAATACTCAGATTTACAATCCCCATGCAGCTACCATGGGTTATTATTACTGCCGATGCTGAAGGTAAAGAAATGCTAGAGCGGCCAGGCGCGGAGGTGCACGCCTGTAACCCCACACTTCGGGCCGCTGAGGCGGGTGAACTGCTTGAGTCCATGAGTTTGAGTTAAGCCTGGGCAACATGGTGAAACCATCTCTACTGAAAGTACAAAAAGAAAATCAGCTGGGTGTGGTGGCACATGCCTGTATTCCTAGCTACCCAGGAGGCTGAGGTGGGAGAACCATTTGAGCCCAGGCAGTTGAGGCTGCAGTGAACTGAAATCACGCCACTCTACTCTAGCCTGGGCAAGTGAAGTAAGACAGAAAGAAAGAGAAGAAAGGAAAGAAAAAAGAAAAGGAAAAGGAAAGAAAGGAGAAGGAAGGAAGGAAGGAAGGAAGGAAGGAAGGAAGGAAGGAA
>NW_012118932.1:82253-90179 GCF_000951035.1 Colobus angolensis palliatus
AGAAAGAGAGAGAGAGACACAGACTAGAGCAGGCTGGGTGCAGTGGTGTGTGCCTGTGGTCCCAGCTACTTGGGAGGCTGAGGCAGGAGGACTGCTTGAACCCAAAAGAGTTCGAGGCTGTAGTGTGCTATGATCATGCATGTGAACAGCTGCAGCACTCCAGTCTGCATGACACAGTGAGGCCCTGTCTCTAAAAAATATAAAAATTTTAATACAAAAAATACTAGAGTAGATACAAGACTTCATTTATTGAAAATCTAATGTCTTTTTAAAACTGAGCTCAGAGTTCTGCATGACTTATTTGTTGCTGTTATTGATCTGTTTACTCGTTTTTCCTACAAGTCTTGTTATTTTTCACGTCCAATTTTGAAGAAAAAGGTTTTTCAGGAAAGCATACATCGCATTATAGCAGAAGCACCTATAGTGCCTTGGAAAAAGTGAAAAAGTTGCATAAATATGTGAACCCATTAAAAAATAAACAATTCTGCGTGTGTTTGCACATACATACATAACATTTATGAAAGTATATACAAAAAATGTAAAGAGAGATTATATCTGGAAAGTGCATCTGGAGAGCTGAAGGGGTAAAGGGACCTAAACATTTTTCAGTTTATAACCTGTTTGAATAACTTTTACCATAATTATGAATTATTTTCATTAAATAAAGTCTAGTAAAATTTAAAAACAAACTGACCTCTAATAACCTTTTTTCCCAGTGGTTGAGCTCAGTACCCATACCACCTTGATTTTCAAGCTCCATTCCCTCCAGAACTGGACAATCAAAATGTTTTCGTGCTTCCTCCTAAGAACCAGAAAAAAAATCAGAAACAAATATGGTACAAAAGCACTATAAGATAGTGGCAAACTTTTCATCACATGAATATAATAAGTTAACATTAGAGACTTACTTCATTGAGAAAAGAGAATTTCCTTTTAAAATATGGTTTTTAATATAATTAAATATTTTGATGCAGTCACACTCTTCTTTGCTAGGAAATTACTACTTCTTTTAGCAACTTTTCTTCTCTCTGAAGATTTTCACTTTTGTACCATATAGTTAAAAAAATGTTACAGACTAGGATGATTGACAGTTGTAACTCATGTCAATAACAATTTAAAATTTTTTATTTTATTTTAAATTGACAAGTTATAACTATATTTTTATGGAGTATAGAGTGATGTTATGATTTATGAATACAATTGAAATAATTACATTGAGCTAATACAGCCATCATTTCAAATACTTATTTTTTGTGAGAACATTTTAAATTTACTCTCAGTAATTTAAAACTGTGCAATACACTATTATTAACCATATTCACCACGCTGTGCAATAGATCTCAAAAAAAAAGAAAAAAAAAGTGTTACTCCCGTCTGTGATTTTGCACCCTTTAGTCATCACCATTTTCCCCACCCCAGCCTCCATAACCACTACCCTCTGCTTCGGAGTTCAGTAGTTTTAGATGTCACATGTGAAATGTGACAACATCAGGTATTTGTCTTTCTGTTCCTTTTTAGCACCATGTTCTTCAGTTTCACCCATGTTGTTACAAATGACAAAAGTTCCCGCCTTTTTAAGGCTGAATACATTGTTAGTGCTGTCAACTTCCTGTGCAGTCTGCCGATATCTGTATGACTTGATTTCTCCATAACTTAACTATTAATAGCCTTCTGTGGACTAGAAGCCTCACCAATAACTGCACAGTCAATTCACACATATATTGTATATTTTATGTATTATGTACTGTATTCTTACAATAAACCTAGAGAAAATAAAATGAACACATTCACTATTCATTGAGTGGAGTCGGTCCCCATAAAGGTTTTCATCCTCATCTTCACGTTGAGGAGGATGAAGAGGAGGGGTTGGTCCTGCTGTCTAAGGGGTGGCAGAGGTGGCAGAAAGTCCACAAATAAGTGGACCTCAGCAGTTCCAACCTATGTTGTTCAAGGGTCAGTTGTATATAACACACTTTCTTTAGCTGATTCCGTAATGGGGCTACTGTAAATAGTGCTGCACTGAACACAGGAGTGCAAACATCTCTTCGACAAACTGGTTTCAAATCTTTTGTATAAATATGGAACAAGGATTGTTGGATCATATGGTAATTCTATTTTTAGTTTTTCGAAGAACTTTCAGCTTTCCGTAATGGCTGTACTAATTTATACTATCCCCACATCCTCACCAACACTTCTTATCTTTTGTTTCTTTTCTTTTCTTTTTAAAACATGGAATACTTCATGAATTTGCACTGCGGCCACGCTAATCTTCTCTGTATCATTCCAATTTTAGTTTTTGTGCTGCCAAAGCAAGTCCTCTTTTGTCTTTTTGATAACAGTCATTTGACAGGCATAAAATGACATCTCATTGTGCTTTTAACTTTCATTTCCCTAAGGATTAGTAATGTTGAGCATTTTTTCATGTACCTGCTCACAATGTGCATGTCTTCTTTTGAGAAACGTCTATTCACGTCCTTGGCCCATTGTTTAAATGGGCTATTCTTACACAGTTGTTTGCATTTCTTGTATATTAACGCCTTTTCTAATGTATGGCTTGCAAATATTTTCTCTCAGTTTCTAGGTTGTCTCTTCACATTTTTGTTTCCTTTGCCGTGCAGAGGCTTCTTTGTTTGATGTAATTCCATTTGTCCACTTTTATTTTTGTTGCCTGTACTTTTAGAGTCCAATCCAAAAACTCATTGCCCAAACCAATGTCATGTAGTCGTCCCCTTATGTTTTCTTCCACTAGTTTTACAGTTTCTGGTCTTAAGTTTATTTAATACATTTGGAGTTGGTTTTTGTATATGGTGTGAGATAAAGGTCAAATTTCATTTTTGTGCATATGGATATCCAGTTTTCCCTACACCATTTATTGAAGAGACTTTTCCCCATTGTATATTCTTAGCACCTTTATTAAACATCAATTAACCATAATTGGTTAATCATAATCAAGTCAATAATCATAACGTATTCTGTTCCATTCATCAATGTGCCTATTTTTATGCCAGAACCATAACATTTTAATTGCCATTCCTTTGCAGTACAGTCTGAAATACTGCAAAGCTGGAGGCATCACACTGCCTGAACAGTTTTGTTCTTTTTGCTCACGATTGCTTTGGTTATTTTTTTTTTTCTTTTTGGTGTTTTTGTGGTTCCATATGAATTTGAGGAGTTTTTTTCTACTTCTGTGAAAAATGACATTGGAATTTTGATAGGGATAGCGCTGAACCTGTAGACTGTTTTGGGTAGCATGGACATTTTAACAATACTAATTCTTCTACTCCATGAACACAGGATACCTTTATATTTATTGTGTCAATTTATTTCATCTAGTTTTCAGTATACAAGTCTTTTACTTCCCCGGTTAAATTTATTCCTAAGAATTCTGTTTTTTTTGGTGGGGGGGGGGTAGCTATGGTAAATGAGATTGTTTTCTTGATTTCTTTTTCAGGTAGTTTTCTGTTAGTATATAGAAAACTACTAATTTTTGTGTGTTGATTTTGTATCCTGCAACTTTTACTGTATTTATTAATCCTCACAATTTTTTGATGGAGTCTCTAGGGTCTTCTATATATAAGATCACGTCATCAGCAAACAGCAACTATTTCACTTCTTCCAGTCCTATTTGGATGCCTTTTATTTATTTCTATGGCCTGACTGCTCTTGCAATGACTTCCAATACTATGTAGAAGTGGTAAGAGTGTTCCAGATCTTGGAGGAAAGGCTTTCCATTTTTCACTAATAAGTATAAGGTTTGTTGTGGGTGTCTCTTATATGGCCTTTATTGTGCTGAGGTACCTTCCTTTTGGACCTACTTTGGTTAGTTTTTAATCATAAAAAGACGCTGAATTTTGTGAAATGATTTTTTTGCATCTATTGAGATGATCATATGGTTTTTGTCCTTCATTCTGTCAGTTACTGATTTGCTATGTTCAGCCATCCTTGCACGCTGGGGATAAATTTCACTCGATCATGATGGATGACCTATTTAACGTGTTGTAGAATTCAGCTTGTTAGTATCTTGTTGCAAAATTTTTGTACTTATGCTCATCAAGAATATTAGCCTGTAATTTTCTTTTCTTATGGCCTTGTCTAAATTTGTTATTAGAGTATTGCTGCCCCGGTAAAAAGAGTCTGGAAGTAATCCCTCCTTCTCAATTTTTTGGAAAAGTTTGAGAAGGACTGGATTATTAGTTCTTCTTTAAACATTTGGTGAAATTCAGCAGTGAACTTGGTCCTGGGCTTCTCTTTGATGGCAGACTTTTATTACTGATTCAATCTCATTACTCATTATTGGTCTGTTCAGATTTTTTATTTCTTCATGATTCAGTCTTCGTAAGTTGTATTTGTCTAGGAATTTGTTCATTTATTCTAGGTTATACAGTTTGTTGGTATATAATTGTTTATAATAGTCTCTCATGATCCTTTGTGTTTCTGTGGTTTCAGCTGTAATGTCTCCTCTTTCACTTCTTATGTTATTTGCATCTTCTTAGTCTAACTAAAGGTTTGTCACTTTTAACTGTTCAAAAAATCTATTCTGGCCAGGCACAGTGGCTCACGCCTGTAATCCCAGCACTTCAGGAGGCTGAGGCGGACTGATCACCTGAGGCCACCAGTGCTCCCTCTGTTGTGACACATCTCAGGATTAGTGGTACTATTTCTATAATGACTGATCATTTGGAGTCTGTATTAGTCAAGGTTCTCCAGAGAAACAGAACCAATAGAATGTGTGTATACATCTACATATATGTACACACAGAGAAAGAATGAATATGAGATGAGGGGAGGACGAAATTTCCCTTTTTTTTTTTTTTTTTTTTTGAGACAGAGTCTCACCCTGACCAACATGGTAAAACCCCGTCTCTACTAAAAATACAAAAATTAGCCAGGCATGGTGGCGGGTGCCTGTAATTCCAGCTACTCGGGAGGCTGAGACAGGAGAATAACTTGAACCCAGGAGGCAGAGGTTGCAGTGAGCCGAGCTCGTGCCACTGCACTCCAGCCTGGGTGACAAGAGGGACACTGTCTCAAAAAAAAAAAAAAAAAGTTGCTCAGTAGAATAAAACCTTGCTCACTGGGTTCTATCTGTCCTTTAGTTAGAGATTTCCAGAGATGGGAAATAGCCCAAGAGTAGTGCAAAACTTTGTACGTCAGAGAGCCGTACAAAGTCAAGGAAAAGGGGAAAGGAGAATAGCCATGGTACCCAAATATTTGGCCCAGATATTCTGGATGTTTCTGTGAAGGTGTTTTCTTGAATGAGAGTAACATTGCAATCCGTGGAATCTGAAGAAAACATCACCTTCCATAATGTGGGTAGGCCTCATCCAACCAGGCGAAGGTCGGAGGAGAACAAAGACCCACCTCCCCTGAACAAGAAGTCATTCTGCCTTTGGACTCCAAGGGCAACTCTCCCCTGAGTCTCCAGCCTGCTGGCCTATCCCATCAGATTTGAACTCACCAAGCTTCCACAGTCAGGTGAGCCAAATCCTTGAAAGTCATCTCTTGGCCAAGTGTGGTGACTCATGCCTGTAATCCCAGCACTTTAGGAGGCTGAGGCAGGAGGACTACTTGAGCCCAGGAGATCGAGACCAGCCTGGGCAACATAGTGAGACCCCATCACTACAAAAAAAATAAACAAAATTAGCTGCGCATGGTGGTGCGTGCCTGTAGTCTCAACCACTCGGGAGGCAGAAGTTGGAGGATCACTTTGGCACAGGAGACAGAGGTTGCAGTGAGCCGAAACCACTACACTCCAGCCTGGGTGACAGAGTGAGACCCTGTCTCAAAAAAAAAAAAGAAAAAAAGAAATCTCTTCCTCCCCTCCTCTCTCATATTGTTTCTCTGTGTATACGTATATGATATATACACACATCCTATTGGTTCTGTTTCTCTGGAGAACCTTGACTAATACAGACACCAAAGAAAATGATCAGTCATTATAGAAATAGTACCAGTGATCCTAAGAGGCATCACAACAGAGGAGGCACTGGCCTAAAGCACTGGGTGGGATAGGAGCTGTGAGAACCATTGACAAGTTTCCATTTCCTCAGATTTCTCGTGGCCCGTAGCTTTATTGCATAGCCTTTATATGACTTTGCCTACTATAGGCTCTAAAATATTATAAGTTCTTAAACAATAATGATGAGTAAAGGAAGGACCACAGTAAAGGAAAAGAACAGATGGCTCATGAGACGTGAAGTTTGGTAATACTTACAACGACACGAGGTGTTACCAGGAGATACACAGTGTGACGAACTATCTTATTATCTCGAATATCCCATAATCTCTCCACTTTCCGAACTACTTTATCACTCCATTGATATAATCCAAGACTGTAATTATAGAATTAAAATACAATTATTATTGAAAATTCACCATTTTAAATGTAAAAATATTTACATTTACTGTAAAAAGTCTTTATAAATATCAATATGAAATTAAAATGTTTGAGAACCTCCTATGTACCAAGTCCAAACAAAGTACTTGATAAGTATTTTCCTTTCTACATTTTTTTAAATTTAATTTTTTGGTTGGGTGCAGTGGCTCACACCATAACCCCAGTACCTCAGCAGGCCGAGGTGGGAAGATTACTTGAGCCCAGGAGTTTGATACCAGCCTAGGCAACACAGGAAGACCTTGTCTCTACAAAAAATTTAAAAATTAGCTGGGCGCAGTAGTGCAGGCCTGTGGTCCCAGCTACACAGGAGGCTGAGGCCGGAGAATCACTTGAGCCCAGGAGGTTGACGCTGTAGTGAGCCATGTTCATGCCACTGCACTCCAGATGGGGTGACAGAGCAAGACCCTGTCTCAAAAACAAAATAAATAAAATAAAATAAAATTATCCAGGCATGGTAGTGTATGCCTGTAGTCCCAGGTACTCACAAGGCTGAGGCAAGAGGATCACTTGAGCTCAGGAGTTCAAGGCTGCAGTGAGCTATGTTCATATGGCCACACTCCAGCCTGGGTGACAGAATGAAATCCAGTCCAAAACATTTTTTTAAATTTATTTTTTATTTTTTTGTTGAGACAAGGTCTGCTATGTTGCCAAAGCTGGCCTCGAATTCCTGGCCTCAGGCCATCTTTCCACCTCAGCCATTCAAAGCTCTGGGATTACAGGTGTGAGCCATTGGGCCTAGCCTTGATAAGTATTTTCAAATTTCATCTTTTCAACAACCCTATGAGATTTTCATCACTATTCTGCAGATAAAGACACAAAAGTTCAGGGAGATGAAGTAACTTGTTCAAGTTCACATAGCTAGCACTTGGCTAAGATGACAATGAATTACTTCCTTTTGACAAGCGTTCAGGATAAAATGAAAGCAAGTTCACAGATATCCAAGGATATAAGGAAACATAACCAACAAAATGCCATATTAATTTAGTGGGAAAGTAGAATGTATCTAATACCTGTGCTGTGAAGCTGATTATTCATGTAGAAAAAAAAGGTTAAATCCCTTTTTCACCACATACAAAAATAAATTCCAGAAAGATATAAGCAAAAATGACAGAGTAAAAATCTCTCAAATTTCTCTCCTCTATGAAAGCAATAAGAAAACTACCCAAATTGGTGAAATCAACTTTGTAAACTTTGGAAATTAATCAAAGATTTATAGCAATGCAGAAAGCATTTATTCATGAAAAATGGATGAATCTCTGTAGAAACAGGAGCAGTGCGGTGCGTTTCCACGCCCTCTCTCCAGCTTTGGGGCAGCCTTGAAAACCGACAGCCCACACTCATGGTGAAAACAAGTAACCTGACAGCCACTGTAGCAGGCAGAACAGGGTTAATTGGGAAAATGAATTTAAAAACATGCTCTAGCCGGGCGCGGTGGCTCAAGCCTGTAATCCCAGCACTTTGGGAGGCCGAGACGGGCGGATCACGAGGTCAGGAGATCGAGACCATCCTGGCTAAAACGGTGAAACCCC
>NW_012118932.1:90953-94117 GCF_000951035.1 Colobus angolensis palliatus
AAAAAAAAAAAAAAAAGGTTAAATCCAGCATATAGATATAACAATTATAAACATATATGCACCTTACCAAAGAATCCCAAAATACACAAATCAAAAAAAATTTCAAATGCATTGAAGCTATAAATGTAAATAAATCAAATAATAATGTATTGGAATAAATTTAGGAGAATATTTTTATAATCTTTTGAGGCCTTAAGCAACAAAGAAAAAAACAGCTGGGTACAGTGGCACGTGACCGTAGTCCAAGCTGCTTGAGAGACTGAGGCAGGAAGCTTGCCTGAGCCCAGGAGTTCGAGACCAGCCTGAGCAATAGAGTGAGACTCCATCTCAAAAAAAAAAAGTAAATAAATGAATTTAATGATAAAAAACTTAAAAACTTTTCTATACATGGCAAAAGTATGATAAACGAAGTAAAAAAATAAACCAGGAGAAATATTTATAATAAGCATGAAAAAGGAGTAATATCTCTAATTTATAAAGAACTCCTACAACGTGATTAGAAAGGGAAAATTAACCTGAAAGACTGGACAAGGAAAATAAATATGCAGTGTACAAAGAGAAAATGCCAATGGCTAAAACCACACTTTAGTCCTGGAAATACAACAATGAGATACCATCTTTTAATCCATCAAATTGGGCTTAAAAAATAAAGATCTATACTATCCAATACTGATAAAGTGGAAATAACAGCACTCATACACGCCTGGTGGGAATGTGCTTTGCTATACCTTTTAAAAAAAAAAGTAACATGGCAGTTTCTATTAAAATTTATAGTGTAAACAGATTTTAAATCAGCAATCCCAGTTTGGGAAATCTATCCTGCATAAATAAAAGCACTGCTACAAAAGTAACATATTTATCTATTATAGAAAATTACGATGGACATCAATTTTTATTTTTCCCTGTACCTAAGTCATTTTTTTTTCTGGCTTATTCCCTAGACTACTTCTACCATTTTCCCTATAAATTTCTCATTCTCAGCAAAAGAACAGAAAACATCAAGATGGTTTTCTTTTCCAATACTGTTTCATAAAAATTTCAAACATAGGCCAGGTGCGGTGGCTCATGCCTGTAATCCCAGCACTTTGGGAGGCTGAGGCAGGTGAATCACCTGAGGTCAGGAGTTCGAGACCAGCCTGGCTATCATGGTGAAACCCTGTCTCTACTAAAAATACAAAAGTTAGCCAGGCGAGGTGGTAGGCGCCTGTAATCCGAGCTACTGGGGAGGCTGAGGCAGGAGAATGGCATGTGCCCAGGAGGCGGAGCTTGCAGTGAGCGGAGATCACGCCACAGCATTCCAGCCTGGGCGACAGAGCAAGACTCCATCTCAAAAAAAAAAAATTCAGACATGCAAAACATTAAAAGAATTGTTTAATAAACACCCTTATAATCAATAACCAGCTCACCTAGATTCCGTAATTAACATTTTCTTGTATTTGTTATCACGTACCTGTTCATGTACCCATGCCTTAGAGAGGTTATTTTTAATTCCTGTTTTTCCATGGCAAGGCAATGTTTGCACATAAGCAGTGAACAAAGCCAGCCAGAAAATAAACAGCTTTTACCTTATTAATCACTCCAATCTCTCTTTACCATTCATACTTCAAGATTCACAGTTTCCCCAAATACAGTTAAAGCCAAATCCAATGCTTTCCATCTGTAACAACTGAATGTATTACTCCATTATCTTCATTTTTACTGGAAGGCTTCTCTTTTTTTTCCTTGACACAGTCTTGCTCTGTCACCTAGGCTGGAGTACAGATGTGTGATCACAGCTCACGGCAGCCTCAACCTCCTGAGCTCAACTGATCCTTCTATTTCAGCACCCCAAGTAGCTGGGACTACAGGCACATGCAACCATGCCCGGCTAATTTTTGTATTTTTTTATAGAGACAGGGTTTTGCCATGCTGCCCAGCAGGTTTTGAACTCATGGGCTCAAGCAATCAGCCCACCACCTTGGCCTCCCGAAGTGCTGGGATTACAGCCATGAGCCATTGTGCCTGGCTGGAAGGTATGTTGCTTTTGAGGAATATCCTCAATGCAAGCAGGCACTGCAAATTATCAGCTTAAGAACGGTCCTTGTGTGTGTTGTCTCTCTCTCCTCCTTACTTACATCATTATGTAATATTGCCTATCTCACAAGTTATGTTTTCCATAAAATGGCCTCTTATATCCTATTTTGTTTTAATATCTACAATTTCCTTAGGTTTGCCATGAAGACATTATTATTTATGGCGTCTAATATGCTGTGATTCTCAGATTCTAGTCTTAGCACCCTCCTAAAAGAGGAAAGCAAGAACAACAACAAAAATACCTATAATTAAAAGGTGGGAGGCCATCCGCAAATCTTGAAGTGAGAGGATTTCCATCTTTGTCATGGTAGAATGCAAACAGCCCAGCAGAGAAACCCTATAAGAAAAAGTTCAAAATGTCTTCAAGTGAAAAATGTCAAGGCTGACTACAGGCCTGCGATCAAAGGAGAGCACTGATACTAACCGGTTCATAGAAGCCCCATGCTAGTGCTTCTGTAGGAATTTCTCATATGTTGGAATTGAACAACAATTAAGTGTTCCATATTTATAAATTTTAAATTCTAATTACTTGAGGTAAATATTTCTAATGAGAAATTTTCTAAAACACATTATATATTTTACATTTATATTCAGTATAAACACTATAAACATCAATTAGTGTCCTATAATTATATTTCCAGGCACCATTAGAGTTTTAAAACCATAAAGAGCAGCAACTGCTGTGTTTTTAATTCCTGTCTGCTGTGTGGGTGTGTGTGCGCGTACATTATGAAACGGTTCTCAAAGTCGGTCTGCATTTTAAAGTTATTTTGGCCTTCTCATATATATAGAAGAATCCTCCCAAAGCGCTAGGATTACAGGCGAGAGCCACTGCACCCAGCCCTTCTTCCTTTTTTGAGAAGGTATCAGCTATCAGGTGTCACTTCTGAACAAGAGCTGGACCAGAGCTGAAAAGATGGAAGCAGTACACTGAGATGCATGGCCAAGACTGACACTTGCCTACAACAGATAAATTTAATTAAAAATTACTGGGGCCGGGTGCGGTGGCTCAAGCCTGTAATCCCAGCACTTTGGGAGGCCGAGACGGGTGGATCATGAGGTCAGGAGATCGAGACCATCCTGGCTAACAC
>NW_012118932.1:94578-99670 GCF_000951035.1 Colobus angolensis palliatus
ACCCCATCTCTACTAAAAATACAAAAATTAGCAGGGCATGGTGGCGTGTGCCTGTGGTCCCAGCTACTCTGGAGGCCGAGGTGGGAGGATCATTTGAGCACAGGAGGTTGCAGCAGCAGAGGGCTGGACACAGTGGCTCAGCCCTCTCATCTCAACACTTTAGAGGGTTAAGATGGGAGGATCACTTGAGCCTAGGAGTTTGAGACCAGCCTGGGCAACATAGCGAGACCTTACCTCTACCACACACACAAAAAAATTAGCCAAGTGTAGCGCACGTCTGCAGTCTTAGCTACTTGGGAGGCTGACGTGGGATCACTTGAGCCCAGAAGGTTGAGGCTGCAGTGGGCCATGATGGGGTCTTAAAAAACAAACAAAAAATGGTGGCAGCAGCCCAGGGTTCTGCCATATCTATATACTTTCATAGGCCTTTCAGTATCGTTAATTCTTCAATCTTAGAATTTTAAAAGAGAAAAAAGCTTTATAAATCTTTCTGTTTGTTTGTTTGATACAAGGTCTGCCTCTATCACTAGGCTGGAGTGCAGTGGCACAATCTTGGCTCATTGCAACCTCAAGCTCCCTGGGCTCAAGCCATCCTCCCACCTCAGCCTCCCAAGTAGCTGGTACCACAGGTGCACACCACCATGCCCTGCTAATTTTTGTATTTTTATTGAACATGAACCTAAGAATCCACATCACCTTAAAATGGAATATATGTATAAAAATGAGAACATACTAAGCAGAAAATCAGGGCACAAAGGAAAGAACAGTAATGGTAGAATTTACCAGGGCATGAATAACCTCATGTTTCACTGTGGACAGCATCCCAATAAACTCCTGAGGCTGGGTAGAGATCATATTTGGACACAGGTTAGCATATCCTGCTATTGGCCTGTCAAAATAGACATTGAATTTTTAAATTATATTCCAGAACAATATTTATTAACATTTACTTCTCCATCAAATACTGCTCAAGGACAGAAAAATCTTCGCAAAATATCAAATGTAATTTTGTACCATCACTATCTTTTACTTTTAAGACATGTATCCTCTGCCTACCTATGGCATGGCAAATCAATACCTGTTTCCACAAAAGGACACAGTTGATTATACTTTAATGCGAATTTTTGAAATATATCAATATAATACCGAAAAAAGAATGAACTGAAAGGCTCAAATTCCAACACTATTTTACTTGCAAAATCCATATTGGACTTCAGCATTTCAGTATATCTATGGGCACAGAGACAAGCAGGTAGAGAGGAAAACAGTTATCAAATGGGGCAATAAGTGAATGGTTCAGGTTGCTGAAAGTCGCTGACCCTTCTTACCTGTTTGCTATTCCCTTTCTCCTGCTCCAACACTGCCTACATTCACATAAATACTTCTACCTGCTCATCATCTTCTTCCAAATTCTACACCCTTTAGAATCTACACACTTCTGCATCTCTCTCTGTGCCTAGAACCTGAAAGTCCAAAGGCAGACTAGGACTCAAGAGTCCAGAGTAATTCAGTTCCACCATGCACCTCCCTGTCTTTCAAAAGCTGTGGCCAATGAACAATAATGATGAACCCCAAGCTCAGTTCTCTTACCACCATCTTAACATTTTACATAGAAATACCACAAAGCTCATCAAAGTATAATTGCCTATTTACAAAGTACATTTATCTTATTTAAATTGTTAAATATTGTATATCTTCTTCATAGGAAATAGCAACAGACTTAGAATTAGAAAAAGTATGAATACAATTCATTTATTTAAAAATTGCCACAGTGACCTCTAAAATATAAAATGGATTTCACTTCCAGGCTTAAAACCCTTCAGGGGCTTCCTACAGCACTTAGAAGAAAACAATCCTGTCTGCCTGTCCAAGCACCTGTCCCCAACAGTGTCCACTGAGGGGGCTCCTGAAGCAACAGGCGCACATGGCTTCTGCCTTCACAAGCTCTCCCCACATCTCTTTATTTGGCGATAGCCTATCAATGTTCAGGTTGCAGCTAACGTTTCAGTTTTTCAAAGAGGTCTTCCTTGCTCAACAGATCTACAAGGTGTTTCTCTTTTATTCTCCTCTACGTTACAACACAACACTCTATTTATTTTCTACGGAGTATTTGTCATACTGTGAAATCACATACTTGTTTGCAGGAGCATTTAATACCTGTCTCCTCCTGCAATCCGTAAGCTCCATGAGGCAGGCACACGTCTGTATTTTGTTTACCTTGTCTGTTGGCCACTCCAATATCCACGAAATGAATTAATGCAATATAGCAATTGTGAAGGAAGGTTTCACTTTCTTGAAAAAGAAGAACTTAAGGCCAGGCGCTGTGGCCCATAACTGTCATTCCAGCACTTTGGGAGGCCAAGGCAGGTGGATCACTAGAGGTCAGGAGTTCAAGACCAGCCTGACCAACATGGCGAAACCTTGTCTCTACTAAAAATACGAAAATTAGCCAGGCGTGGTGGCGCTCACCTGTAGTCTCAGCTACTCAGGGGGCTGAGGCAGAAGAATCACTTGAACTCAGGAGGCAGAGCTCGCAGTGAGCCGAGATTACACCACTGCACACCAGCCTGGGCAACAGAGCAAGATATCGTCTCAAAAAAAAAAAAAAAAAAAAACCTGAAGATAACTGCTTTTTCTTCTAACAAATCTAGGAGAAGTTAGTATAACTAATTCATATGTATAAAAGGACCATTGCTGAAGTGTTAAACATCCATCTATCAGTCAAAACACAAGCTGAGGCCAGGCACAGTGGCTCACACCTGTAATCCTAACACTCTGGGAGGCTGAGGCAGGCAGATCACCTGAGGCCAGGGGTTCAAGACCAGCCTGGCCAACTTAGTGAAACCCCTGTCTCTATTAAAAATACAAAAATTAGTCGGGTGCTGTGGCACACACTTGTAGCCCTAGCTACTTGGGAAGCTGAGGCAGGAGAATCACTTGAACCCAGGAGGCAGAGGTTGCAGTGGGCCAAGATCCTGCCACTGTACTCCAGCCTGGGTGACAGAGCAAGACTCTGTCACAAAAAAAAAAAAAAAAAAAGACTAGCCAACTCCCTTTGAAGTCAGCTAATCTCAAATCTAATCTCACCTAGATTTGCGAATGTTACATACAATCTATTCTGAGACATATGGCAATTCCTGCTGCCTTTAATTGACTTGTCTGGTGTGTGACAGGCAATCTTCTGCATATATAACTTTTCATTTCAAAGCTGCGCTGCTTCACGGGAAAGTTTTTGAAATCTTTTGTAAATAAACAGAACTCTGAATTTCTAAGTGATATTTAGCTAAGTGAATTACATATAACAAATGATACAACAATTAGATGAATAGTCATTATTAACACCTTTCTTAACAGTTTTAGCACAGAAGTCCTAAAATTAAAGTTCAAATTGTTTCCTTAGAGTGGTAGTCACCTGCAAAGAAAATTCTCTTAACAGTGGACTTATTATTATTATTATTGTTTTTTGGACACAGGGTCTGGCTCTGTGGCCCAGACTGGAGTGCGGTGGCACAATCACAGCTCTCTGCAGCCTCCGCCTCCCAGGCTTACGCAATCCTCCCATCTCAGCCTCCTGAGTAGCTGGGTCTACAGGCGCACGCCACCACGCCTGGCTAATTTTTGTATGTTTTGTAGAGACAGAGTTTCACCATGTTGCCCAGGCTGGTCTCAAACTCCTGAGCTCAAGTGATCCACCCGCCTCAGCCTTGCAAAGAGCTGGGATTACAGGTGTGAGCCACTGTGCCCAGCCATTTTGTTTTTTTCTTTTTTGTGGGGGACAAGGTTTCACTCTGTTGCCCAGGCTGGA
The DNA here is from genome assembly GCF_000951035.1 of Colobus angolensis palliatus. NCBI lineage: Eukaryota > Metazoa > Chordata > Mammalia > Primates > Cercopithecidae > Colobus > Colobus angolensis. The sequence continues at coordinate 98,384 of NW_012118932.1, forward strand.
GTGCAGTGGCATGATCACAGCTCACTGAGCCTCAACCTCTCAGGCTCAAGCAATCCTCCCACCTCAGTCTCCTGATAGCTGGGACCACAGGTGTGTGCCTCCATGCCTGGCCAATTTTATTTTTTGTCAAGATGAGGTCTCACTATGCTGCCCAAGCTGGTCTCGAACTCCTGGGCTGAAGTGATCCTCTCACCTCAGCCTCCCAAAGAGCTGGGATTCCAGGTGTGAGCCACCATACTTGGCCCACTTGACAGTAGACTTTTTCTTTGGAATTGTGGCAAAAACAACAGGCTCAAAATGGAAGAGGAACCACAGGGAGAAAATTCAAATGAAGTGCTTCACTTTTCTTTCACTTCGACTAAACATTTGGGTTATCACATTAGTAACAGTCTAATCACGGTCTCCTAACCCCCACTCCAAATCCAGGCGGCATGCTATTCCTGTCTACCAGAGGCAATCTGACAAATTCAAGATTCCTGTAATATTAACACTAAAAATACAGTTTGCTTTAAGAGTTCCCATATTCGATCTTGGAAACTAAGTCCCAGAGGAAAATTTACCTGTCCATGTTTGCTTCCTGCTGACAATAGGCTGCATAAGAGATGATGTTTTCTTGGCTGCACCTCTCGGTGGCCAGAGCACCAACATAAAGAACAAAGTCTGCATCTGAGATGCCTTCTTGGTCTGGCACACCCACTGCTCGATGAGGCCACTTACCACCGCGGTAGACCCTGCATTGCTGCACCCACGGGGGACATCAGAAAGCCAGAAGAGACACAAAGTTAGCTGTAGTGACATTTAATCTTATAGTAAAATCTACACTATAAACACAGTACAATTTAATCTTTATTATCCCTAAATTTTTATCAAAATCCGTACCTCCCTGTCTACTCAATACCTAGCTCTAATTCTGAATTCATTTTACTGAAATGTCCACTTTACATAAAATGATCATAAACCTGTAACTTCAATTAAATAACTGGTATTGACAAAGGAAGGTCAACCAAACAGGATGCTGAAAAGACAGAAATATAAAAGGTTTTAAAACTCTGAAACTAGATGAAGGGATTTCCCTGAAAGAAACTTTTTTTTTTTTTGCAACTTTCTTTGAATCTATAATTAATTCTAAACTAAATGGTAAAAAAAAAATTTATCTAATAGAAATATATTTCCTATTATAATGTAATTCACATCTTGCTAAAAATTCAAATAATATAGGGTATGAGTCATCTCCCCTTGTTTCTAATCTTCCAAGCAAATCTTTTATTATTTGTGGTTTTTTTTTTT
>NW_012118932.1:100910-102150 GCF_000951035.1 Colobus angolensis palliatus
TTCCCACCTATGAGTGAGAACATGCGGTGTTTGGTTTTCTCTTCTTGTGATAGTTTGCTAAGAATGATGGTTTCCAGCTGCATCCATTTAGGATTTTTAAAATCAATTACTTGAGGGAGTGGGAGCTAAGGAAATGCTGGCCAAAGAATACGTGTTTATAGTTAGAAGGAATAAGTTCAAGAGATCTATTGTAAAGCACAGTGACTATGGTTAATGATAATATGCTGTATTCTTATTTGTTTAGTTTACTTTAGTTTTGTTTTGTTTTGAGCCGGAGTCGAAGTCTTGCTCTGTCGCCTAGGCTGGAGTGCAGTGGTGTGACCTGGGCTCACTGCAACCTCTGCCTCCTGGGTTCAAGCTTCTCCTGCCTCAGCCTCCTGAGGAACTGGGTTTACAGGCACCTGCCACCATGCCCAGCTAATTTTTGTATTTTTAGTAGAGAGAGGGTTTTGCCATGTTGGCCAGGCTGGTCTTAAACTCCTGACCTCTGGTGATCTGCCCACCTCAGCCCCCTCAAAGTGCTGGGATTGTAAGTGTGAGCCATTGTGCCCGAACTTCTAGTTTTTTTTTTAAGCAATAGCTTAGCTTAGGCATAGTCTGAAATATTCTTATTTATCTATTTATTTTTGAGACAGGGTCTCACTCTGTCACCCAGGTTGGAGTACAGTGAGAAGATCACAGTTCACTGCAACCTCCACATCCCCAACTCAGGCAATCCTCCCACCACAGCCTCCCAAGTAGCTGGGACCACAGGTGCATGCCACCACTCCTGGCTAACTTTTTATATTTTTTGTAGAGACAGGGTTTCACCATGTTGCCAAGGCTGGTCTTAAACTCCTGGAGTCAAGCAATCTGCCTGCCTCGGCCTCCCAAAGTACTAGGACTACAGGTGTAAGTTACTGTGCCCAGCCTAAATTTTTTATTTTTTTGATATAAGTAATATATGTTCAATATGAGAAATCAGAACATCACAAAAATCTCCAGAACTTACGAAAGAAAAACACTATCCCCAACAATCTCTTAAAGAAACGATTAACATTTTTATATGTATCCAGATTTAACATGTGTATACTTTCAGATTGTTTGATAATTTTTTATTGTCTGTGTTTCTATACTTTCAAATAAAATAGACTGTGCATACTGATTTGCAACCTTTTTTGTTTTCACATAAGAGCTTAAATATCTTTCCAAGTCAGTACATAGAGATCACCTTCACTTTTTTTTTTTTTTTTGGGGGGGG
>NW_012118932.1:104971-107805 GCF_000951035.1 Colobus angolensis palliatus
AGGGTATTCAGTTAGGAAAAGAAGAAGTCAAATTGTCCCTGTTCGCAGATGACATGATTGTATATTTAGAAAACCCCATCGTCTCACACCTTCACTTTTTAACAACTGCAAAGTATTCCACTACATGGTTATACCACACCCTAACAGGCAAAACTAATACCCTAAATAGGCATATTTATAGTTTTGCAAAGAACACCTTTAAACATATATTACATAGCCATTAGTATTTTATGGAATAAACTTCTAGGTTGGCTTGAAGCATACATATTTTTTATCTTAAGAGATGTCAGACTGTCCTTTAAAAAACTGAGGTATATGCCTTGCTAAAAGATATTCTGGAAGACAAGATGACGTTCTAAGCTAAACTGATTCAGCAGACCAAGATAAATAGAGGCAGGGAGGTCTCTGGGGAGCACTGAAGAAAGAAAATACCATTCAAAACTCACTTGAAAGCTAATGAAAGAATAAAATCAGCACATCTGTGATTACTTTTTGTAGACCAAGGAAGCTACTAGACTTTGAACTTGAATCTGTAAAAATTTTGTGACACTCACAAATTCAAAATCTCAAGTGTAAAAGTACTGCCAAGAGTAAGGTGAAATACCTGGAGATGTTCCTCTGGAACAACAACGGGGCCGCATTTCGTGTGCGCGGCACACTCCCCGGTGCAGTACCTGTGCGGGTCGTTTTCCTTCCGGAGGTATTGGTTGGTTGCACATTGTCTTCAGTTCATTTGTACATCAAAGTTTAAATACAAAAAAGAGAATATTTCATAGCAGTTAAAAACATGGTAATCAACTGGTAGCTGCTATATTACTTCATTAATAATGTTACTATTTTAGTTAGGAAAGTAGTTAAGAAAGAATTCGGGTTCTACAGGAAATCCTCTTGATTTGTGTTTTTAAACACCCAAATACTTCATAAAGCCAACACTGTATGCACATGAACGAGAGGAAAGGTGGTCTGGAGAACAGAGGACAACTACACCCAGAAAAAATGCAGGAGACCATCTCACAATGAAAGGTCAGGGAAAGAATGATTATCCAGCAGGCACTTTTTTTATTCTTTTTAAATACCTTGCAATTTGGTCTCTAAGAACAAGCATAATAAAGTTCTAGTATAAGTTTCATACCTTGTCATATTCATAGATAGGGAGAGGCAGAGTACTAAATGGCTGAAGAAAACCATCTGTGTTGAATGTGACATACCTGCTAAGTAAGATAGTGCCCGCAGGTCGACGGACCTGAAAAGTCTTCTCTAAATAAGAAATAGCTTGTGGGAAAAGCTTGTTCTAAATAAAAGTTAAAAAAAGAAACAGAATTATAAGGAAGATATAAATTATATTTGAAACAAGCAAATACAGCATATTAATGAAAAAAGCCTTATAATTCTGGAATACAGATACTAGTTAGTCAAGGTTGTATGGCAAGGCGTAGGAAGAGAGCAAGCCTAGGAGGAAAAGAATTTCCCCTGTTTTCTAGTTCCGCTTGGGAAAACAGCACCAGGTAGAAATTTCTTTCCCTAGCCCCACTTAAATAGAAAGCCAGAAAACATTTATCTCAACTATTTTTAATTTTTAATTAAATGTTAACGTCCTTCAATACCACACCTTTAACAAAACTGCAATATATCTCAACTATTAGTCTAGATTACTATGAATGATGGACTGACTTAGATGATTCCAACACTAAGATAGTTTATGTAAAGAAAATCTTACCTTTCATTAAACTCACCAATTTCTGTGGCCCATGGTGAGCTGGCTTTGTGTGTGTGCCTGCGTGTGTGCCTGTGTGCGTGCGCGTATATGCGTGGGTGTGTGCATGCATGTTTGCGTGTGTGTGTGCGCGTGTGCATGCGTGCGCGTGTGCATGCATGTGCGTGTGTGCGTGCATGTGTGCATGTGTGTATGTGTGTGGGTGTGTGTGTCTCCATACGGTTAAAAATCTGATGTGGTTATCAGGTCAATCAATCCTCAGGAAAATAAACATTTCCACCAAGAGAACAGTGTTCTCAATGTGTTTCAAAAATTGTCTTTTTCACCCTATTCTCTGCATGATTTGCTCCCCAAAAACTTGAGAAAGCAAGCAAAAAAACGAGACTGATTAATTTAATGCCAAATACCAACAAAGTTTTCATGAGTGCATCACAAAGACACCTTTTGTGAAATGATAAACACTTTCACTACCAACACCTTTTATTCAGTCACAAAAGAGTCACGTATATATTTTTCTTTACTGAAGTAGAATTTGCGTACAATAAAATTTTAAGCATCCAATTCAAGTTACGAGTATTTATTACATACCTTTACAAGATTTTTTTTCTCAGGGAGCAACCTGAAAATAATGACATAAAAACATAAGAATTACCTCTCAGAGGCATAGCACATGTAATCAAGAAACAACCATAAAAATGGGTAACCAGCAGGCCTTGGGGCTGCTCTGTCTATGGAGTAGCCATTCTTTTATTCCTTTACCTTTCTAATAACCTTGCTTTCACTTTATTCTATGGATTTGCTTCTAATTCTTTCTCGTGAGAGATCCAAGAACCCTCTCCTGGAGTCTGAACCGGACCTCTTTCCCGTAACACTAGTACTTATTGAAGAGTACCTTCCAGGTCTGTTACCGTCCACGTCCAAGTAGATCCACATTTGTTCTGCTTAAATTATTCATGATTTAGCCAGGCGCGGTGGCTCAAGCCTGTAATCCCAGCACTTTGGGAGGCCGAGACGGGCGGATCACGAGGTCAGGAGATCAAGACCGTCCTGGCTAACACGGTGAAACCCCGTCTCTACTAAAAAATATAAAAAACTAGCCGGGCGAGGTGGTGGGTGCCTG
>NW_012118932.1:109190-121509 GCF_000951035.1 Colobus angolensis palliatus
CTGTAGTCCCAGCTACCCGGGAGGCTGAGGCAGGAGAATGGCGTGAACCCGGGAGGCAGAGCTTGCAGTGAGCTGAGATCTGGCCACAGCACTCCAGCCTGGGTGACAGAGCGAGACTCCGTCTCAAAAAAAAAAAATAATAATAATATAGTAACAGTCACAGATTTTCACAATACTTATTGCCTGCTCTGCTACAATGGCCTGACACCCTACCTCCAGTCTTTTACTCATTCCATTCCAACCTATCTCCAGGTGACAGATTATTTTATGGCCCTTAAAAAAACATCAGAGGCCGGGTACGGTGGCTCACGCCTATAATTTCAGCACTTTGGGACTTTGGGAGTCCAAGGCAGGCAGATCACAAGATCAAGAGATCAAGACCATTCTGGCTAACGTGGTGAAACCCTGCCTCTATTAAAAATACAAAAACATTAGCCAGGCGTGGTGACGCATGCTTGTAGTTGCAGTTACTTGGGAGGCTGAGGCAGGAGAATTGCTAGAACCGGGGAGGTGGAGCTTGCAGTGAGCTGAGATCGCGCCGTTGCACTCCAGCCTGGGCGACAGAGCAAGACTCCATCTCAAAAAAAAAAAAAAAAAATCAGAAATGTCTGAGCACAGTAAATGGTTATGGTACATTTTAGGAACCCATTGCATGACTAACCTCCCTGCAGATGACACATTACAAAGTCCAGACAAAATATACTGTCTGACAGTATTTGGGGGAGGGAGAAAGACAGGTAGAATCTGGAAGAATCTACCCTTGGAATACAGGAATTATATCTCTGAGATGTGCAAGTCTAACTTTTGTTTGAGAGCACTACCCAATCTCTGCCTCCTGGAGTGGCAGGAGGTCCCAGCTTCACTGGCTTGAGGAGCTACAGTAAAATGTTCAGAACTTGTATCACCAGAAAATTAGAAGTTAGAGATGAAATCTTGCAAGAGAAGAAGCCACAGAAGGTACCCCAAAATCTGCATATGAAACCCAGTCAAATATTTGACTGACCACTAAATTCCTTGGCTGACAATGAAATTACGTATGTATGAGATAAAACCAGCAAAGAATAAATGTTGCCAACAACAGGAGATAGACTTTGGAATTTTGAACACAGTTAAGTTAAATGCCAGCTACAAAAAAAAAAAAAAAAAAAAATTCTTCAGAGAAATACAACAGAATCCAGAGACTTTACAATGTATTATCTATGGTGTCCATTATTTAATAAAAAATCAGGAGCAATGAAACAAAATGAAAATGAGATCCACAATGGGGGAAAAAGCAAGGAATAGAAACAGACCCTAAGATGACCTGAATTTAAACAGTTACTTTAATGCAGCTTTAATGTGTTCAGGAACTTCAAAGAAAACACATACATAATGAGTAAGCAGACAGTGAACCTCAGAAGAGAAACTATGAAAAGAATCAAACAAAAAAGAGCCAAATGGAAATTCTAGAGCTTAAAAGTATAACAACTAAAATGAAAAATTCATTGAGGCCAGGCATAGTGGCTCACGCCTGTAATCCCAGCACTTTGGGAGGCCAAGGCGGGTGGCTCACTTGAGTTCAGGAGTTCCAGACCAGCCTGCCCAACATGGTGAGAACCTGTCTCTACTAAAAATACAAAAATTAGCCAGGTATTGTGGTGCACACCTGCAATCCCAGCACTCAGGAGGCTGAGGCATGAGAATTGCTTGAACCCGGGAGAGGGAGGTTGTAGTGAGCCGAGACTGCACCATCACCCTACAGCCTGGGTGACAGAGCGAGACTCTTGTCTCAAAAAAATTTTTTTTTCACTAGAAAGAATTAAAAGAAGATTGGAGACGGCAGAAGCATCAGTGAACCTGAAGACAGATCTAGACATTATCCAATCCAAAGAAGAGAAATGAAAAAGACAAAAAAAAAAAAAAAAAAAAGAACATAGCCTCAGAGAATGGATACCAAGCAGTCTAGCAGATATGTCATTAGAGTCCTATGAGGACAGGAGAAATTATGAGACAGAATATATATTTGAAAGAAATAACAGCTAAAAAAATTCAAATTTGGTGAAAGACATCAACTTATAGATCCAAGAAGTTCACTAAACCTCAAGCAGGATAAAAAACAAACAAGCTGAGTGCCGTGGTTCACGCCTGTAATCCCAGCTACTCGGGAAGCTGAGGCATGAGAATCACTTGAACCCAGGAGGCGAACGTTTCAGTGAGCCAGGATCGTGCCACTGCACTCCAGCCTGGGGAACAGAGTGAGACTCTGTCCCCCAAAACAAACGAACAACACCCAGGTGCATAATGGGCCAACTTTTGACATCTTAAAATAAAGATAAAACATTGACAGCCAGGAGAGAAAAACAACACATTTGATATGGTTTGGCTCTGCATCCCCAACCACATTTCATCTTGAATTGTAATCCCATGTGTGAAGGGAAGGAGGTGACTGGATCGTGCGGATGTTTCCCATGCTGTTCTCCCGATAGTGAGTGAGTTCTCACAAGATCTAACGGTTTTATAAGCCTCTGGCATTTCCCCTGCTTGCACTTCTCTCTCCTGCCACCATGTAAAGAAGGTCCTGGCTTCTCCTTCACCTTCCGCCATGATTGTAAGTTTCCTGAGGCCTCCCATGTGGAACGGTAAACCTCTTTCCTTTACAAACTACCCAGTCTCAGGTAGTATCTTTATAGCAGTGTGAGAACAGATTAATACAACATTCTGTATAGGAAGGAAAGAGAAGGACGAATGGCACCAACTTTCGATCAAGAACAATAAAGAACAGAAGACAATGAAATAAACAGTAAAGGGCTAAAAAAAAGAAATTCAACACAGAAGTCTATATCCAATGAAACTACCCTTCAAAAATGAAGAGGAAACAAAGACATTTCCGATAAATCTGAGAAAATTCATCACCAGCAGACCTACACTACAAGAAATGCTAAAGGAAGTTCTTCGTGGGAATGGCAATAACACTAAAGGGTAACTTGCTTCTGTAGGAAAGAATAAAAACTACTGGAAATGGTAAATATGTGAATAGATATAAAAAACTATTGTGCAGAAGAGTCAACACAGCAGGTCAGAGATTGCTCTCTATAGGAATGCCTGCTTGCAAGGTTGACCTTTTGCTGGCATCTGGAAGTGTAAACACTTTCCTACACTGATCTAAAACTTCACTAGGTTATAAGGATGGCTCTTTGTGTCTAAACTATTTGCAGAAACAATATGGTTTACGCTGAACATTTACTTGCTTCTGGAGTCTGAAATTTCAGTGGCTGAAATTTTGTCTACATGACCAGCCTCCAATAAAAACCCTGAACTCTAAGAATCAGGTAATCTTCCCTGGTAGACCACACTTTGTGCACGCTGTCACAACTCACTGCTGAAGGAATTAAGCAGGTCCTAAGTGAGTCTACTAGGGGAGGACTCTTGGAAGTTTCTGCCTAATTTCCTCTAGTCATTGTCCCATGATCCTTTTCCCTTTGCTGATTTTACTTTATACGCTTTCAGTGTAATAAATCTCAGTTGTGAGTATGACTACAAGCTGAGTCTAGTGAGGCCACCTAGCAATCACCAAACCTGGAGTGGTCTTGGGAACCCTCAACACAATTATACACACTTCTTTTCTTCTTTTAATTTCTTTGGAGACAAATAAATATTTAAAGCAAAAATTGTAAAATGTTTAATTGTGAAGTTTATTTTTTAAATTTACTTATTTCGGCTGTTTTTGAGACAGTCTCTCTCTGTCATCCAGGCTGGAGTGCAGTGGTGCAATCTCGGCTCACTGCAACCTCCACCTCCTGGGTTCAAGCGATTCTCCTGCCTCAGCCTCCCGAGTAGCTGGGACTATAGGCACCCGCCACCACACCCAGCTATATTTTTTTTGTATTTTTAGTAGAGACAGGGTTTCACCGTGTTAGTCAGGATGGTTTCAAGCTCCTGACCTCGTGATCTGCCCGCCTCAGCCTCCCAAATTGCTAGGATTACAGGCGTGAGCCACCGCCCCATCCTACTCTTAAAACTTCTTATGCCTGTCTTACTTTCATCTCTTAATCCTGTTATCTTCATAAGCTGAGGATATATGTCACCTCAGGACCACTGTGATAATTGTATCTAACTGTATAAATTGATTGTAAAATATGTGTTTTTGAACAATATGAAATCAGTGCACCTTGATAAAGAACAGAATAACAGCGATTTTAGGGAACAAGGGAAGACAACCATAAGGTCTGACTGCCTATGGGGTGGGGCAGAATACAGTCATATTTTTCTTCTTGCAGACAGCCTATAAATGCATGTGTAAGTAGGGAAGATATCACTGAATTATTTTCCTAGCAAGGAATATTTAAGACCCTGGGAAAGGAATGCATTCCTGGGGGGAGGTCTATAAACAGCCACTCTGGGAGTGTCTGTCTTAAGCGATTGAGATAAGGACTGAAATACGCCCTGGTTTCTTGCAGTACGCTCAGGGTTATTAGGGTGGGGAAAAAATCCCACCCTGGTGAATATGAGGTCAGACCGGTTCTCTGCTCTCGAACCTTGTTTTCTGTTAAGATGTTTATCAAGACAATACGTGCACAGACCCTTATCAGTAATTCTAATTTTGCCCTTGCCTTGTGATCTTTGCTTTGCCCTTTGCCTTGTGATCTTTACTGGCCTCAGACGCATGTGATCCTTGTTCTCCTTTTTGCCCTTTGAAGCATGTGATCTTTGTGACCTACTCCCTGTTCGTACACCCCCTCCCCTTTTAAAGTCCTTAATAAAAGCCTGCTGGTTTTGTGGCTCAGGTGGGCATCACAGTCCTACCAATATGTGATGTCACCCCCGGAGGCCCAGCTGTAAAATTCCTCTCTTTGTACTCTTTATTTCTCAGCCAGCTGACACTTAGGGAAAACAGAAAGAACCCACGTTGAAATATTGGGGGCAGATTCCCCTGATAAACCTGAAGTTATTATTACAGAGGAAAAGAAAACTACAGACCAATATCCTTGCAAGTAGCTGGTAAAAAACACAAATATAAAATGTAAAAAATAAAATTAAAAAAACTACAGACCAATATCCCTTATTAATATAGATGTAAATGTGCAATGGCTCACACTTATTATCCCAGAGCTTTGAGAGGCCAAGGTAGGAAGACTCCTCGAGCCCAGTGGTTCCAGACCAGACTGGGAAACACAGCAAGACCCCATATCCACTAAACATAAAAATAAATGAACCAGGTGTGGTGGCTCTCACCTGTAATCCTAGCTAACTGGGAGGCTGAGGCAGGAGGATGGCTTAAGCGAAGTCATTTAAGACTGTATAGTGAGCTATGATTGTGCCACTATACTCCAGCCTGGATGACAGAGTAACATCCTGTCTCTAAAAAAATAAAAATATATAGATGTAAAATCATCAACAAAATATTAGCAATTCAAACCCAGCAAAATATAAAAAGGGTAATAAATCATCACCAAGTGAGGTTCATCTCAAGAATGCAAGGCTGATTTGATATTCAAAAAAATCAATCAATGTAACTCATAATATAAACAGAGTAAAGAAGAAAAGCCACATGATTGTATCAACTGGTGCAGGAAAGAAGGTTAACAAAATTCAACATCCGTCCATGATTTTTTTAAAAAACTCTCAGCAAACTAGGTATAGAAGGGAATTTTCTTAATTTTATAAAGCATACCTACCCAAAAACTCCACAATGAATATTTTTAATAGTGGAAGGCAATGTTTTCCCTCTAAGATCAGAAACAAGACAAGGATGTCTACTCTTCCCACTCTTACTCAACATCATGCCCCAGACATGTGTGATAATATTAACATTAAAGATGTAATAGGCCGGGCGCGGTGGCTCACACCTATAATCCCAACACTTTGGGAGGCCAAGGTGGGTGGATCACTTGAGGTCAGGAGTTTGAGTCCAGCCTGGCCAACATGGCGAAACCTGTCTCTACTAAAAATACAAAAATTAGCCAGGCTTGGTGGCGGGTGCCTGTAATCCCAGCTAGTCTGGAGGCTGAGGCAGGAGAATTCCTTAAATCCAGGAGGCGGAGGTTGCAGTGAGCTGAGATTGTGCCACTGCACTCTAGCCTGGGCGATGGAGAGAGGCTCTGTCTCAAAAATAAAAACATGCAATAAACAAAAGATATATATTGTAATGCCTAAAATGCACAAGCACACATGCATACACACAGGTAAATGTAAGAAAATGAAAAGATACACATGTAAGCTTGAACCACAAGCAAGCTAAATACACCTATTTTCTCCTGTATTAATAGAGTCATTATTAGGCTGGAGCACAGTGGTGCAAACCTGGCTCACTGCAGCCTTCACCTCCTGGGCTCAAGTGATCCCCCCACCTCAGCCCCCACAAGTAGGTGGGACTACAGGTGCACAACACCACACCCAGCTAATTTCTGTATTTTTTGTAGACACAGGGTTTCACTAAGTTGCCCAGGCTGGTCTTGAATTCCTGAGCTCAAGTGATTTGCCACCCTGGCCTCCAGAAGTGCTGGAATTATAGGCATGAGTGACTGTACCTGGCCAGTAATTTTTAATAGAGAAAATCTAAAGTAAAGTATCAATCACCTCACCTTATTAACATGGATAGAAACCTATATTCAGTAAGTACAGAATAGGCCAGGTACAGTGGCTCATATCTGTAATCCCAGCACTTTGGGAGGCCAAGGCAGGAGGACTGCTTGAGTCCAGGGGCTCGAGACCAGCCCAGGCAACATACTGAGATCCCATCTCTAAAACAATAAAATAAAATAAAAATAACTATAGAATATATATTCTTTATAAGTACATGTGAAAAATTAAACAGGATAGATCATATTCTAAACCATAAATAAAATACTCTCGGCCAGGTGCAGTGGCTCACGCTTGTAATCCCCACACTTTGGGAGGCTGAAGCAGGAGGATTGCTTCAAACTGGGAGTTCAAGACCAACCTGGGCAACATAGCAAGACTCTGTCTCTACAAAAATAAAAACAAAAAATTAGCCAGGTGTGGTGGCATGTGCCTGAAGTTCTAGCTACTCATAAGGTTGAGGCAGGGAGATTGTCTGAATACAGGAGTTCGAGATAGCAGTGAGCTATGATCATATCACTGCACTCCAGCCTGGGTGACAGAGGGACATGTTGTCTCTTTTTTTTTTTTTTTTTTGAGATGGAGTTTCGCTCTTGTCGCCCAGGCTGAAGTGCAGTGGCACAATTTTGGCTCACTACAACCTCCACCTCCTGAATTCAAGCAATTCTCCTGCCTCAGCCTCCAGAGTAGCTAGGATTAAAAGTGCCTGTCACCATGCCTGGCTAATTTTTGTATTTTTCGTAGAAACAGGTCTCGCCATGTTGGCCAGGTTTGTCTCAAACTCCTGACCTCAGGTGATCCACCCGCCTTGGTCTCCCAAACCGCTGGGATTACAGGCATGAGCCACTGCACCCAACCGAGACCTTGTCTCTTAAAAAACTTTTTTAGGCCGGGTGTGGTGGCTCACCCCTGTAATCCCTTTGGGAGGCTGAAGCCGGCGGATTATGAGGTCAAGAGATTGAGACCATCCTGGCCAACATGGTGAAACCCCATCTCCACTAAAAATACAAAAATTAGCCAGGCGTGGTGGCAGGTGCCTGTAATCCCAGCTACTCAGGAGGCCGAGGCAGGAGAATCGCTTGAATCTGGGAGGCAGAGGTTGCAGTGAGCTGAGATTGCACCACTGCTCTCCAGTCTGGGCAACAGAGCAAGACTTTGTCTCAAAAAAAACAAAAAACAAAAAACAAAACCCAAAAATTTTAACCTAAATGATAATTAAAATGCAAAGTGTCAAAATTTGTGAAGAGCGGATAAAGTTGTACTTAGAAATTTATATCTTTGAATGTTGACATTAGAAGGAAAAAAAGGTTAAAAAAACAGTGACCTAAGTTTCCACCTAACAATACGAGCAAACGAAATCCACAATAAGTAGAAAGAGGAAATAACAAAGAATAGAAAACAATGAAATAGAAACAAACATTAAAGAAAATTACCAAAGCCAACATGACCAAGTTTATCCCAAAACTGCAATGTTGATTTCCTACTGGAAAAAGCAATGTAATCTACCACAGAACAGTTCATAAAGGGAGAAACTATATGATTATCTCAATAATTATCAGAAAAAAACAAAAAGCATGTGACAAAATTTGTCCCCATTCAGGATAAAAACCCTCAGGAAACCAGAAACCAAAGGGAGCTTTCTCAGTCTGATAAAGGGAACTATAAAAAAATGTAAAGTTAATATCATACTTAATGGTCAAGGACTGGTCCTAAGATCAGGAACAAACAGCAAGGAGGTGTGCTATCTCACTTTTGCTCAGCCTGGAACTGCATGTCCTCACCAGAGCAATAAGGGGGAAAAAATACATAAATGATACAAAACTACAACAACAAAAATTGTTCCTATTTATAGTTAATACATTGCTAACATCAAAAATTGTAAGGGAGGAAACCCTACTAGAATAAATAAGTTTAGCTAGGTCTCAGAAGACAAAGTTAATATACAAAAATTATTTTTACATACTAGCAGTGTATTTTTACATACCAGCAGCAAACAATTGGAAAACTTTAACCATAATTCCACTAACAACGGCATCAAAAAATAAGATTCAGGAAAACATTTAACAAAAAACATGCAAGATCCGGTTGGGCACGGCGGCTCATGCCTGTAATCCTGGCATTTTGGGAGGTCGAGGCAGGAGGATCGCCTGAGGCCAGGAGTTCGAGACCCGCCTAGACTCTGTCTCTACAAAAAATAAGAAATTAGCCAGGTGTGGTGGCACATACCTGTAGTCTCAGCTACTTGGGAGATTAAGGCAGAAGGATCATTTGAGCCCAGGAGTTCAAGCCTGCTTGTGAACTATAATTCTGCCACTGCACTCCAGCCTGAGTGACAGAGCAAGACTCTGTCTCAAAACAAAAATGAAAACAAAAAAAGAGAAAAGAAAACGGAAGAAAAAATGCAAGATCTATACATTGCTGAGAGAAATCATGCATCACCTCAATAAATGGAGAAACATATATTATGTTCATGGATTGAAAGACTTGATACCGTTTGATGTCAATTATCTCCAAATGATCTATAGAGTAAATGCAATCTGAATCATAAACCCATCAGGCTTTTTTGAAGAAACTGAGAAGCTGACTCTAAAATTTATATGGATATCTCAGCCTCCCCCTGCTAAAAAATAAATAAATTTATACGGAAATATAAAAGCCTTAAAATAGCCAAAATCATTTTGAAAAGGAAGAACAAAGCAAGAAGGCTTACAATACTGTCTGATTTAAATATTTATTACTGAGGTACATAAGGCAACTGAATACCCATATGGGGCAAAAAAAAAAAAAAAAAAAAGGATCTTGATCCCCTACGTCACATCATATATAAAAATTAATTTGAGATGAATCATAATCCTAAAAGTGAAGGCTTCTAGAACACAGGAGAACATTTTTATGACCTGGGGTATTTAAAGATTTCTTAGAAAGGACATCTGTTGGTGAGAATATGCAGCAACCATAACTAATATTTTGTTGATGGGGGTGTAAAATGGTAGAGTATTTTGGAGAAAGGGTTAGTATTTTTTATAAACATTCACCTACCCTTTGACTCAGTAATTTCACCCCTAGGTATTTATCCAAGAACAATGAAAACATACATCCACAAAAATTACATACAAGAATATTGACAGCAGCTTTATTTATAATAGCTAAAATCTGGAAGCGACCAAAATACCCATCTTTGCACAAGATAACAGAAAAACAAATTGTGATATAGGCATTCAGTGGAATACTCAGCAATTCAAAGGAATAAATTACTATCACATACAACACAAATCTCACAGACATAATGCTGAGCAAGATGCCAAATACAGAGGAGTACATACCATATAATTCCATTCATATACACGAAGCTCTAGAATTGGCCAAACTAATCTAGTATTTTTTAAAAAATTAGAAAACTAGCTGCCTGAGGTGGACAGGTGACTGGCACAGGACAGAAGGGAATGTTCTGGAGATGTGGGAATGTTCTATGTTGTGATGGGTTGTATGCTTTATGTGAATGTGCATGGATACATTTGAGGCATTTCAATATATGTAAATTTTACCAAAAAACTTTTCAAAAGAACAGTAACTCAGGTAGGGAGCTCGGGAATGGCTGAAAGTATATGAAACAAGAATGGCAGAACCTTCAAGCTAGGTGTTAAAGCTACGTGATGGGTACATGGGGGTTCATTATTCTGATGTTATTTGTACCGGCGTAATAAAAGGTAAAAACAAAACGTACAAGTTTCAGTTGAGAACAAGTTAAAACGTAAAGCGTTTTGGAGCTCTCCACCACCACCAAAAACAAAAAAGTTACTGTAATTCCCAGAAGCATTGAACAGAGGTGTAGTCATTAGCATAACTACAGTGAACACTGTAGTTCCTGCCTATACTCTTGTGTCCACGTTAAAGCAAGGAGAATGGTGAGGACGACAGGGTACTTACATACTCTATGAGGAACCAGGGAAACGTATTAGGGACCAGGACTCTTTCTCTTATTTTAATCCAAATTAAAAGAGAGAAGTGCAGGGTTCGTGGGAAATTTTTTTTAAAGAATTGAACCAAAATGCAGTGTCATGATAAAAGTTGCAAAAAAGCTATAAACTCCGAAGTTAATATTTTGGCTCACTTGGTTATGAAGAGTATGCATGTAACATTTTGGGAAATTACCGTAAAAATGAGTGTCTTTAGATTTCTGGACTGAACTGAACGTGTGTGTATCAGCATGCAGCCCTGCCCCCAGGTACTGTCCCTCCTTTTCTCAAGGAATATGGATTATCGTGGACCCACCTCTGACCTAAATGCTGTGAAGGAATCAAAGTATGAAACACAAACCTCATCCCACAGAACCTTACAATTTAACTGCAAAGGCAAGATACGCCTGAAAAAATAAGCCATTACCACACAGCAGTACTTGGTTAAATGCCAGGAGGGAGTACAGATACGATATACTTTTTCATGAAAAGAATATTCCGCTGTGGGGGTTTCGGCAGGCTGCCTTGAGGTTGGGGAACTTGAAATGAGACAACGTATTTAAGCAGGGAGAAAAACGGGACGGGAGGCCGGCAGGCACTTCCAGAGCAGAGGAACCGGGTAAAGCCAACAAAGTGACGACACAACGTAAAAAGAAACCTGAAGTTTGTCTCCAGTGAGCCCCCAACATCCCTCCAACGCCTCTGTCTGGCTCTCCGTTCCGTTTCAATGTCTTCCCGAAACTTCAGGTCAGCGGTTCCTAAAGTGGTCCCCGGACAAGCATACATCACCAACCAGCCGGGAACGTAAACTGTCAACTCTGGGGACTCATCCCAGACCCACCGAGTCACTAAGTGGGGGACTGGGGGCGGCAATCTGTGTTGGACCGTGTGCGTCGGGTGACTGTGATGCACGCTCAAGTTTGAAAAGCACTCCTCGAGGGCTACTGCTCAGCACAACCCTCCGCACAGAACTGATGCTGTTCTGAGCGCCTAACAGCCAACTTGCAGGGCGTAGGGAGCGGAGAGCGGGTCCCAGGCCTGTAAGAGTTCAGGCTCTGCCCCGATTTCGCTTTCTCATCCAGGACACCTTCTCCCAGTCACTACCTCCTACGCCTGCTCCTTCTGGACGACTTTACCCTGAGAGGGCCCGCTCCCGCCCCTGTCGCCCTACCTCAGTGTCAGAGGGGACGTGGTGCCGGCAGGGAGGGGAACTGCCCAAGGAGACGGGAGTAGATGTGGCGCTGGCCCGGAGCCCGCCCAACAGGAGTAAAACGCTTCGGACCCACATAGACCCGCTCCAGCGCCACCGGCTCCGGCCCGGGCCTGAGCCTGAGCAACCCGCTCCTCCTCCCCACTCGGCCGCCATCTTCGGGCCGAGCGTCGTTACCATGGAGCGCGTGACGCCTCTGCGCCCGCGCCGGCCCCGCCCCTCGCCGCTCGGGGCAGACGGAGGCCCCCGCCGGAGGAAAGGTGCTTTCCGATTGGACAGCGTCACCCGCTGGAAGTTCGCGGCAGAAGATGAGGGCGGTGATCACGTCCATCGCGTCTCGTTGCGCGAAGCCGGCCAATAAATGCTGTTTGGAGGCCCACGTGAGTGGGGCTGTGGGAGGAAGTGGGGCGCGCGGGCGTTGGCAGTGTGTGGGTGCCTGAGGCAGTTTTCCAGTTCTTTCATTTACCAAAGTGATCTGCACCGACTGGGTGCCAGGTGTTTAGACGGACACACAACCCTCTGCAAAATCTTTCAGTGTAGACGGACACACAACCCTCTGCAAAATCTTTCAGTGTAGACGGACACACAACCCTCT
>NW_012118932.1:121559-125081 GCF_000951035.1 Colobus angolensis palliatus
TAGACGGACACACAACCCTCTGCAAAATCTTTCAGTGTAGACGGACACACAACCCTCTGCAAAATCTTTCAGTGTAGACGGACACACAACCCTCTGCAAAATCTTTCAGTGTAGTCCTCTGTAGGAACAGGTGAGTGGAATACTTTCATTTACTTATCCTGAGTCGCCAACTGTAGGCGCTTTACTTAACTAAGGCCATTTCCTATAAAAATTAATGATACACCCTTTACTATTTTACTCAACTCCATCTTTTAGTCTCCAACCAAGAATTGCCACTGCACCTGAGATAAGGGAGATCCTGGGAGCCGTGAGGAACTATACAAAATGGGAAACTGGGACAAATCCCAGTGGCTCATGACATTAAGAAGTGAAACTACGAACTCAGAACACTGAGCTGGAAGTCATGCAACGGGAGTTGAATAGGTAAACTACTATACTGGGAAATGAAAGGTAGGAAAGAAGGAAAACTTCAAGTTACAAACTGGGTGGAGATTACGGACTCAGATATGAGGATGGGGTGGTGTCTTAAGTATTACCATTTTACAAGTAAATAGTCACTAAATAATGTGTGTATCATCCCACAACTAGTGGAAGGTGGGATTCCAAACCACATTTGTAACTTAGGAAACGTGCCCTTTCCACTACAGTACCGCAAATAAACTGCTGTTGTGAATAGAATGGAACCAGTCATCCTAAGCTCCTGGCTGTTACAATAGTGTTATGCTGAGGAAAGGCTGTTTCTTTTTTTTTATTTTTGAGACAGAGTTTCACTCGTCGCCCAGGCTGGAGTGCAGTGGCGCAATCTCGGCTCACTGCAAGCTCCGTCTCCTGGATTCACGCCACTCTCCTGCCTCTGCCTCCCGAGTAGCCGGGATTACAAGTGCATGCCACCACTCCCGACTTTTTGTGTTTTTAGTAGAGACGTAGTTTCACCAGGTTGGCCAGGCTGGTCTCAACCTCATGACCTCAGGTGATCCGCCCGCCTCCGCCTCCCAAAGTGTTTGGGATTACAGCCGTGAGCCACTGCGCCCAGCCAGGAGGCAAAGCTGTTTCAATGGCATCGTGAACAAAATACCAGCCACGCAAGCCCTTTCCTGTAAACCACGGGACTTTGGCAACGGTGACTTAAGTACTTTTGACTTAATCTCGGTATGGGAGCAGAAAAAAATTGTAAATTTATTATTTACAAATGCTGCATCATCTCGGTAAGGAAAAGCACGTATTTGCTCGTCTCATTTGCCATTGCACATGTAAGTTACTCGAGTTACCCTCAAGTCTCAACCTTTTGTTTTCCCCGCTTTGCTCAGATGCCTACCACTTACTGTGTAAGCACCTCCATTCCTCTCATCTATTCTACTCAGAATACCATTCACTTCTCCATATGTCTAACCCAGACCTGAAATACCCATCGGTCTTCATGGTATGTCGGTTAACATCTTAGCGCTTCCTCAAATTCAACTTTTGCTCCTCCCACAAAACCATCCCCTGGTTCCCCAACTTTGTAAATGCACCATTACCTATCCAGCCCCCATAGCCAGAAACATGTTAGAATCTTAGCCATTTGAGACTGAAAAGCCCACCTGATTTTCCCTTGTTTATACTGGGCTGCCACTGGGATGTAAAATATTAATCTGAGCTGGACATGGTGGCTCACATCTGTAATCCCAGTACTTTAGGAGAACAAGGCAGGGGGATCACTTGAGGCCAGGAATTAAGAGACCAGCCTGGGACCCCGAAAAAAAAATTTAATTAACTGGACGTGGGTGGCATGCACATGTAGTCCCAGATTCTCTGGAGGTTGTGTGCAGAGGATTGCCTGAGCCTAGAAGTTCAAGGGTGCAGTGAACTATGATCACACCACTGCACTGCAGGCTGGGCAACAGAAACCCTGTCTCAAATGAGTAAATTTTAAAATTTCCTGTGAATCAAGTTCTTCAGTGACATTGTTATTACACACAAGAACAATCATAAGATCCTCAGTACAAGAGACGTCTTATGTGGCATTTCTTAGTTTTCTGGACTTTCCAGTCAGCTACTTGTGTTCCTAAAATCTTCCTGCCATTTCCTCTGAGATGCCTCCGTATTTCTTCTACACTTTATAGTTTTATGTTATGTAGCCAGTATACCCACATGCCTCTATCCCTGAATACCCCAAGGAGTACTGATCACATCTATTTAACTGGCACAATGAACACAATAGGTACTTTTAGCTTATATTGGCCTTTTGGAGTGGGTGTCCAAGATCAGCACTTCCTCCCGCTGACTGCGTAATTCCCAAGTTCAGTTTCATCAGCATTCTAATATACAACTTCCAACTTTTGACCATAAAAAAGTATGGCTTACTTCTGGTGAATACAGCATCAACGCACTGTTTGCCTTAAAACCACAATCCTGGCCGGGCGCGGTGGCTCAAGCCTGTAATCCCAGCACTTTGGGAGGCCGAGACGGGCGGATCACGAGGTCAGGAGATCGAGACCATCCTGGCTAACACGGTGAAACCCCGCCTCTACTAAAAATACAAAAAAAACTAGCCGGGCGAGGTGGCGGGCGCCTGTAGTCCCAGCTACTTCGGAGGCTGAGGCAGGAGAATGACGTAAACCCGGGAGGCGGAGCTTGCAGTGAGCTGAGATCTGGCCACTGCACTCCAGTCCGGGCGACAGAGCAAGACTCCGCCTCAAAAAAAAAAAAAAAAAAAACCACAATCCTAATAAATGAGTCTGGCAGAGCATTAATAAAAGCCCGTCCATGAAACATGGGACTCCAACAATGGCAATTTTTGCCTACGTTCCACCATTGGACTGACCGAACCTTTCTTACAACTGCCAATGTGACAGAGGAACCTCTGGGGGAGGAGGACTTCTTGCTTTCTCTTGGGTCAGTGTATCTCACTACCCTCTTTGTAGGTTAGCAGATTTGTAACAGGATGGTTACTAGGAGGAAGGAGAAGCGGAAAAGCTGGGACAGTATTCCCAGTCTTATCCCTTACTACAAACATTTTCCTTCTCAGACCAAATAACACAACAGCCAGTGTACTCTTCCCACCCAGTCCTTTCTTTCACCCTCTTTCCCTAATACATTTCCAGCATGTTAATTCTTTTGCAGCATAGACAAGAGAACCCATACACGTTTCAAAACTGCAAAAGGGATTGGGGGCAAACTCCCAGTTTCTTGTTGACATTTTCAGTGCAATTTAAAGATCTGTTAACTTAAAAAACTACCCGTGCTTTAGACATCAATAACCCTCGGGGTGGGGGGGGGAGGACTGTTATTGCATCAATTAGTAATCTACAACCTGGGCAACATAGTGAGGCCCATCTCCACAAATAACTAGTTAACTGGGTGTGGCTGCACATGCCTGTGGCCCCAGCTATTCAGGAGGCCGAGGCAGGTTTGCCCGAGCCCAGGAGGTGGAGGTTGCAGTAAGCAGTAAGCTGTAATCATGCCACTGCACTCCAGCCCGACCAACAAAACAAGACCTTATCTCAAAAAAAAAAAAAAAAAAAAAAAAGGATCTTGATCCCC
>NW_012118932.1:125571-138348 GCF_000951035.1 Colobus angolensis palliatus
GCGAGACTCTGCCTCAAAAAAAAAAAAAAAAAGGCGAGGGGGGAGTAAGAAAATCAACTGTCTCTGCCTGCCTGTCTTTGAGCTGGGACACTGGTCTTCCACCTTTGGACTCCATCTCAGACTGGAGTTATACCATTGGCTCCCCAGGGTCTGAATTTCTCAGCCTCCGTAATCGTGTGAGCCAATTCCTCATCATCAATCTCTTTGTATACACATTGCAAAAGGAAAATGAAATCTCAGGACCCCAAATTCACCAAGCTAAAGGGAAAGTTAGGCTTAGCAACCAAGTCACGCAAAAAAAAAAAAAAAAAAAACACTACAACCATACTGCAAAACTGATGCCTTAGCTGTTTTGTTTTAGCATATTCCCAAGAAATCTAAAATATTTGGGAGGCCTGCTTACTTCCTTAAAGTGCAATCTTGCACTGTACCAGATTAAAACATGAAGCCAAAGAAAGCTGCCACCTTTCCGTGCACTATTCCCAACCTCCATATACCTACCATAGGATTGCTTTTTATGAGTGGAGTAATATGGCTCAATTCTATTTTAATATACTGGAATGCTTTGTCTAGTCACAATTCCCAAGAGCTTCTCACCCCAGTCTATCCAAATGAACTGCCAAAGCTCATCAATATAATCTCCATTCAAATTTTAAGTTTCCCAATCTGCACTGAACAAATGCATAGTATTACAAAGCAGCTGGCAGGGTGTGATGGCTCACACCTCTAATCCCAGCACTTCAGGAGGCCAAGGAGGGAGGACCCCTTGAGCACAGGAGTTTGAAGCCAGCATGGGCAAGAGTCAGACCCCCTCTACAAAAAATTTAAAAATGAGCCAGACGTGGTGGTATGAGCCTGCGGTCCCAACTACTTCAAAGGCCAAGGGAGGATTGCTTGAGCCTTTGAATGTGAGGCTGCAGTGAGCACCACTACACTCCAGCATGGGCAACAGAGCAAGACTCTGTCAAAGACACTCGAATTAAAACCCGCTCCCTTCTAAATCCCTGAACTCGCCCTGTAATTTTCATCACGTCTCCGATCTCCTTGTACTCCAAAAATGCCGGGCAACCTCTATCATTTTAAGCATGTAGCAAATCAATTTAAGGTAATAAATTCTTTAATCCACTTAACAAAAATATAAGAACACATATCCACGTTTATTTATTGATTTTTTGTTAGTTTAAATCCTTGAGGGGTACAGCATCTGTGGGGAAAAAAGAACACAAAACATTAGGTGAATGTTACATATATGTCTACAAATCAAGAAGCGTAATATGGATACATCTCTGAAAGGCAACCAATTACATGTTCTAGTAGAAAGGAAAGTTTTTATAGCTTTCAGTCTCTATGTGAACATACCTTAAGAACCAGCACTCTTAAAAAACATGTACTGGTCGGGTGCTGTTGCTCAAGCCTGTAATCCCATCACTCTGGGAGGCCCAGGCAGATGGATCCCAAGGTCAAGAGATCGAGACCATCCTGGCTAACATGGTGAAACCCTGTCTCTACTAAAAAATACAAAAATTAGCTGGGCGGGGTGGTGCGTGCCTGTAGTCCCAGCTAGTCAGGAGGCTGAGGCAGGACAATCGCTTCAACCTGGGAGCTTGCAGCGAAGCAAGATCCCGCCACTGTACTCCAGCCTGGCGACAGAGTGAGATTCCAGTCTCAGAAAAAAAAAGAAAGAAAAACATGTACTGAAGATACATTTAATTTTGCTTCTTCTAAAGACAGAGGAAAAGCCTCCTCTGTTGATAAACCCCAATGAACCACTTAGCAGGGTCCAACAGTACCCCCTGGCCCCAAGAATACATGGTATGCATATATTCTTGATCCCAAGAATATACAGTCTACATTCCAAAATGGACGCTGAAGAAAAAGTAGGAACTATTTGAGAAAAATTACAAGAGAAAATTGAGAAAAATTTAAACTCCAAGGATGGCACCAAAGACCCGAGACCTAGGAACATGACGGTCTGTTTTCTTCATGTACAAAACAAAGCTACTAACACCTGTTCTAACAAGACTGACATGATGGAAATGGCAAAATATTAACAATTATGCCAGGAGTAACTGCTGAATTGTCGCTTTCTAGCAATTACTTCAGTGCCCAATAAATATCTTCACCAGAAAACTATTTATTCAAGGCTGGCTGTGGTGGCTCAAGCATGTAATTCCAGCACTCTGGGAGGCCAAGATGGGCAGATCACTTGAGCTCAGGAGTTCAAGACCAGCCTGGGCAACATGGACAAACCCTATCATTGCAAAAATACAAAAAATTATCTGGGCATGGTGACATACGCCTGTAATTCCAGCTACTCAGGAGGCTGAGGCACGAGAATCACTTGAACTTTGGAGGCAAAGGTCAGGAGCAAGCTGAGATCATGCCACTGCACTCCAGCCTGCGTGACAAAGTGAGACCTTGTCTCAAAAACAACAGAACAAAACAAAAACCCCAAAAATTAGCTGGGTGTGGTGGCACATGCCTATGGTCCCAGCTACTTGGGGGGCTGTGGGAGGATTACTTGAGCCCAGGAGGTCGAGGCTGCAGTGAGCTGTGATTATGCCACTGCACCCCAGCCTGGGTGACAAAAAAAAAAAAAAGACAAAACACCAAACACCTATTCTTTCAATTACTATTTCTCCCCAGCATTCTGCAATACACAAATTTTGCAGCGTAATTTACTGCTGTCAGTTTCACAACCACACAAGTCCTCAGAAGTCAAAGCGCAACACCTTGACCTCAGTCTGATTCATCAGACATCCATTTTGCTAAAAACCATACTCACCACTCGGATTCTGTGTCCAATGGCCTTAGCAGGAAGATTGCTTCGGAATTTGGCACGAACCATGCCACTGTTTCCATGGGCCCGAGTCACCTTTCCCCAGATGACTCTGGTTTTATTTGGTTTGCCGCCTGGAGTCACTGTGTTGCTGATTTTAAGAAGGGAGAGAAGAGGAACACAGGCCAATGTAGCTGGATACGAATTCAAGGTGGCCTCTAGACGAGTGGCCCGACCCTGGTCACCCGCCTCACCGCCGGAGAAACTTCAAATGCCTGGAACAGCAGTCCTTCCACAGATACGTACCGAGTACCTACCGTATGCCAGACCCTGCTGTAAAACACAGCAGCTACGAAACAAAAACCCCTTTCAAAACCGATAACCAAGTGTAAGGAAATACACACGTCAGATGGTAACAGAGGCAATACTGAAAAAACAGCAAAAGGACAGGTGTGAGGATGTTTGTGTGTACAGAAAGGAGGAATTACCTGCCATTTTAAATAGCCAAGGAAGGTCTCACTGAGGTGACAATGGAACAAAGACTGGAAAGGAGGGGGAGAAGCGCCATGAAGTGATCAGGGGATGACTAGCGCAGGTACTGGGGCCAAGCAAGGTATGTCCTGACCGGAGGAAAGACTGAAGACACCAAGGGGTTAATCCCAGCTGAGATAAGAGAATTATGGAGCCCTTAATGATGAGCTTTTACTGAATGAGAGAAACCACTGAGGTTCCAGCAATGTACAAAGGATGCAACTTTATATATATTTCCTTTAAAGACCACAGGGTTATCTTGTCACCCAGGCTGCAGTACAGTGGCCGAATCATAGCTCACTGCAGCCTCTACCTACTGCCATCAAGCATCCTCCCACCTAGGCCTCTCAAATGCTGGGACTACAGGTGTGAGCCACTGAACCTGACTTAAAATTTATTCTTGGCTGTAGAAGAAAAGGTGGGGCAATGATTAAAACCCTTTCCCAGAGATTTTAATTGGCTTGGAGTGGGTGAAGAAAATAGGATTTGCTCTTGTTATCCAGGCTAAAGTGCAATGGCACGATGGCTCACGCCTGTAATCCCAGCACTTTGGGAGGCCGAGGCGGGTGGATCACAAGGTCAGGAGTTCAAGAACAGTCTGGCCAAAATGGTGAAACCCTGTTTCTACTAAATATACAAAAATTAGCCGGGTGTGGTGGCAGACACCTGTAATCCCAGCTACTCGGGAGGCTAAGGCAGGAGAATCACTTGAACCCAGGAGGTGGAGGTTGTGGTGAGCCGATAAGCTGATATCATGCCACTGCACCTGGGTGACACAGTGAGACACTGTCTCAAAAAAACAAAACAAAAAAAAACACCGTATTTTTAAGGCATTAACAAAATGCATTAGGCGTCAAGTGTTCTAAAAATCCTTAAATTCTAGCAAAAGGAGCCGAGAAAAAAAATTAGAAACCTTAAAAGGATCACAATATAAGGAATTAGCTCCTTTATTGTTTTCAAGTGCAAAAGGTACCTAAATCCAACACCACCTACAGAAGTAATGTCCTTCTAAGACTCCCCATTAAGTTCCTTAATGATGCAAAATAGAAGCCATAGCAATACCAATCCAGCCTGGCCAACATGGGGAAACCCATTCTCTAGTAAAAATACAAAAATTAGCTGGGCATGGTGGTGCACCCCTGTAAGCCCAGCTACTCAGGAGGCTGAGGCAGGAGAATCGCTTGAGCCAGGAGGCAGAGGATGCAGTGAGGCCACTGAGTTCCAACCTGGGCAACAGAGCGAGACTCTTGTCACAAAAACAAAAAAACCAATACCAAGTACTTCAGCCAAATATTTTATTATTTCAATAGGATAATGAGGCCAGGCACAGTGGCTCAAGCCTGTAATCTCAGCACTTTGGGAGGCCGAGGTGGGTGGATCACCTGAGGTCAGGAGTTTGAGACCAGCCTGGACAACATGGCAATACACTGTCTCTACTAATAATACAAAAAGTAGCCGGGTGTGGTGGCCGGCGCCTGTAATCCCAGCTACTCGGGAGGCTGAGGCAGGAGAATTGCTTGAACCCGGGAGGCGGAGGTTTCGGTGAGAGAGACCAAGTCACTGCACTCCAGCCTGGGCAACAGAGCAAGACTCCGTTATGTAAAAAAGAAAATGAGGCAGATCCCAAAATAAAAACCCAAAACCTACCAGTGTCATAAACTTACTTCTTTGCTTTGTATACATAAGCGCATCTCTTGCCCAAATAGAATTCTGTTTCATCTCGGGCATAAACACCTTCAATTTTAAGAAGAGCTGTGTGCTCCCTTTGGTTCCGGAGACCCCGCTTATAGCCGGCAAAAATGGCCTTGGACCACAGCCTAAGACACAAAAGATACACAACATGAAACATAAGCTTCAGAAAACCAATTTGACCTGGAATAACCCCCACCCAAAAGTTACTCAGAGCAAACATCTAAGTTTTTTCCTGCCAATTTTAAGCTCGCATCTAAACGTTCACGTCTAACACACAAAAACAAAGAGCAACCATATTCAAAACGCGTACCTTCCAGACATAGTTCCTTTTAGAAGTCCCGTTCCCAGCAGGCCTTAAAACAAACAAAAAGATTCAGTTTACAACCAAGCCACGCAAGTTTCCCACCTCGTCCACTCTCGTTTAAGCCCCGAAAGCAAATGCCTTTTGGATGGGAGTTTCCCGTGGGAGTACGGGGACAATTATGCCAGAACGTCCACACGAAACGCAGGCTCCGGCAGGACATTCAACCCTCAGAGAACAGCTGGTATCTAAGCAAACTTCAGAGTGAAGACAAAACTAAGGGACAAGAGTCACAAAAATGACTCTTAGAAAAGCCTAAGGAAATGCATGCCATTGTCAGGAAGCAACACTCGGGAGAAGAAATGAAGACTTCATCAGAGACTCACACCTAAGACTTACGCATCGGCTGGGTCTCGGAGAAACGCTGAGGGAAGAGACTGGTCAGACAAGCAAAGGGAGGTTTGGACTGGGAGGAAACGGAAAAACCCTAGCCGAAAGGAAGCACTGCTTCATGGACAACTGCAGACGAACAAAATCATCATCTCACTCCGCCCAGGCCCAGGAATTTAACCGGGATAACCCGGGCAGCCGTTCTCCGGGCGTCAGGGGACCAAGCACCATCGGCCCAACATCTGCCCCATCCTGTTCTCCTTCTTTTTGAAACCCATAGAAATCAATGGCTGGCAGAGACTCCGATACACACCGGCGACTCGCCGAGGTATAGGAACAAACCTACTCCGGTTATTTGCCCCCAAATTTCAGCAGCAGGCGCTTCTCTCACCTCCACAGGAGCCAAGATGGCGGGAAGAGAAAGACGAGGCCCCGCCGCGTGGCCTTGTGGGATTAAAGATCTCTCGACCCCGCCCTCAATTTAGGCATCTTCTCCAAACGCCAGAAAAGCAATCCTCGGAAATCGCTTTCGCACTGAAGTAAGCCACATTCAAGAGCACTCTTACAATTATTTTCTTAAGTCCTTTCGTCTTGGTAGGCTGCAAAATGTATTACTTGGGAACAGGGGTAGGCAAAATGGTAGCCAGCTAAATCCGCCAAAGCTGCGCGTTGCCATAGAAACAGTTTAGTTTACTTCCTGCGTCTCCGGACGCCGTAGGTGGAAAGGCGCACCCTGAGTGGAGGACGTTCCCACTGCCTAAAGAATGATTGTAAGATTGATTTGCCAACAGGGGGGTGAGTATCCCTCGAGCCACAAGCAATAGACAGAATGGAAATTCTGGGATCCTAACCTAGCATGGAAGAGAAAGGCCGGGAGCACGAAGGCAGCAGGACCTCTTCCTTCTCTTTTTTATTTTTCTATGCTTCTTTTCTGCCCTCTACTTATTTATCTCTTTCAAGAAATGAGACTGGGCACGGCGGCTCACGCCTGTAAACCCAGTTCTTTGGGAAACCGAGGCGGGAGGATCGCTTGAGGCTAGGAGTTCGAGACCAGCCTGGGCAACATAGTGAGACCACCTCCCCCCATCTCTACAAAAGAAAAAGAAAAAGAATGAAATGACTTAAGTTCTTACTTCCATTCTTCTTTTTGGATCCGAGGTATGAGGAGGACTGCCTGCAGGAGGCTTTATCGCCCTTTTAGGAGAACTCGTTTAGCTGCCTCGTGTCCGTGTCTAATAGGTCCTCCGTAGATACTTGTAGAGGTGGATTAATGGACGCCAGAGATTCACATTTCCGAATTATTGCATATTTATTTGGGTTGCCCTATGGATTCATTCATTTATTTAACAAATAGTTTAATGAATGGCTACTCTGTACCAAGGTTTGTGTAGGATGACACAGCAGTAAACAAACAAATCTTTGCTCTCGTGGAGCTTACATCCTACGAGGGGGAGCAAGACAATGAGCAAGTAAAATAGATGACACGTTAGAAGATGATAATTTCTATGGAGAAAATTAAGCAGAGAGGCCACTGTAAAAGAGGCTTTCCCCCTTTTGAGATGGGAAGTATGTAAGAGAGGCTTCCCCCTCTTTGAGATGGGAAGTATTTATGGGTTCTGAACAGAAGGGTGACTCTATCTGACTTCCGTATTGACAAAGTCACTGTGTTGAGACTGAAGGGAGGCAAAGGCACCAGCAGGAAGATAATTATAGGTTCCTGTAGTGATATGATGAGAGGTGATGCTGTGTAAACAGAGGTGATGAGTACTGGAATTCTGAATATATTTAAATTCTAGCAGGATTTGCTGGTGGATGACGAATGAGAGAGAGGAGTAAAGGATGACTCCAAAGTTGTATGAAATAGATGTAAATAAGTCACTTTTAAAATCAGATCCTCTCTTAAATACATCAGAATGGAACTTGTGCCTTGTAGCCTACTACCCCACCCAGTGTTCTCTGTCCCAGAAAGAAATGTGCTAGAAATTTCGCCATTAGATATTAATTTGTCAAAGTTCTATATGTAAGTCCTCCTGGGAGGAGTAACACATGAAGTGTGAGTTTCATTCGTTTGTTCATGTATTATTCATTCCACAAACACTTACTGAGCACTGAGACTTAGCGCCTGATATAGCTGTGAGCATCGCTGTCATGTTGCTGCTTTCCTGGAGCAGTTGTCTAGTGGGGAAACTGACATAAACATAACCAACTGTGAGCCGAGCTCTGCGGGAAAATAGTGGCATGAATGCCCAGAAGCCTGATCTGGCCTGACGAGTCAGGAAAAGGATCACTTGGACAAGGGTCATTTAAGGCATTTTTCAAACTGCAGGTGATGACCCATTAGTAGAGCATGATCAGAATACTTTTTAAAAACAAAGGACGGGCCCGGCGCAGTGGCTCACGCCTGTAATCCCAGCACTTTAGGAGGCCAAGGTGGGTGGATCATTTGAGGTCAGGAGTTCGAGACTAGCCTGGCCAACATAGTGAAACCCTGTCTCTACTAAAAATACAAAAATCAGCCAGGCGTGGTGGTGTGTGCCTGTAATCAGCTACTTGGGAGGCTGAGGTACAAGAATCACTTGAACCCAGGAGGTGGAGGTTTCAGTGAGCTGAGATCACACCACTGCACTCCAGCCTGGGTGACAGAGTGAGACTGTCTCAAAAAAAAAAAAAAAAAAGGTAAAGCAGGAGTGAAACTACAAGGGATGATGGAGTCTCCTGGGATTTAGGAAAGAAATAGTTACCTAAGACCAGAGAGAGACGTTTGGAGAGAATTTTGCCTGACAGGAGCCATGACCTTTGATAGAGGAACATAACCAACCAGTGATATTCTGGCAGAGAAGGAGCAGGGAGAATAAATGCTTGATTTCATTTCCCTACACTGAATCTTTCTGGAATCTCCCATGGATATACTCCATACGGGTCCGTCTCCCAGAGCACAGAAAATATTAGGGATTTTACCTAGAAACATGACACTGTCTTAAGCTGGTGATGGGTCAGTGGGACTTTACAAGGTGAAGAGGTGAGGGAAGAGTGGTTCCACTGGAAGGAATGGCAGGTGCAAAGACCCTGAGTTGCAAGGGAGCATGAGTCCATAGGAGAATTGAAAGAAGCCCCTTGTGGCTGGAGCCCAGAGAACAAGGAAAGGGCAATCGTAGTTGGGTCTAGAGAGGAACAGAGGGGCCCAGACCATACAGACCTTGTGGACCAAGTCAAGAATTTTGTTCTTTGTCCTAAGGCAATGGGAAACCATTGAAGAGTTCTAGGGAGGGACATGGTCAGATTTTCCATTTTCAAAGATCACTTCCTGAACCTTCTGTCAGTATATCAGAAAAAAAAAAATTTTTTTAATTAAAAGATCACTTCCAATTTAGTGCTTGTTGGAGTAGTTCAAGCAAAAAAGAAAACAAGGAAAAAATCAAACAAACACAGCAACAACTAGGCAACTAGGTCCAACTTGGGAGATACGGAAATAGAAGGTAAAATCTGCCTGGGTGCCTTGGCTCACACCTGTAATCCCAACACTTTGGGAGGCCAAGGTGGGTGGATCACCTGAGGTCATGAGTTCGAGACCAGCCTGGCCAACATGGTGAAACCCCGTCTCTAATAAAAATACAAAAATGAGCTAGGTGTGGTGGCGTGTGCCTGTAATCCCAGCTACTCGGAAGGCTGAGGCAGGAGAATCGCTTGAATCCCGAGGCAGAGGCTGCAGTGAGCCACGATGGCGCCACTGCACTCCAGCCTGAGAGACAAAGTGAGACTACATCTCAAAAAAAAAAAAAAGAAGGCAAAATCCACAGGCCTTGGTAATGGTTTGGATTAGGAGGATGCTGATATCCAGATGAAGAAGGTGGCAGGAATGAGTACTGGGTTTCTCTCATGAGGAATGAGAAGCCAGAACAGCAGGAAGGCACTGGAATCTACACAAGCCCCAAGCCTAAGAAAGTGGAAAACAAAGAATCAACATCATCAAAAGAAAAATATTGGCGGGTGCAGTGGCTCACACCTGTAATCTCAGCACTTTAGGAGGCGGGTGGATCACCTGAGGTCGGGAGTTCAAGACCAGACTGACCAACATGGAGAAACCCCCGTCTCTACTAAAAATACAAAATTAGCTGGGCGTGGTGGCACATGCCTATAATCCCAGCTATGCCGCAGGAGGCTGAGGCAGGAAAATCACTTGAACCCGGGAGACAGAGCTTGCAGTGAGCCGAGATCATCCCATTGCACTCCAGCCTAGGCAAGAAGAGCAAAACTCCATCTTAAAAAAAAAAAAGAAAGAAAGATATTCTACTTAATACGATGCTACTTCCTCCTAAAAATGCCCCTGCATCAGGAAATCTGGCTAGTTTGAAGTATTTTTTCAAATTTATATGAAGATTCTGTTTTATATGTTTGAATTTTTGCATATCAGATTTTTGTTGCAAGAGTCATATTTGCACTACGTCTCTCAGAGTTACTTTATTGTGGACGAATTTACATTGGAAACTCACCACTCACTGTCCATTCAGTACGACGCAAAATTCTCCATAGGTGTTCTCACTGTAAAGCTCATTTAAGCAGAAAGGATTTTGGTTTACTCTGGAGGGGTAACATCTTGACAGCAGTGTCAAACTGATTTCCGATTTCCAGGATTAATATAGTTTTTCTTTCTTTCTTTCTTTCTTTTTGAGACAGAGTCTCGCTCTGTTCCCCAGGCTGGAGTGCAGTGACGCGATCTCGGCTCACTGCAAGCTCCACCTCCCGGGTTCACGCCATTTTCCTGCTTCAGTCCCCCGAGTATCTGGGACTACAGGCGCCCGCCACCATGCCTGGCTAATTTTTTGTATTTTTTAGTAGAGGCAGGGTTTCACCATGTTGGCCAGGATGGTCTCGATCTCCCGACCTCGTGATCTGCCCGCCTCGGCCTCCCAAAGTGCTGGGATTACAGGCGTGAGCCACCGCGCCCGGCCCCAATTAATACAGTTTTTCTAAATGTCATCTCAATTATTCCTCTAAGCACATGTGGAGCAAATTCCATTATCTGGCGGATAAGGTGGATTGAGTGATCTAATTAAATGTTAGAGTAATTAGAATGATAGAAAAAATCAAGTATATAGAGATTACCAATTAAAATCGTGATACAATGGAACACACTAAAGCCATGTTGAACGTTAATTTACCTTAAGAAGAGGCTCACAGAGTGCGTGTGTCTTGAGTTTGGTAGAGCAGTAAGAATTCGGTCGACTTCTTCATAGACCTGCGGTCCGTGATGTCGGTGTTTCTTTCACCTCTGGGACTGCTCCACTCTGCACAAAGAGGCGACAGTCACAGCTCCCATAATCATTTAATTTTCTCTGAATAAAATGGTATCGAAATAACTGAAACATCATTGAAGACTCCCATAAACTAATCTCAGTGTTTCCTTCCCATTTTAGGTAGCTGCACTTCTGTGAGATTATAAATATTCCACGGAGGGTAACGAAACTAAAGGAGAATGGAGGAGTATGTTTACAATTCCTATGTTTTTTGTATACATGTATTTAAATTATGCCTTCTGTTAAAGTTCTGTGTATACCTTATCTACTGCTGTGTGACAGATCACCCCAGAACTTAGTGACTTAAAATGCAAACATTTATTCTTTCCCACAGTTTCTGCGGGTCCCAAGGTTAGGAGCAGGTTAGCTGGATGGTGCTGGCTTGGGGTCTCTCCTGCACTTGAAGTTGGCCACGGGTGGCAGTAATGGCAATGATCTGAAGACCTGATGGGGGCTGGAGTATCCACTGCCAAGGTGGCTCATTGACAGGGCTGGCAAGTTGGTGCAGGCTGCCGGCAAGAGGCCTTTGTCCCTTACCCTCATGGATGTGTCCACAGTGCTGCTGAAGTGTCCTCATGCCAAAGCAGCTGTCATCCCTCACACTGAGCGATTTGAGAGAGGAAGGCAGAAGCTGCAATGTCTTTTATCGCTTAGCCTTGGAAGTCCCACTCCATCATTGCCACGGTAACCTTCTGGTTACATAGGCTGGTCCTACTCAGTGTAGCGTAGACTACACAGAAGCATTAATACTAGAAAGTGGGAATCATTTGGGCCACCTTGGAGGCTGGATACCACATTCTGCTTTTCACTCATCAGGAGGCACTTTTGGTTAGCATCTAAAGATACTCCTAGGGAAAAAAAAGTTAATTTTGGCTCAAATTCAAATTGATCAGCATAGCCAAATTGCATGAGCTACATATCTTTATTAAACAGTAGGCCAGGTGTGGTGGCTCATGCCTGTAATCCTAGCACTTTGGGAGGCTGAGCTGGGTGGATCACCTGAGGTTGGGAGTTCAAGACCAGCCTGACCAACATGGAGAAACCCCATCTCTACTAAAAACACAAACTTGGCCGGGTGTGACGGCGGGTGCCTGTAGTCCCAGCTACTCAGCAGGCTGAGGCAAGAGAATCGCTTGAACCTGGGAGGCAGAGGTTGCAGTGAGCTGAGATCACGCCATTGCACTCCAGCCTGGGCAACAAGAGCGAAACTCCATCTCAAAAAAAGGGGGGGAAAAAAAAGTAAGTTGTTTGCCTTTGGTTGGTCAAAATGGAAGATATTTAGCAGAATCACACTCCAACTCCTACTTTTTTTTTTTTTTAATCTAGGTTATATTATATGACAACATGAATATCACAGGAGCCCAGCACGTTGCTGCCTGTACTTCTGAGTTAGAGTAATGTTTAAATATTGGTCGCTGACTTATTTTTTCTTTATTCTTTCCTTAGAGACAGCCTGGAAGACTCAAACCTTCCTCCAAAAGTTTGGCATTCTGAGATGACAGTGTCAGTGACAGGCAGGCCACCTAGTACCGCAGAAGAAGACGGACTACCTAAAGAAACAGACGTAGAAATCATCCCAGAAATCCTAGAAACCCAAGAGCCACTCTCGCTTCCAGATGTGCTGAGGATCTCGGCAGTTCTAGAGGACGCCACAGACCAGCTCTCTATTCTAAAGTACATCACGCCCGTTCAGTACGAAGGAAGACAGAGCATCTGCATGGTATTTACCCACTCACCATGAGACCATGAGTTACTTTTGCTTTATTATTTTTTTTTTTTTTTTTTTGAGA
>NW_012118932.1:138528-140049 GCF_000951035.1 Colobus angolensis palliatus
TACAGGCGCCCGCCACCTCGCCCGGCTATTTTTTTGTATTTTTTAGTAGAGACGGGGTTTCACCTTGTTAGCCAGCATGGTCTCGATCTCCTGACCTCGTGATCCGCCCGTCTCGGCCTCCCAAAGTGCTAGGATTACAGGCTTGAGCCACCGCGCCCGGCCTGCTTTATTTTTTATTTCTCCCTCATTTATAGTACCTATCTCATTAAGTGTATTGATTTGTCTTTCTCTCTCTCTTTCCTTCTTCTTCTTCTTTTTTTTTTTTCTGACAGGGTCTCGCTCTGTGGCCTAGGCTGGAGTGTAGGGGTGCCGTCACGGCTGACTGCGACCTTTACCTCCCAGGCTCAAGTGATCCTCCCACCTCAGTCTCTTGCGTAGCTGGGACTGAAGGTCTGCACTACCACACCCAGCTAATTTTTTATGAAAGTTCTATAGAGATGGGATCTCACTGTGTTGTCCAGGCTGGTGCCATTAAATATCACTTGGAAATAGCACCTTTATTTCAGATAAAGGGCTACACTAACTATCTGAGATATGTACTCTCAACTGATGGAGTGAAATGGTCATAACTGAAGGTACATTACCAGACAGAATATCCTTTTCCACTATATTGGCATTATCCAAAAAGGCCAATACTGAAATCAGTATAAATACAATACTGAGGAGAGGGGATTACTAAGCCGTCCACCCAGCTTGTATTTCTCAGCTGCTGAAACTTAACTGAACACTTGGGGGAGGAAGTTCAGCTCCAGTCTTCACTTCGCTTTCATCTAAAATGACTTGTCATTGATGAATACGTTGCAATTTGCCTTCCTGAATATCCAGCCGCATTACTGTGTCAGCCATTACATTTTCTTTATTTTTTTTTTTTGAGACGGAGTCTCGCTCTGCCGCCCAGGCTGGAGTCAGTGGCCGGATCTTGGCTCACTGCAAGCTCTGCCTCCCAGGTTCACGCCATTCTCCTGCCTCAGCCTCCCGAGTAGCTGGGACTACAGGCGCCGCCACCGCGCCCGGCTAGTGTTTTGTATTTTTAGCAGAGACGGGGTTTCACCTGGTTAGCCAAGCCATTACATTTTCAATCATGTTTTGGACTGCTCTGTGAAGCAGCACTGAGTTATTAGAAAGTTAATTCAGTAGTGAGCAAAGTCTTTATACATGTTTAGCTCTTGTACATTTCAATAACTTAGGTTGTAGGTATAAAATGGAAACAATTTATAAATAGAAATACATATTTATCAAGTTTTACATAATAGTATTATATAACTTGTGCAGAAGATACTCTTTTTTATTTTTTTTTTATTTTTATTTTTTTGAGACGGAGTTTCACTCTTCTTGCCCAGGCTGGAGTGTCTCGGCTCAGGGCAACCTCCGCCTCCTGGGTTCAAGCGATTCTCCTGCCTCAGCCTCCCGAATAGCTGGGATTACCGGCATGCGCCACTACACCCAACTAATTTTGTATTTTTAGTAGAGATGGGGTTTTTCCATGTTGGTCAGGCTGGTCTTGAACTCCCAACCTCAAGT
>NW_012118932.1:141294-144339 GCF_000951035.1 Colobus angolensis palliatus
AGGGAGAAAGGAAAGGAAGGAAGGAAGGAGAGAGAAGGGTATGTAAGGAAGGAGAAGGGATTGGAAGGAAGGAAGGAGGGAGGAAGGGAAGGAAGGAAGGAGGGAGGGAGAAAGGAAAGGAAGGAAGGAAGGACAAACAAATGGGAAGACATTCAGTTAATAAATGAAGTCTTTTCAATGCTACCTGCTGTCAGCCTTTGAAAAGAGTAATTTGCCATCATGGAATCTCAAGAATGAAAACGCTGAATTAATCGACAGTATTCAGCAGCAGTCACTACTCCAGTAAATAAAAGAATGAAACTTTTGCACTGTTTTTTTCTGGTTTATCATAGTGATCTTTTACCCACAGAATTTTCTGACTCAACAGAAACCCCCCCTTGGGGTTTTACTGTAGTGAATACTGTAGTGTACTATTTACTGTAGTGTAAATAGTAATATATAGTATGTATAATTATGGTAACTTTACCATAATCATGTTGATTAATAGCAATTTAAAAGCCCATTTCTCAATATGTTAGTTTCATATCTTTTAAAAATTGTGAATCTCTTAAAATATTTTTTGGTTTTTATTTCATGGTACTATAGTTGTTCTGACTCATGAATTTGAGGATGCTGCTGCCCTGTAGGGCCTAGGCTATACATTTTTAAATGTTAGTATGTATATGGATGTTTTCTTTCCCAAAGGCTTGACATCCTTTAGCCTCTTAACAACCTTGAAAGGAAAGGTTAGCACTATCCCTCTTTTAAAGCCGTTTTTACAGCTAAGGCCATCTCCGGATACATTTTCCTGTATTAGAATTATGAAATGAAAGGATGAAACATATATTAATTACCTGGTTCTACCATAAATGAGAGTGATTTGACCAAAGTTTGGAAAGAACTTTCTTGCAGGGAATGCTGTTTTTCTTCTCTTTTTCCTTATGGTAAAAAACCCTGTCTTGTATATAGTGTGTGCAATATAAAATATATAAATTTTATATATATATAAATTTTTAGAGGCTGAGCACGGTGGCTCACGCCTGTAATCCCAGCGCTTTGGGAGGCCGAGGCAGGTGGATCACCTGAGGTCAGGAGTTTGAGACCAGCCTGGCCAAAATGGCGAAACCCCGTCTCTACTAAAAATACAAAAAAATTAGCTGTGCATGATGGTGCTCGCCTGTAATCCCAGCTACTCGGGAGGCTGAGGCAGGAGAATTGCTTGAACCCGGGAGGCAGAGGTTGCAGTGAGTGGAGATTGTGCCACTGTAATCCAGCCTGAGCAACAGAGTGAGACTCCATCTCAAAAAAAATTTTTTTAGTGAGTCAGCTAGAACACTTAGCTCATTTCTTTAATTTTATTCTAAAAATTCACATTTCTTTCTAGTAATAGGTAAGTCAGGCCATGTGACACATTTGCGTCCTTTTCCAGATGTCCAGGTATAAAGGTAGAGGAATAGTGGTTAGGGAACTCAGAAAATGGGACATCCCAGAGGTCACAGTGAGACGAGATCACGCCACTGCGCTCCAGCCTGGGCAACAGCGAGACTCCGTCCCAAAAGAAAAAAAAAAGACAGTGGGGCCTCCTAGACCTTACATTTTCCCCTTATTGCCTTAGACAGAATCTAAAATAATAACCGTTTATTTTACCAGCGGGAAATGGGGACACAGAGATGTTACATAGTTGCCTAAGGTCAATACAGTTGGGAGATGGAGCCGGACTCAAACACAGCTTCAGAGCCCGCATGTGTAGTCGCTGCGCCGCGTGGCCTCTCCGTGGCTCAAGCTTTTAGCCACAGTTTAATTTACACAGGCATCATCAACTGAAAGGCATATGCTGTTCCTGTGGTCCCTTAATATTCAAGTCTGGGTGTGAAAAAGAAATGATTTTGGCTTTTCCCTCCACGGTCCTCAAAATCTACACCACACCACTAAGTGTACTATCAACCTCTGCTTTTAGTGTGATTCTCCTTTTTTATTTTTCATGTTCATATGTTCAATGAACATTTGTGTCTCTGCTATATGCTAGTCATTGTTCTAAGCAATGGGACTGTAAAGATGGCCACATTTATTGAATATCCAGTCTTGTTCCAAAAATAACTTGAGACTAGTCTTCAAAAAAAGTTTTTTTGGAAGGGGAACCAAGATCGCTAAGACACTGTCCCCTCCCTCCTAGAAACCACGACCTGATGGAGGTACTTTATAAAAAATTACAATATGAGAAATGCCTGCTAACAGAGACATTTCACAAAGAACTTTACTTTTGAGCAGAGTGTAGCAGGTGGTAAGTTGGGGAATGACAGAGAGGGGGAATGTTATAGCAGCAGGGCATGGTTTGGTGTGGCTGAAGAAAGGGGCACATTTTCTTGGAGGATAGGGTAGAAGTCAGAGAAGATAACATTGAAAAATGTAGACAAAGGCCTCTTTCTTGTGGTTGTCTCTTTAACAAAATTATTTCTAATACTGTTTATTGTTTTAAAAGAAAAGCAGAGAAATGAATCTAGAAGGAAAGAATCTAGACAAACTTCCAATGGCCTCAACAGTTACAAAAATACCCAGTCCGCTAATAACCAAGGAAGGACCCAACTTGCCAGAAATCAGACAAGGAGGCCAGTTCGCTGTGGAGTTTCGCAAAACGCAGGATCTTCTCTTCAAAAAACCTGCAAGGCAGACCATCATGACTACGGAGACACTGAAGAAAATTCAGATTGATAGGTAAGGAGGGAAGACATTTGGCAGTGGACTTATGTATTTATACATAGATGAGAGAATGGGTGCCCGGGTGGCTGACTGCTCTCTTCTGCGGGTTAGTCATTACTGTGTATGCAAAATGACTGCTGAGAATAAAATTAGCTAAAGACTGCCTAGAGGCAGGGTGATATGAATGGAAAGCAAGGCGGCTATATAATATTGCATAAGTTATTAAGTCTTTTCTGTTTTGTTTCCTTTTTTTTTTTTTTTTGAGACGGAGTTTCGCTCTTGTCACCCAGGCTGGAGTGCAGTGGCACGATCTCGGCTCAGTGCAGCCTCCACCTCCCGGGTTCAAGCGATTCTCCTGCCTCAGCCTCC
>NW_012118932.1:147025-151655 GCF_000951035.1 Colobus angolensis palliatus
AATTTATTGAGCGTTTTTAGCATGAAGGGCTGTTGAATTTTGTCAAAAGCCTTTTCTGCATCTATTGAGATAATCATGTGGTTCTTGGCTGTTTTCAATTACTGAAAAATGAGAATGGGCCGGGCGCCAGGGCTCACACCTGTAATCCCAGCACTTTGGGAGGCCGAGGCGGGCGGATCACGAGATCAGGAGTTCGAGACCAACCTGGCTAACACGGTGAAACCCAGTCTCTACTAAAAATACAAAAATTAGCCAGGTGTGGTGGTGCATGCCTGTAATCCCAGCTACTCAGGAGGCTGAGGTAGGAGAAGTGCTTTAACCTGGGAGGTGGAGGTTACAGTGAGCCGAGATGGCACCACTGCACTCCAGCCAGGGCAACAGAGCAAGACTCCATCTCGAAAAAAAAAAAGTGACAACGATAGCAACCTTGCAACATTAGTGTAAGGGTTAGAAATAAGGCTTTAGCCTAGTGCCTGGCACAAATTGGTAGCTATTGTGATACTTTATCCATTAATAGCTACTTTATAGCTATTTCTTATTATTCTATATAGCCAAATTCCAAACTGTGTTTTAATCCTGAGGGTTTCTTAAAGGCAGTCTAAATTCCCATTGTCTCATAATTTTTTATTGTCAGCTGCCTCAGTGACAAAGAAGCCTGTTAAGAGGGTGTAACATTATGTTGAGAACTTCTGGTAAATGAGAGTTTACTGCAATTACCCAGGGTCACTAGGTGTATCCAGTCTGAAGTCTGTTTTTGAAAAGTTTTACTGGAATATGCCATTGCCCATTTGTTTATACGTTATCTGTGACTGCTTTCATGCCACAGTGCAGAGCTGAGTCATTGCCAAAGAGAACTTATGCTCTGCAAAGCCAGATGTTTACTATTTGTCCCTTTACAGAAAAAGTTTGCTGACCTCGGTATTAGGCCCTAACCAAGGGTAAGATCTTGCTAAAGTCAGTCTGGCCCAGATCTGCATCAGACAGAAAGGCATCCTGCTTATAAATTGCCCGGTTCATGTACTTTTCATTCTCAGTGTGTGGCTCGTATCTTTTCCTGAAAAACCCAAAATACCAGTCACAATTATTTGTAGGGAACCCAGGGTGTGCTCACAAAATGTACATCTCCACCAGGTATCCAGAATCAAAGTGGAGATCAAAATATCAAAGACATAAAAACTACAACAGGCCAGGCGTGGCGGCTCACACCTGTGATGCTAACATTTTGCAAGGCCAAGGTGGGAGTGAGGAAGGAGACCACTGCTACTCCTGCTGCCCTCCTCCCCGCACCATGCCTAGTTCACAAGACAGGAGGAGAGAAAAAGCAACAAGCTAGAAAGAAACAAAAGTAAGATAAATAGCCAGACAACCTTGGCACCACCACCCGACCCTAGGAGTGAAACAAAGTAATAATAGTAACATCAATCCCTGACCTAAACTACTTGTGTTATCTGTAAATTCCAGACACTGTATGAAAAAAGCATTGTAAAACTTTTTCTTCTGTTAGCTGATGCATGTAGCCCCCAGTCACGTTTCCCACGCTTGCTCGATTTATCACGACCCTTTCACGTGGACCCCTTAAAGTTGTAAGCCTTTAAAAAGGCCAAGAAGTTCTTTTTCGGGGAGCTCATCTCTTAAGACATGAGTCTGCTGATGCTCCCAGCCAAATAAAAAACCTCTTCCTTCTTTAATCCGGTGTCTGAGGAGTTTTGTCTGTGGCTTGTCCCGCTACAGGAGAATTGCGTGAGCCCAGGAGTTTGAAACCAGCCTGGGTAACATATGAAATCTCCTCTCTACTAAAAATCAAAAAAATTAGCTGGGCGTGGTGGTACGCACCTGTGGTCCCAGCTACTCTGGAGGCTGAGGTGGGAGGATCACCCAAGCCTGGGAAACTGAGGCTGCAGTGAGCTGTGATTGTGCCACTGCACTCCAGCAGGGGTGACAGTGTGGCCCCATCTCAAAAAAAAAAACTGAAAAAGCAAAACGACAGCAACAAAAAAACTACAACACTTTATGAATTTAAAATGGGAATTTGTAGGAAGTTTATGTATGCTTTCCTTGCTCTACTCATCTTTATGTATTATCGTCTTATTGCATTGAATTAATAATTACTTTATCGTAACATACTACTGTCAAAAGACAAAATTGCAACAAATCTAAATATCTTTATTGGCTTTTATTTGCAATTCTAAATCAGGCAACACCTCCTTCTATGAAGTAGAAGTACTGTTCTGATGACCTGGGCAGAGGAGGTTGGCTTTACAGGCAGAAAAGGGCTGAAGAAAGCAGAAACAGAGAACATAATGTGAATGGTCTTATCGAAGTTACTTTCCTGGCTGCAGGTGGTGGCCCACACCTGTGATTCCAGCACTTTGCGAGGCTGAAGTGGGAGGAGCGCTTGAAGCTGGGAGTTCAAGACCAGTCTGGGCAACATAGCGATACCTCATCTCCACAAAAATGAAAAAAATTAGCTGGGCATGGTGGTGTGCTTTAGTCCTAGCTACTCAGGAGGCTGAGGTGGGGGAGGACCACTCAAGCCAGGGAGGTAGAAGTTACAGTGAGTTATGATCATGCCACTGCATTCCAGCCTGAGTGACAGGGTGAGACCCTATCTCTAATTAATTAATTAACAATTTTAAAAATCACAAAGTTACTTTTCTTTTTTTTTTGGAGACAGAGTCTCATTCTGTTGCCCAGACTGGAGTGCAGTGGCGCGATCCTGGCTCACTGCAACCTCTGCCTCCTGGATCCAAACGATTCTCCTGCCTCAGCCTCCCAAGTAGCTGGGATTACAGGCACGCGCCACCAGGCCCAGCTAATTTTGTATTTTTAGTAGAGACAGGGTTTTACCATGTTGGCCAGGCTGGTCTCCAACTCCCGACCTCAGGTGATCCGCCCGCCTCAGTCTCCCAAAGTGCTGGGATCACAGGCGTGAGCCACTGTGCCCGGCCACAAAATTAGTTTTC
Source organism: Colobus angolensis palliatus (assembly GCF_000951035.1). NCBI lineage: Eukaryota > Metazoa > Chordata > Mammalia > Primates > Cercopithecidae > Colobus > Colobus angolensis. The sequence goes on from NW_012118932.1 coordinate 149,989, forward strand.
TTGGAAAGATTAAAGCAGAGGGGACTTCCTTACCATGCCAGCTAAAACTGGCTATTCTCTCTCTCCCTTGAGTTCTTTGTTATGGAAAATAGTAACTATAATTATTGCCAACTATGTCAAAACATTGAATAGCAGTTTTTAATTTTTATTATTATTATTATTATTTTGAGACAGGGTCTCACTCTGTCACCCAGGCAGGAGTGCAGTGGCACAAACATGACTCACTGCAGCCTCGAACCACCCTCCTACCTCAGCCTCCTGAGTAGCAGGGACTACAGGCACGTGCCACCATGACCAGCCTTTTTTTTTTTTTTAATTTTTGTGAGATGGGGGATCCACGATGTTGCCCAGACTGGTCTTGAACTCCTGGACTCAAGTGATCCTCCTGCCTCGGCCCCTCAAAGTGCTGGGATTACAGGTGTGAGCCCTTGTGCCCAGCCTAAACAGCAGTTTTTTTTAACACTCCACTTAGGAGAGTATCATGAAGAACAGCGACTAGGCGTTAGGAAACCTGGATTATATATTTCCAGCTCTTTCTCAAACTAGTTATGTGACCACAGGGAAGTCACTTAACTTTCCTGAACCTGGTTTACTCATCTCGAAAATGTTAACATTTGGCTGGGTGTGATGGCTCACGCCTGTAATCTTAGCACTTTGGGAGGCTGAGGTGGGCAGATACTTGAGGTCAGGAGTTTCAGACCAGCCTGGCCAACATGGTGAAACCCTGTCTCTAATAAAAATACAAAAATTAGCCGGGCGTGGTGGCACATGCCTGTAGTCCCAGCTACTCGGGAGGCTAAGGCAGGAGAATGGCGTGAACCTGGGAGGTGGAGGTTGCGGTGAGCTGAGATCGCGCTACTGCACTCCAGCCTGGGCAACAGAGCGAGACTCCATCTCAAAAAAAAAAAGAAAAAAAGACCCAGAAGGAACATCATAATGAAATTGGAATTATCCCAGGAATGCAAAAATAGTTTAGCATCAGAAAATGTAAAAAAAAAAATAGAAAGATCAATAGATGCAGAAAAGATATTTGGCAAAATTCAGCATATATTCATCATTTAAAAGCCAATACCAAAAACCTCTTAGCAAACTAGAAATTAAAGAAAACTTTTTTTTTTTTAGCCGAGTGACGTGGCCCACACTTGTAATCCCATCTACTCAGGAGGCTAAGGCGGGAGAGTCACTTGAACCCAGGAGGCAGAGGTTGCAGTGAGCCGAGGTAGAGCCACGGTGCTCCAGCCTGGGTAACAGAGCGAGTCTCCATCTCAAAAAAAATAAAAATAAAAATAAAAACATGTAAAACTACACGTATTACTTAAATAAAACACACAAACACATAATAAAAGTATCACAACATGCTAAAGAATAATAATCACCAAATTCAGAAGAGTGTTTATCTTTGGGGAAGATTGAGGAGACTGGGACTAGAGACTTCAGATATATCTGACATATGTAATCTTTAAAAAAAAACCAAGTCTCTACCATGGTAAAATATTTAAATTTGGTGTTACATACATAAATATTCATTATTTTATTCATTATACTTTCTAAATTTTTGAAATATTTCGTAATTTTGAAAAAGTTAAATCATTAAAACAAATTTTTTTAAAAAACCTAATCAAGCTTTTGCGTTTTTTCTTTTTTCTTTTTTCTTTTTTTTTTTTTTT
>NW_012118932.1:152055-161727 GCF_000951035.1 Colobus angolensis palliatus
CCTCAGCCTCCCAAGTAGCTGGAATTAGGGCGCATGCCACTGCACCTGGCCTGAAAATATGATTTATTTATTAATTTATTGAGATGGAGTCTCGCTCTGTTGCCAGGCTGGAGTGCAGTGGTGATCTTGGCTCACTGCAACCTCCAACTCCCAGGTTCCAGTGATTCTCCTGCCTCAGCCTCCCGAGTAGCTGGGATTACAGATGCATGCCAGCACGCCTGGCTAATTTTTTTGTATTTTTAGTAGAGACAGGGTTTTACCATGTTGACCAGGATGGTCTTGATCTCCTGACCTCGTGATCCGCCTGCCTCAGCTTCCCAAAGTGCTGGGATTACAGGCGTGAGCCACTGCGCCGAGCCGAAAATATAATCGATTAACTCATTTTTTTGCTGGTCTGTTTCTCCTTACAGGCAATTTTTCAGCGATGTGATTGCAGATACCATTGAGGAGTTGCAAGATTCGGGTACTTACAACAGTCTCCTGCAAACTTTGAGCAAAGAGAGGGAAAACAAAATGCATTTCTATGACGTCATTGCCAGGTCAGAGTAATGTTAGGTTTACTTGCTTTGCTGTATTTTAAAGTGCTAAAATACTCTTACTGGAAATCCTTGAATGTTAAAGCAAACCAGCCATGTACTTTCCAGGGAAGATTACTAGAAGTCAGAAAATCTTCCTCCAATCTATTAAAACAAATCTGTCTTTTAAAACATGTTATTGAACATGTGTGAGGTGGACCAGCACCATTGGCATCCCCTGGGAACTTGATAGAGATGCATGTTTCAGGGCCCCTCCCAGACTTGCTGATTCAGATTTTCTGGGGGTACAGTCGAGGAATTCGGTTTTCTTACGTGCAGGTGATCCTTGTGCACGCTAAGGTTTGAGAGGCACTGCTCTAAACACAAATCATTCTTATATCTTCTAGGGAGGAAAAAGGAAGAAAACAGATAATATCACTTCAAAAACAGCTAATTAATGTCAAAAAAGAATGGCAATTTGAAGTCCAGGTAAGAATTACCTGCTTAACACCACAAGTAACTGAGCTAACACAGCTGATAAATATATGGAAGCCATCTTAAGCAGAGAAGAGTTACGCATAAAAGATCGTTGTTTCTTCTGGCGTTCCTTTACTATTGAAAATATAGCCGGGCGCGGTGGCTCATGCCTGTAGTCCCAGCACTTTAGGAGGCTGAGGCGGGTGGATCTCCTGAGGTCGCGAGTTTGAGACCAGCCTGGCCAACATGGTGAAACCCCATCTCTACTAAAAATACAAAAATTAGCCGGGTGTGGTGGCAGGTGCCTGTGATCCCAGCTACTTGGGAGGCTGAGGCAGGAGAATGGCTTGAACCCTGGGAAGTTTCAGTGAGCCGAGATTGCGCCACTGCACTCCAGCCTGGGCGACAGAGCAAGATTCCGTCTCAGAAAAAAAAAACCCAGAAAATATAAAGAGAGCGACTAGAGAGCCAGCCTGGGTTGTACAGGTGTGTCTGGAGTATAGAGCCCTAGGAGACCCCATCCCCCTGGAGCTCTTAGTTCTCATCCTCATTTCCCACCCCACAAACACCCCCACCCTCCCCTACAGGGGCCTCGTCTCAGGCGGTCTCTTGTATTCTCGCATCCCAGATGGAAAAGTATGTCCCTAAAGAAGACATTAAGCACATTATGAACCTTCTTATACATGGTGGTTGAGCTTTATCATGTTTTTTATGTTGTATTTTGAGGATCCAGTGGATTTGCGAGCTTTTGTGTCATTAGGACCTGACCTCATATCTAGTTTACTCTTACAAGAAAATGCACCCCAAGTTTTAAGAAATGGACTTGCAAAACAAAGTTGGGGCTATAGCCTAAGCAGTTAGAAACAAGCCGTATTAGGACGACTGATAACTTTTCTATGAGCAGTTTAGAAAGTTACAGAGGACGGCCGGGCACGGTGGCTCACGCCTGTAATCCCAGCACTTTGGGAAGCCAAGACAGGTGGATCACAAAGTCAAGAGATGGAGACCATCCTGGCCAACATGGTGAAACCCCGTCTTTACTAAAAATACAAAAATTAGCTGGGTGTGGTGGCGGGCGCCTATAGTCCCAGCTACTCGGGAGGCTGAGGCAGGAGAATGGCGTAAACCCGGGAGGCGGAGGTTGCAGTGAGCCGAGATCGCGCCACTGCACTCCAGCCTGGGTGACAGTGTGAGACTCCATCTCAAAACAAGAAAAAAAAAGAAAAAGAAAAAGAAGAAAGAAAGTTACAGAGGATGGCCTGTTATCAGCTTTTCATTGACTAGCTGTTTGGACAAGTTTATGCTTCACAGAAGGGAATTTTCATTATTCCCTACATAGATGTTGGAAAACTATTTTATTTATATATATTTTTTTATTTTTATTTTTTGATGGAGATGGAGTCTCACCCTGTCCACTCCATCACCCAGGCTGGAGTGCAGTGGCGCAATCTCGGCTCACTGCAACCTGTGCCTCCTGGGTTTAAACGATTCTCCCGCCTCAGCCTCCCGAGGAGCTGGGACTACAGGGCACTCCACCATGCCAGGCTGCGGTTTAATTGTTTGTAGAAGTGGGTAGAGGTGGGGTCTTGCTTTGTTGCCCAGGCTGGTCTCCATCTCCGGGCCTCAGATGTTGCTCTCTCCTTGACCTCTCAAAGCACTGGGATTACAGGCGTGAGCTGCCATGCCCAGCTAAGAGAATATTTTTATTTTATTTTATTTTATTTTTATTGGTTTTTGTTTTGTTTTGTTTTTGAGACACGGTCTTACTTTGTCACCTAGGCTGGAATGCAGTGGAGTGATCTCAGCTCACTGCAACCTCCGTCCCACAGGCTCAAATGATTCTTCTGCCTCAGTCCCCAGGTAGCTGGGACGACAGGCACCCACCACCACACCCAGATAGTTTCTTAAATTTCCGGTAGAGACAGGGTTCCACTACGTTGTCCAGGCTGATCTTGAATTCCGGAGCTCAAGTGATCTGTCCGCCTGGGCCCACCGCCCTAGCGCTAGGATGACAAGTGTGAGCCACTGCACCGGCCTGAGAATATTGTAAGTATATGTGGAATAATTGTTTTTAAAAGGTCACTCGGAGGTAGAAGGATCACTTGAGGCCTGGAGTGTGAGACCAGCTTGGGCAACATTGCAAGACTCCGTCTCTATAAATAAAAAAATTATAAAAATAACCGGAAAAGTAAAAAAATGTTCTGGAGGCGGTAGTACACATCTGTGGTCCTAACTGCTTCGCAGGCTGCAGTGGGAGGACTGCATGAGCCTAAGAGGTCGAGGCTGCAGGGAGCTGTGGTCTCCCCACTGCACTGCAGCCTGGGCGACAGAGTGAGACCATCTCGAAAACAAGTCACTAGACTTCCCTTGAAGATACTATCTTTAAGTCTTCCGAGCAAATTGCATAACGCCTTCTCTCATGTTGTATTTGCCAATCACAAAGCACCTTAGGCAGCTCTAGGTCTTGGTGTCATTATCCCTATTAACCCTCTGCGTGTAGCTTATATTTTTTGAAAACCACTTTTCTTCTCCGAGAAGCTTCATGAAAACTAGTTTGTGTTTAAGTTTTCTCTGTAATGAGTAGACTTTTTCAGAGGTTTCCTAGCTCTTTTGCCTGAAAAACTCTCATAATTTAAAAAGACTAATATAAATATCTTCTATTTTAAAAGTCATGAAGCTTTTGAGATTATCTTATAGTAGATAAACATCTTTTACTTGTGTTTTAAAATAGAAGATATCTATTTATTTATTTGTTTTTATTTTTGAGACAGAGTCTGGCTCTGTCGCCCGGGCTGGAGTGCAGCAGCTCGATCTCAGCTCACTGCAACCTCTGCCTCTCAAGTTCAAGTGATTCTCCTGCTTCAGCCTCCCAAATAGCTGGGATTACAGGTGTGAGCCACCACGCCTGGTTAATTTATGTGTTTTTAGTAGAGATGGGGTTTCACATATTGGCCAGGCTGGTCTCGAACTTCTGACCTCAGGTGATCCACCCGCCTTGGCCTCCCAAAGTGCTAGGATTACAGGCGTGAGCCACTGCGCCCGGCCAGAAGATATTTACGTTAGTCTCCTTTTAAGCCCTCCAAAACAATGTCAGAAGAAACCTCAGATTTAGCACTTTGCCAGTTAACTCCCATCCTGCCATGAGGACCACACCTGTCGATGGTGTGATTTTCAGCCCTTGCTCCTGAGACTTACCTTCTGAATTGTATTCTCAGCCAAAGTAAAACCAAAGCGGGGATCATCAGCAAAAGAATAGGTTAAGAAACCAAGATTCTGCTTCGTAGTGGGTCTTAAAAAACAAGAAAAGAAAGAAACCAAGACTAGAAGATCCAAGGCAAGCCTTGGAACAAAAAAGAGCTACCAAGAGGAAATCAAGTTAAATCCCTAGAGCTACTGAAAACCAGTCATCAGGTCAAGGTTGGAAAACAAGAATATAGGAAGTATATGCACATTAGGGACCCGTGGGTCAGAAAGTGACGCCAACAGGAATGGCAGGTTTCTGTATATGAAAGTGTTGGTGGTAGCTTAGATGTGTTGGATTCATTGCCTTAGATACTCGGCGAAAAGAAAGAGTCACAAAGGAAAAAAAGTTTCAGACTTCTGAACATCAACATCCAAAGCAAGATAACAATGGATCAGCATTTTCATGAAACTACTGGGAAAAAAAAGAACCAAGATTTGTATATAAAAATCTATCTTTTATATATCAGCAACAGACTTAGAATAGAAAATTGAAAATTTATATATATTATTACAATAGCATCAAAACTATCAATACCTAGCATTGAATCTAACAGCAGCAACAAAAATAATAGTAAAACACATACCAGCAGGCCCAGCTAATGTCTGTGTTTTTAGTAAAGAAGGGGTTTTGCCATGTTGCCCAGGCTGGTCTCAAACTCCTGACCTCAGGTAATCCACTTGCCTCAGTCTCTGAAACTGCTGGGATTACAGGCGTGAGCCTCCACACTTGGCTTTTTTTTCTTTTTTTAAATTGAGATGGGTGGGGGGGGGTCTCTCTTTGTTGCCCAGGCTGGTCTTGAACTCCTGGCCTCAAGCAGTCCTCCTACCTCAGCTTCCCAAGTAACTAGGATTATTGGAGCTCAGAGTTTATTATGGGCTCGTATAGTATCAGCCAGTATTCTAAGTCATAGACAGACAAATAGAAATGTTATTTTGTTTTATGTTTTTGAGATGTGATCTCGCTCTGTCCCCCAGGCTGGAGTGCAGTGGCGTGATCTCGGCTCACTGCAACATCTGCTTCCCAGGTTCAAGTGATTCTCCTACCTCACCCTCCCAAGTAGCTGGGATTACAGGTGCACGCCACCACACCTGGATAATTTTTGTTTTTTGTTTTTTTTTCAGTAGGGATGGAGTTTCACCATGTTAGCCAGGCTGGTCTTGAACTCCTGACCTCAAGTGATCCACCCACCTCAACCTCCCAAAGTGCTGGGATTGCAGGCGTGAGCCACTGCACCCCGCCCTGCTGATAGGTTTAATAAGAGGAGGACTAAGGGCCGGGCGCGGTGGCTCAAGCCTGTAATCCCAGCACTTTGGGAGGCCGAGACGGGCGGATCACGAGGTCAGGAGATCGAGACCATCCTGGCTAACATGGTGAAACCCCGTCTCTACTAAAAAATACAAAAAACTAGCCGGGCGACGTGGCGGGCGCCTGTAGTCCCAGCTGCTTGGGAGGCTGAGGCAGGAGAATGGCGTAAACCCAGGAGGCGGAGCTTGCAGTGAGCTGAGATCTGGCCACTGCACTCCAGCCTGGGTGGCAGAGCGAGACTCCGTCTCAAAAAAAAAAAAAAAAAAAAAAAAAAAAAAAAAAAAAAGGAGGACTAAGAAACAACTATTAGGTTTGGGGTTGTCAAGATCGCTGACAAACTTGTGAGGTGAAAGAAAGAACAGTTTTAGTGAAATTGTAAGGACAGGATGCGGATTGGATTGGGTACAAAATACAATAATGAGATAAAGTGGAAACAATGGGTTTGACTGGCTTTTTAAAGAAGTATTGTAAAACCAAAACATAAATAGAAAAAATTAGCTGGGTATGGTGATGCACCTGTGGGCCCCGCTACTTGGGAGGCTGAGGTGGGAGGCGGAGGTTGCAGTGAGCCGAGATTGCGCCATTGCACTCCAGCCTAGGCAAGAGAGCAAGACCCTGTCTCCAAAAAAAAAAAAGATTCACCGACTGCCATACAATTTGGAAATAGAAGGGAGGGAAGAGGAAGAAGGAGAAGAAATGGGCGGGGCGCAGTGGCCCATGCCTGTAATCCCAGCACTTTGGGAGGCTGAGGCCGGTGAATCACCTGAGGTCAGAAGTTGGAGACCAGCCTGGCCAACATGGTGAAACCCCATCTCTACTAAAAAGAGATACAAAAATCAGTCAGGCGTGGTGGCGCATGCCTGTAATCCCAACTACTTGGGAGGCTGAGGCAGGAGAGTCACTTGAACCCGGGAGGCAGAGATTGCAGTGAGCCAAGATCGCGTCACTGCACCCCAGCCTGGGCAACACAGCAAGACTCCATCTCAAAAAGCAAAAAAAGAGAAATTGGGGAAGACAGGGGAGAAGGGAATTGCATATAGAAAGAATGGAAGAAAAACAGTGAGCCAAAAGCAGACATCTCTTAAAATTCATTTCATCAACATTTATTGAGCATCTAAGTCATGCCAGGCACTGCAGCCTGGGCGGAATTTCACAGATGAGAAAACAGGCTTAGTGAGGTTCGGTCATTTGCCGGCAACCCTACAACTTGTAAGACAGTGTCAAATACTGAGACATATTTTCAAAGGGCCTATAGCGTATTCTCCGCCAGAGACGCTCAGTCTCTTCGGAATCATTCTGATCTAGTCGGAATAACTGTCATACAATTAGAATGATTCTGTAGAGTTGTATCACGAAGTTTGTAGACTAAATAACTTGAAGAATTCCATGCTGATTCATCTTAGGGACCTTTTTTAGACAGGGCCTCGCTCTGTTGCCCAGGCTAAAGTGCATGAGTGTGGTTCACTGCAGCCTCGGCCTCGGGCTCAAGGGATTCTACCACTGCAGTCTCCCTAGTAGCTGGGACCACAGGCGTGTGCCACCAGGCCCAGCTAATTTTTTCATTTTTTTGTAGAGACAGGTTTTTGCTGTGTTGCCCAGGCTGGTCTTGAACTCCTGGGTTCAAGTGATCCTCCGGCCTTGGTTTCCCAAAGCATTGGAATTATAGGTGTGAGCCACCCCAGCGGGTTGGGGCCTAATGATACTTTAAGTCAAGCTTGTCCAACCTGCAGCCCGCAGGCCGCATGCGGCCCAGGATGGCTTTGACTGGGGCCCAACACAAATTCGTAAACTTTCTTAAAACATTATGAGAGATTTGTGTGTGTGTGTGTGTGGTTGGTTGGTTTGTTTGTTTTTTGTTTCAGCTCATCAGCTATTTTTGGTGTGTTTTGTGTGTGGCCCAACACAATTCTTCTTCTTCCAATACGGCTCAGGGAAGTCAAGATTGGACACCCCTGCCTATGCTTGCTTTCCTTAACAGAGGACTTGTCCAATTACCACTTTGTTTTTTCTTTGAATAGTTACTTAGAATTAATTCCCTAGGTACTTGGGAGACTGAAGAGAGGGGATTGCTTGAGTCTGGGAGTTCAAGACTACGCTGAGCTGTGATGGTGACACTGCATTACAGCCTGGGGGACACAGTAGACCCTATCTCAAGAAAAAAAAAAGGAGGCTGGGTGCAGCAGTGGCTCTTGCCTGTAATCCTCGCACTTTGGGAGGCTGAGGTGGGAGGATCCTTTGAGCCCAGGGTTTCAAGGCCAGCCTGGGTAACATAGTGAGACTCTGTTTCTACAATAATAATAATAATAATAAGCTGAGTGTGATGTCATGCACTTGTAGTCCCAACTACTCTCTAGGCTGAGGCAGGAGGATTTCTTGAGCCTGGGAGGTCAAAGTTACAGTGAGCCATGATCATGCCAGTGCACTTCAGCCTGAGTGACAGAACAAGACCGTCTCAGAAACAACAACAAAAGCCAGGCACAGTGGCTCATGTCTGTGATCCCAGCACTTTAGGAAGCCAAGGCAGGAGGATCCCTTGAAGCCAAGAGTTTGAGACCAACCTGGGCAACAGAGTGAGACCCGCACCTCTGAAAATATTAAAAAGTTAGCCAGGCGTAGTGACATGCACCTGTAGTACTAGCTACTTGGGAAGATCGCTTGAGCCCAGGAATTGGAGGTTACAGTGAGTTGTGATCAAGCCACTACACTCCAACCTGAGTGACAGAGGGAGATCCTGTCTCTTAAAAAAAAAATTTTTTTGTTAATAAAAAAGAACTAATTCTACCCTACTTAATGGTTAAGATGAAAGGTGGTTGGAGGCTGGGTGTGTGGCTCACGTTTGTAATCCCAGCACTTTGGGAGGCCGAGGCAGGTGGATCACCTGAGGTCAGGAGATCAAGACCATCCTGACCAACGTAGAGAAACCCCGTCTCTACTAAAAATACAAAATTAGCTGGGCGTGGTGGCGCATGCCTGTAGTCCCAGCTACTTAGAAGGTTGAGGCAGAGAATCGCTTGTACCCGGGAGGCGGAGGTTGCAGTGAGCCTAGATCACGCCACTGCACTCCAGCCTGGGCAGCAGAGCAAGACTCTGTCTTAAAAAAAGTAAAAAAAGAGAAGGCAGGCGGTTGATGTCTAGAGGAGGGCGGATCTCGGTTGAAGCACTTTCGCCGCTGGTTGTGTGCTTGTTTGCTGTGCTGTCAGGGCGCCTCCCTGTGGACTCGCTCACACAATGATTCTTCCCAAACAGTTCTTTTCAAACAAACGTTACCTCCCTGACTGAAAGCTTTCCAAGGATTCCCACCACAGTTGGAATCAAATCTGAATTTCTCAGTCAGGCCTCCGAGGTCCTGCGTGGCGCCCTTACCTACCTCCAACCTCATCCTGTCGTCCCCTCAACCCTCACTAGGCTAGAGCCTCTGGAGTTTTCTTTGCGTTCCTGGAATGTATCCAGGTCTTGATGGCTTCAGGATTTGGACGTATACTTTTTCTTATTTTTTTTTTTTTAGAGTTCTCTTAACCCTATTTTTCTATTCTTTTTTCCTTTTTTCCTTTGCTTTTTCTTTTCTTTTTTTTTTGAGACAGTCTCATTCTGTCACCCAGGCTGGAGTGCAGTGGCGCGATCTCAGCTCACTTCAACCCCCACCTCCCGGGTTCAAGCGATTCTTCTGCCTCAGCCTCCCGAGTAGCTGGGATTACAGGCACACGCCACCACGCCCAGCTATTTTTCGTATTTTTAGTAGAGACGGGTTTCACCATGTTGGCCAAGCTGGTCTTAAACTACTGACCTAAGGTGATGCCCCTGCCTCAGCCTCCCAAAGTGCTGGGATTACAGGCGTGAGTCCCGGTGCCTGGCCAAGCCTATTTTTCATGTGGTGGGCTTACGTATCCTTTAGGTATTGAATGAACCATCGCTTCCTTGAGAGAGTCCCTCTCAGACCTTCTAGAGTCTAATGTACCTCGAATGAACCATCGCTTTCCCAAGAGTCCCTCTCAGGCCTTCCAAAGTCTAATGTACCTTGAATGAAACATCGCTTTCTCGAGAGTCCCTCTCAGACCTTCCAGACTCTAATGTACATCGAGTGAACCATGGTTTTCCCGAGAGTGCCTCTCAGACCTTCCAGACTCTAATGTA
>NW_012118932.1:161777-165018 GCF_000951035.1 Colobus angolensis palliatus
CGAGTGAACCATGGTTTTCCCGAGAGTCCCTCTCAGACCTTCCAGACTCTAATGTACATCGAGTGAACCATGGTTTTCCCGAGAGTCCCTCTCAGGCCTCCCAGAGTCTAATGTACATCGAGTGAACCATCACTTTCCCGAGAGAGTCCCTCTCAGGCCTTCCAGAGTCTAATGGACTCCTCCCTTGTTATTTCCTCCCACAGCCTGTCAAGCTTTCCTTTTCTATCATTTTTCACAATTTTTGAAAGTTTACACATGTGTTTGTCTCTTTTTAACCACCTCTCTTCTATTAGACTGTAAGCTCTATGAGGGCAGGGAATATGTCTGTTTCGATCTTCATGATTTTCCTAGAGCCTAGCTCAGCGCCTGGTGCTGAATAAATATTTTTCTTAATGACTATCGAGTCCACGCAATTGCCAAGCACTTGGTGACCTGCAAAAAGAAAGCGTTTTCACACGTGTTCTCAATGAAACCTAATAATCTCTCTCTGAGATACTTCAGTCAGGGTGGGTGTTCGTGTGTTTTTGTGTCTGTGTGTGTGTGTGTGTGTGTGTGTGTGTGTGTGTGTTTTATAGAAAGTAAAAAAGTTGGAGATTTGACTTGGCCAAGTTCACACAGCTGGAGGCCTAGGTGGGAAGTCAGTTCTTTTCATCATTTTGACCAGTGTTCTTCCTACCAAAATGAGAAATCTGTGTGGGAAATATGGAGCACACCAGTAACGTGCCTGGGAACTAATCTCAGCCCTGATTCGCCCTGATTCTTCGAACTGCTGTATTACTCACTTTCATCTCTTCACGATTGTTGGCTAAATTTCCCGTCGTGTGATAGCGGAAAACTAGTTCCCGTTCCTTATTGATTTATATGTATAAAAGGGAACCTTAAGCCACTGGCTGAACTGAATGGAGGTAGAATGTATTTTCAATTTGGAAACCTGGTCTTTCCACTACAGAGTCAGAATGAGTATATTGCTAACCTCAGGGACCAACTGCAAGAGATGAAAGCAAAAGCCAACTTGGAGAATCGCTACATGAAAACCAATACTGAGCTGCAGATTGCCCAGACCCAGAGAAAGTGTAACAGAACAGAGGAACTCTTGCTGGAAGAGATTGAGGTAATCCCTGGGACATTAGTGAAGAACCCAGGAGATGGCATTTGAGCTGTCACTCCTGATCCTGTCTCAGCTAACAGAGGAGGGAGACGAAGATTTCCCTCCATCTCTTGAGGTTGAAAATGAAAGCCTAAATGAGGATACACATGTTCGCAAGCAGAGATTCCAACGGGCTGTAGCCTCCTTCTCCCGCCTCATAATGACTTTGAAAATTGGCTGTACTTTCTCTCCTTGGTCACTACTTTTCTTTTAAATCAAACCAGTCGCCATTTCTCTAATTATAGGGAGAGGGCAAAACAAGATCCTTAGTTATGGCAGGATTTTGCTGCTGTTTGTTTCATCTAACCAGTAAGATGAAACCAGTAAGATGTTTGTTTCACTCCTCCAGTAAGAAATACAACATCTAGAGAGGTGAATTTCATTCAAACCTGAATTTATGGAGATGAGAAGTCACGGTGAAAAATATCAGGAGGAAGAAAGTGGTAGATCTTCTTTGAGGGAAATGCGAAATGGCGCGCGCGCGCACACACACACACACACGCGCGCACACACACACATACGCAAAGCCAGGCACTAGTCCCAGCTAATCGGAGGGGAGACAGGAGGATCCTTGAGTTTGAAGCCAGCTTGGGCAACATAGGGAGACTCCCTTCTCTCTCTCTCTCTCTCTCTCTCTCTCTCTCTCTCTCTCACACACACACACACACACACACACACACACACACAAAGAGCAGCAGGCAGATGGGAAGAGGGAAGAAGGAAGAAACCTCCTTAGACCATGGAATTTGTGTGTGGGAGGACTCCTTGCTCTGAGACTAACGTGGCTTAAGGCCACGACAACAGTCTTCCTGGCACTCTGGAATTTCCCTTTTTTAGGCCCCACAGCCTTGTGCCCTTGGAGCACCGTTTCTCTCCTTCAATGGGCACCTCTTTTCAATTCACGGGATTGCACTCCTTTCGTTAGGGACACTGACACAGTCTAGACAGTGCCGCGTCATGTGTCTCTGCAGTGTTTGTGAACAGGAATTGTACGAAACTGAATTCCCGGGATCCCAGCTGGTAAAGGAAACCTGAGCTACCAACCAAGCTGCTCCTCTAATCTTGAGAACTTCTGATTCACAGCCCTGCAGGGAAGACGTGCTGGTGTCTGATTATTGTTCTTACAGAAACTCAGGATGAAAACCGAAGAAGAGGCCCGGATTCATATGGACATTGAAATGTTCCTTAGAAAAGAGCAGCAGGTGAGTCACCAAAACTTTTCTGTGCTTTGATTTTTTTTGTACTCTGCTTATACTGAGGAAAAAAAATATTTTGAAGAAAAACCAGCCATTATTCTTTCAGCCTAATGAGCTTGAGCTCACATGTTATCTCAGGGTTATGCATCTGAATAGATATCTTATATAGTTACAATTTGAGAGAGTACAAGTAAAATTTTGTTTTCTGCTTTTATCATTGAGCTTAGATAAGAAATTTTTTGATTCTATATTGCTGTATACTCATAATTTTTAAATTATGACTTAATTTATGACAAAATTTATTAAGTCAGATTATGACTTAAAAATTTATGGGCCAGGCACAGTGGCTCACGCCTGTAATCCCAGCACTTTGGGAGTCTGAAGTGGGTGGATCCCCTGAGGTCAGGAGTTCGGGACCAGCCTGGCCAACATGGTGAAACCCCCTCTCTATTAAAAATATAACAATTAGCCAGGCGTGGTGGTGCACCTGTAATCCCAGCTACTCAGGAGGCGGAGGTGGGAGAACTGCTTGAACCTGGGAGGCAGAAGCTGCGGTGAGCTGAGATCGTGCCACTGTACTCCAGCTGGGCAACAGAGCAAGACCCCGCCTCAAAAAATAAAGACATAATTTTTAAATTATTTTTAAATTATGACTGTATTAAAATGTTTTCCCATTAGTATAGTGGCCAATAAATAGAAAAGAAAAATAAGTAAAGGCCAGGTGCGGTGGCTCACACCTGTAATCTCAGCACTTTGAGAGGCCGAGGCCGGTGGATCACCTGAGGTCAAGAGTTCTAGACCAGCCAGGTCAACATGGTGAAACCCCATCTCTACTAAAAATACAAAAATTAGCCGGGCATGGTGGTGCACCCCTGTAATCCCAGCTATTTGGGAGACT
>NW_012118932.1:165373-194568 GCF_000951035.1 Colobus angolensis palliatus
CTCGGCCTCCCAAAGTGCTGGGATTACAGGCTTGAGCCACCGCGCCCGGCCAAGATTTACTAATTTTACATTCCCAGTTGAGTGAGGATTTTTAAAATGACTCATTGCTTTTCTTTTTTTATGTTATTACAGTTTCTTTATAAAATAATTGAAAATCGTTGTTTAATGTTCCATTGAATGGTTGTGCCATAGTTTGTTACAATTTTTTTTTTTTAATATTTAGGTTGTTTCCAAAGTTTTATTATTATAAATAATGCACTTATTAAAGCTTTGCCCAAAGAACTATATTTCTTCATGGCAACTATTTACTAAAAGTAAATCTCAATCATAAGATGATTATTTCAGAGACTGGTATTTTGCGACTTTTGATAAACATTGCCGACGCTCTAATCTGTGCTGCCGCTAGCAGTGTTGCAGGCAGTCATTTCAAGATCTCTTCAACAGTAGTAGCCATTTTAAATATTTTTCAAAGTCTGCTAACTTAATGAGTTGTTTTATTTTGTTGTTGTGGTTGTTTTGCTTATTAATGGAAGTGAACGTAACATTTTTCCACGTTTACTCAATTTATTTCTTCTTGTGTGAAATATATATGACAGAAGTGGTTTTAAGAGCATTTTCAATACTAATAACCAAGCTGGGTCTATAATATATCTAAGGTTAGAAGTATGTCTAAGTGTAGCTGGAGTCTTTCTTTATTTTGTTTTTTGGTTTTTTTTTGAGACGCAGTCTTGCTTTACCACCCAGGCTGGAGTGCAGTGGCGTGATCTCGGCTCACTGCAACCTCCGCCTCCTGGGTTCAAGAGATTCTCCTGCCTCAGCCTCCCGAGTAGCTGGGATTACAGGCACCGGCCACCTCGCCCAGCTGATTTTTGTATTTTTAGTAGAGACAGGGTTTCACCACGTTGGCCAGGATGGTCTAGAACTCCTGATCTCAAGTGATCTGCCCACCTCGGCCTCCCAAAGTGCTGGGATTACAGGCGTGAACCACGGCGCCTGGCCTAGTGTTTGTGTTTTACGTAAATTGGATCATACTATATATAGTGTTTCAGAACCTGTTTTTTCCTTTTTACATTTACTTTGTTTTTAACGTTTTCTGTAGCATTACAACTGATAGATAATATCTCATAGTCAGAATATACTGAAATTTAGTGAACCATTCTGTCAGTACATTTAGGTGGTTTCAGGTTTTGCTGTGATAACATTACGAAACCTTCTTGGTTCTGTCTCTAAGTGTATGGTATTTGGAAAGGCTATTTATTTTGTGTATTGCTGTGGATTCCTTAGACCCTCTAGTGGTTTTTCAGTTGATACATTTGGATTTCCTAGGTGGAAAATCTTATTGCAGTCCGCCCTCCTGGGTCTCAGGACACTTCCTTGGCCTGAAAGTCCTGTGATAACTTCGTCTGGGAGGATGCCTTGGAAAGGGATGCTCTTTCCTCAGACCTGGCACAGTCACCCCTATTGTCACTGGATCCGTAACTAGGGTCAAATCTTAGCATGTTACAGGGGCACATATAACTCAGACAACTAACTCCGAAGGAAATCACTTACACACCAAAAGAAGGGTAAGATTTTGCTAGTGAATATTGGAAGCAGCCTGGGAAACATGTCGAATTGATTCTAAGAGTGTTTGATCCAACAGGGCAGGCTAGAACATTCCATTTGGTTAATTCATTGATACAGACGCACTTACCTGAGAGTCTAGATGTCGTGGGTTAGCTTGCGCAGCTAGAGGTGATTCAACAGTTGCCTACATTTGATGAGGTGGAGATGCCAGAGCTTCCCGGCTATGATTTGGGGGAGACAATCCAGAGACGTAGGGAGACAGGAATGTCACCGTAGATTTATCATGTGTGACTTGCACATCTACCACCAAACACCCATCCATAACCATGAGAAGGCCCAGAAGACACTTCTTTACTAAGACATTGAGAAACAGAATAGTGAGGGGAGCATCTGCATCCCTACAAGCTCTGTGCTTGCTTTCCTGTGTAGGCAGGTGTGACCCTAAGGGTGTTGTCACTGAGATGAGCTTCCTGATATCAGTGGGGTGATGGGGTCCCGAAGTGCCTTAGGATAAGTGGGAGCACTTAATTGTCAAAGATAAGGTGGGAACATTTACCACGAAGGGCGGCAGAGACGTATCAGTAATCAGAATGCCTTTGGCCACAGGGATTCTTGGCAATGGCTAATCAATCGTGGTATCTCTAGGAACAAAATTGATGGGCTGCCTACTAAAGTATAACAGAAAAAGAGTCCGGGTCTGGTAGCCAGAACCCTGATTTGAATCACCACAGCAGAGAGTCACGGCCGCTCCCCTAGCTCCTAGGACTGAGTCAATTCACAGCCCCAGGGCCCCTTTATGAACTGGGGTGTGGGTGTGTGGGCATGTCCCCCCGAGGATGAACTCTGCAGCCCTGCTGCGTCCCTACTGTAAGTCTCCCGGTAGCTCCTACTCAGAAGACCTGTGTAATTTACAGAGTGACTGTGCACTGGGATGACTGAAGCATTGGCTCTGAACTGATGTTCATCCACAGGGACCCAAAGTGACACTGCGGCCACTAGTCAAAATGGGCGGTTATGGGGGCTAGGTGACAGGTGGAGCCTGAACTAGCCTGACTGTGAGTCCACCTGTTCCGTGGACCCTCTCTTTGTTTCCTCCATTACTGAAGCTGTTATTGGACTAGATATACTTGGGGACATTATGATAGTAAGGACCAAGACGAGCTTCTTGAACTTCCCCTCCCTACTAAAATAGAAAACCAGAAGCAGTGCTGCACTCCTGGTGGAACTACAGAGATGAGCGCCACCATCAAAGACCTGAAGGAAGCAGCAGTGGTGATTCCACGTCCCTATTTAACTCAGCCGTCTGGCCCGCGCAGAAGAGGCGTGGATCTTGGAGAGTTATTATGGACTATTGTGACTACTAGTGACTATTAGTCACTATTAGTGACTCCAGTTGCAGCTACTATTTTAAATGTAGTATCTTCCTTGGAGCAAGTCTTCAGTGGCTCCTGGTTCTTGGTATACAGCTGTTAACCTGACCAAAGCTCTGTCTTCAAACCAATTTGAAAGACCACCAGAAGCAGTCTGGTTTTACCTGGCAGGGCCAACAGTACCCCTTCATAGTCTCACATCAGGGCTCTCCGCACTGTTCTCTCCCATAATCTGGTCTGCAGAGATAGCACCCCTGGACTTTTCACAAAACGTCATGGTCGCTCACTGCATTAATGATGTTATGCTGATTGTATCTGATGAAGAGGAACTAGCAAGGACTTTAGATACCTTAGTAAGAAATATGTGAACTAGAAGGTGAGTGCTTAACTCCATTTCTGATACCAATTCTTTATCATTAGTAATCCATTTAGGAGAGAGAAATCATACCAATAATTTAACAGATAAAATCCAACAAAAAGAATCACAAGCTATTCATAAGGGATTGGCTACTCAGAAGGGATAAAAGAGAACTCTAAAGAATATCCTAAGGCCAGGCGTGGTGGCTCACACCTGTAATCCCAGCACTGTGGGAGGCCAAGGTGGGAGGATTGCTTGAACCCAGGAGTTGGAGACCAATCTGGGAAATATAGTGAGACCTCATCTCTAAAAAAAAAAAAAAAGAAGAAGAAGAAGAGAGAGAGAGGGAGGGAGGAAAGGAGGAAAGGAAGGAAGGAAGGAAGGAAGGAAGGAAGGAAGGAAGGAAGGAAGGAAGGAAGGAAGGAAGGAAAGAAGGAAGGAAGGGAAAGGAGGGAGGGACGAAGGAAGGAAGGAAGGTAGGAGGGAGGGAGGGAGGGAGGCTGGCCCAGGACAATATCCAAAAAAGAAATAAACTGGAAAGGTGGGGGCGGGAGGGGGAAGGAGCCTTCCCAAGGGTAAGATTCAGGCCTCATTGGAGAGGGTATGGCCGTGGCCCACTGGATGGCAGCGGTGTTTGCTGGGTTGCCTTGGGCCAGAGCTGGCTCACAGCCAGCTGGCAGGATAAGGCTGGCAAGCAGGAAGCGGTGGACCTTGCTAACTATTTGTTTGTTTGTTTGTTTGTTTACTAATCTGGATGCGTACTCAATTAGGGGGGAAAAAAAGGAACAAAACTTTTTTTGTCCATTGAGATATTTTTTCTCCTTTAATATGTTAATAGAGTAGAATACATTGAGAGAGTTGCTGATTTGAGTCATCCTTAAATTCCTGGGATAAACCCCACTAGGTCACAATGCGTTTGGCCAGTAAGAATCCTCCTGCGTGGTCTCCGTACAACGTGTGGGTGGACAAGTGCCACCGGGTGTCCCCGCACACGCCGCTGGCGACAGGAAACGGGGCAGCGCCCTCCTGTTGCGCCTCCAGCGCTCTCTGCTGACGCAGGGTAGCATGTTGTCAGCTGGCAAGAAAAACGTTCCTAGCAAGCATCCACCTTCACCAAGAAAGGTGAATTTGGAGCTGACAGGCAATAAATTGTAATTGGCACAAATGAGTTTTTCTTTAAATTATCAAGTGTGAGGTTTACTCTGTAGGTTTCTGGTAGACAAGCTTTATCAACTTCAGGAAGTATCTTTTTGTTCTTGTTAAAAAGTTTGTTTTTCTCAACAAAATGAGTACTAGATTTTGAGATGGATTTTTTTTCATTAATTGAGATGATATCGTTTTAATATGTTAATAAAGTGAAATACATTAATAGATTTGCTGATGTTGGGTCATCTTCAAATTCTTGGGGTAAACCTTACCCGATCATAGTGTGTTGTTCCTTTTTTTTTTTTTTTTCCTTGAAACGGAGTTTTGCTCTTGTCACCCAGGCTGGAGTGCAGTGGTGCAATCTCGGCTCGGTGCAACTTCTGCCTCCCGAGTTCAAGCGATTCTCCTGCCTCAGCCTCCCGAGTAGCTGGGATTACAGGCATGCGCCACCATGCCCGGGTAATTTTGTATTTTTTTAGTGGAGACAGGGTTTTCTCCATGTTGGCCAGGCTGGTCTCGAACTCCTGACTTCAGCTCATCCACCTGCCTTGGCGTCCCAAAGTGCTGGGATTACAGGCATGAGCCACCGTGCCCAGCCTGTTATTCCTTTAATAGACTGCTAAAAAACTGATTTATAGACTTAAAAAATTTTTTTGTATTTTGAACTTTTTTTTTAATTTTTAATTTTTGTGGGTACATAGTAGGTGTATACACTTATGGAGTGCATGACGTACTTTGATGCAGGTGTGCGATGCGTCGGAGTCACATCAGGGGAAATGGGGTATCCATCACCGTCAGCCTTTATCCTTTGTGTTACAAATGATCTAGTTATACTCGTTTGGTTCTTTTTAAATTTACAATTAAAGTATTGACTATGGTGACCCTGTTTTGCTACCCAATACTGGGTCTTACTCATTCTTTCTACTTTTTTGTACACATTAATCATCTCCACGTCCTCCCCATCCCCCACTACCTTCCCAGCCTCCGGTAACCACCTTCCACTCTCGATCTCCATGAGTTCAATTGTTTTAATATTTAGCTCTCACAAAGAACACGTGAAGTTTGTCTTTCCGTGCCTGGCTTATTTCACTTAACGTAATAACCTCAGTTCCATCTATATTGTTGCAAATGACACAATCTCCTTCTGGGCTGAATAGTACACCATTGCTTATATGTCCCACCTTTTTAAGTTATTTATTTATTTATTTATTCCTTTTTGAGAGGGAGCGTTGTTCTGTTGCCCACGATCTTGGCTCACTGCAACCTCTGCCTCCCAGGTTCAAGCAATTCTCCTGTCTCAGCCTCCTGAGTAGCTGGGATTACAGGTACCCACCACTACGCCTGGCTAATTTTTATATTTTGGTAGAGATGGGGTTTCTCCATGTTGGTCAGCCTGGTCTCGAACTTCTGACCCCAAGTGATCCACCCGCCTTGGCCTCCCAAAGTGCTGGGATTACAGGTGTGAGCCACCGCGCCCGGCCCCACCTTTTTTTTTATCCATTCATCTGTTGGTAGACACTTACATTGCTTCCAGATCTTGGCTATTGTGAACAGTGCTGCAATAAACATAGGAGTGCAGACATCTCTTCAACATCTAATTTCCTTTCTTTTGGGTATACACCTGGCAGTGGGACTGCTGGATCATATGGTAGCTCTATTTTTAGTTTTTTGAAGACCCTCCAAACTGTTCTCCATAGTGGTTGTGCTAATTGACGTTTCCACCAACCCACAGCGTACAAGCATTCCTCTTTCTCCACATCCTTCCCAGCATTTGTTACTGTCTGTCTTTTAGATATACGCCATTTTCACTGGGGTGAGATGACGCCTCACAGTTCTGATTTGCATTTCTCTGATGATTAGTGATGTTGAGCACCTTTTTATATGTCTGTTTGATGTTTGTATGTCTTCTTTTGAGAAATGTCTATTCAGATCTTTGGCTCTTTTAAAATACATATATATATAGAGAGAGAGAGAGAGAGACGAGGTCTCACTGTGTTGCCCAGGCTGGCCTTGAACTCCTGAGCTCAAGCAATTCATCCTCTAGCCTAGGCCTCCCAAAGTGCTGGGGTTATAGGTGTGAGTGATTACACTCAGTCCTTTTGGCCCTTTTTTCACATTATTAGATTTTTTCCTATAGACTTGTTTGAGCTCCTTATATATTCTGTTTATTAAACCCTTGTCATATAGGTAGTTTGCAATTATTTTCTCCAGTTCTGTGGGTTGTCTTTTCACTTTGTTGATTGTCTTGTTTGCTATGCAGAAGCTTTTTATTTTCTTTCTTTTTTGGCACAGTCTTGCTCTGTCGCCCAAGCTGGAGTGTAGCGGCACAATCTCGGCTGACTGCAACCTCCACCTCCTGGGTTCAAGCGATTCTCGTGCCACAGCCTCCCGAGTAGCTGGGACTATAGGAGTACACTGCCATGCCCAGCTAATTTTTCTATTTTCAGTAGAGGTGGAGTTTCACCATGTTGGCCAGGCTGGCCTTGAAGTCCTGGCCTCAAGTGATCCACCCGCCTCAGCCTCCCATAGTGCTGGGATTACGGGCGTGAGCCACTGCACCTGGCCTGTGCAGAAGCTTTTTAACTTGATATGATCCATTTGTTCATTTTTGCTTTGGTTGCCTGTGCTTGTGGGGTATTATTTAAGAAATCTTCGGCCGGGCGCGGTGGCTCAAGCCTGTAATCCCAGCACTTTGGGAGGCCGAGACGGGCGGATCACGAGGTCAGGAGATCGAGACCATCCAACACAGTGAAACCCCGTCTCTACTAAAAAATACAAAAAAATAGCCGGGCGAGGTGGCGGGCGCCTGTAGTCCCAGCTACTCGGGAGGCTGAGGCAGGAGAATGGCGTAAACCCGGGAGGCGGAGCTTGCAGTGAGCTGAGGTCCGGCCACTGCACTCCAGCCTGGGCGACAGAGTGAGACTCCGTCTCAAAAAAAAAAAAAATCTTCGCCCAGTCCAATGTCCTGAAGAGTTTCCCCAGCATTTTCTTTTAGTAGTTTCATAGTTTGAGGTCTTAAATTTAAATCTTTAATCAATTTTGATTTAATTTTTGTAAATGGTGAGAGATAACTGTCTAGTTTCATTCTTCTGCATATGGATATCCAGTTTTCCCAGCACCATTCATTGAAAGGACTATCCTTTCCCCAGTGTTTGTTCTTGGTACCTTGTCAAAAGTGAATTCACTATAGATTTATTGATTTGCTTCCGGGTTCTCTATTCTGTTCCATTGGTCTATGTGTCTGTTTTTATTCCAGTGCCATGCTGTTTTGGTTACTATAGCTCTATAGTATAATTTGAAATCAGGTAATGTGATTCTTCCAGTTTATTTTTACTCAGGATAGCTTTGGCTATTCTGGGTCTCTTGTGGTTCCATATCAATTTTAGGATTGTTTTTCTATTGCTGTGGAGAATGTCATTGGTATTTTGATAAGGAGTGCATTGAATCTGTGGATTGTTTTGGGTAGTAACGTACATTTTAACAATATTGATTCTTCCAATCCATGAACAGAGAATGTCTTTCCATTTCTTTCATCATTTTTTCTTTTGTCCTCCCTGTGTATTTTCAAACAGCCTATCTATCTTCAAGCTCACAAATTCTTTCTTCTGCTTGATCACTTCTGCTCTTGAGACTCTGATGCCTTCTTAAGTATGTCAGTTGCATTTTTCAACTCAAGAATTTGTTTCTTTTTAATTATTTCAATCTCTGTTAAATTTATCACAATTTCTGAATTATTTCTCTGTGTTATCTTGATTTTCTTTGAGTTTCCCCAAAATGGCTATTTTGAATTCTCTGTCTGAAATATCACATATCTTTGTTTCTCCAGGATTAGTCCCTGGTGCCTTATTTCATTTGTTTGGTGAGGTCATGTTTTCCTGGATGGTCTTGATGCTTCTGGATGTTCATTGGTGTATGGGCATTGAAGAGTTACGTATTTATTGTAGTCCTTGCAGTCTGGGTTTATTTGTACTCATCCTTGTGAAGGCTTTCTAGGTGTATGAAGGGACTTGAGTGTTGTGATCTAAGCCGTACCTCACTAGGGAACACTCCAAGCCCATAATTCTGTGGTTCATGCAGACTTGTAGAGGTATCACCTTGGTGGTCTTAGATAAGATCCAGATGAATTTTCTGGATTGCCAGGGAGAGACTCTTGTTCTTTTTCCTTACTTTCTCCCAGAGTCTCTCACTCTTTGCTGAGCTGCCTGGAGCTGAGAATGGGGTGACACAAGCCCCCTGGTGACCACCACCACTGCCACTGTGCTGGGTCAGACCTGAAGCCAGCACAGCACCTGGTCTCACCTAAGGCTTGCTGTAACCACTACCTGGCTACTGCCTATGTTTGCTCAAGGCCCTAGGACTCTACAATCAGCAGGTGGCAAAGTCTGTCAAGCTTGTGTCCTTCCCTTCAGAGTGGTGAGTCCCCCCAGGCCCTGGACAGGTCCAGAGATGCTGTCTGGGAGCCAAGGGCTGCAGTCAAAAACCTTAGAAGTCTACCTTGTGCTCTAAGCTCCTGCAGCTAAGCTGGCCTTCAAGCCATAAGACAAAGTCCTTCCTACTCTTCCATCTGCTTTCCACATGCAGAGGAGCCTCTGCTCATGGCCGTGACTACCACAGGCCCATGGAGAGTGCCGCCAGGCTACTACTGATGTTCACCTAAAGGCCCAAGGACTCTTCAGTCAGCTTGTGGTGAATGCTGCCAGGCCTGGAACTTACTCTTCAAGGGAGTGGGCTACCCTCTTACCCCGAGCAGGACCAGAAATAACATCCAAGAGTCA
Organism: Colobus angolensis palliatus; assembly: GCF_000951035.1. NCBI lineage: Eukaryota > Metazoa > Chordata > Mammalia > Primates > Cercopithecidae > Colobus > Colobus angolensis. Next base: position 174,589 of record NW_012118932.1, read on the forward strand.
AAGCCTTGGGCCGGGGGCGGCGGCTCACGCCTGTAATCCCAGCACTTTGGGAGGCTGAGGGGGGTGGATCACCTGAGGTCACAAGTTTGAGACCAGCCTGGCTAACATGGTGAAACCCTGTCTCTACTAAAAATACAAACATTAGCCAGGCATGGTGGCAGGTGCCTGTAATGCCAGCTACTTGGAGGCTGAGGCAGGAGAATCGCTTGAACCCCAGAGGTGGAGATGGCAGTGAGCCAAGATCGTGCCACCGCACTCCAACCTGGGTAACAGAGTGAGACTCCATTTCAAAAAAAAGGCGTCAAGGCCTGAACTGGGGACTCCAAGAGCCTCTTGGTGCTCTACCCCACGGTAGTTGAGGTGGCACCTAAGGTGTAAGACAGAGTCCTCTTACTTTTTCCTCTGCTTTTCTCAAGCAGGAGTCTCTCACCATAGCCACTACCATGTCTTCGAAGCCAGCACATCTCAGAGTCCCGCCCAAGGCCCATGGTGAGCCCCTGCGAGTCACTGCTGGTTATTCAGGGCCCGGGGGCTCTTTCCTCAGTAGATGATGAATCCTGCCAGGACTGGGTCCTCCCTACAAGGCAGTGCGTTCCCTTCTGGCCCCAGGTGTGTCTAGAAATGCCACCCAGGAGCTAGGCCTGGAGTAGGGGCCTCATGACTCTGCCCATTGCCCTATTCTCCTGTGGCTGAGCTGGTATCCAAGATGCAAGACAAAGTCCTCTGTACTCGTCCCTCTCCTCAAACAGAAGAAGGGGAAGTCTCTTTCAGAGGCGAGCTGCACTGCCTGAGGTTGGGGCATGGGTGATACAAGCACTCCCTTAACCACCCCGGCTGGTGTCTCACTAGGTCCCAAGTCCCCCAGGGCCACAGGCATCAGGACCAGGACTTGCCTAAGGGTTGTAGTCCTCCTGGCCTAGACCCCCTTTTCAAGTATATTTAGGATCCCAGAGCAGTGTAGCCTGTGATGGTGAGGCTTGCTGGGACTCGGGTCCCACCGCTGGGCTGGGCGGTTCTCCTCTGGCTGGGGCTGGTCTCAATGCTCCCTCCATGGGTGGGCATCACCCGAGTTCAACCCGGTTTTGCTTTCCACCGTGACGGCAGCACCAGGTTCAAGGCACAGTCACAGGGGCCGTGCCCTCCCTCCCACAGCTGCTCAGATTCCCACCCTGTGCCACGTGGCTGCTGCCAGGGGATGGAGGAGGGGTGTCGTCAGCAATTCAAAACCGTCTTTCCTACCCTCTTCAGTGCCTTTTCAGCAATACGAAGTTAAACCAGGTACTGCAATTGCTTACCTGATTTTTGGTTCTTATGAAGGTGCGTTTTTGTACAGACAGTTGTCAAACAGCGTTCCTGGGTGGCAGAACTGTCAGTGGAGGCTTCTATTTGGCCATCTCGCTCTGTACTGCCGCTGCTTCCTTTTTATTAATTTTCATTTTTCTTTTTTTCCTCTTTATATCTCATCTCTCCCTTATTTTGTGTTGTCTTGTGGCATTCTTGGGTAAACATAAGATCAATACCATGGATTTTTAAATTTTTTAAATTTTTCTTTGAGACAGGGGAGCTCACTGTGTTGCTCAGGCTGGTCTTGAACTCCTGGGCTCAAGCAATCCTCCCACCTCAGCCTCCACGTAGCTGGGATTATAGGCACATGCCACCACAGCCAGCCTCGACTTCCACTTTGTATTTATATATTCCACAAGTGAGATTAACCTATAGGTTTAGTTTTTGGTGCTGCTTTGTGCTATTGCTGTCAGAGTTCTGCTAGCTTGGCAGCATGAATGGGAAGCTTTCCATCTTTTTATGCTCTGAAACCTAAAAATACAAATAAACCAGATTATTATGATGATTTTATTTTTTTAGCTAATGCCTTCTTCAGTGAAAACATTATCTGTTCCTTGAAGCTTGATAAAATTCAATCATAAAGAATTTTGTCTGGTTATATTCAAGTGGAGCTATTCAACTGTAAAAAAAAGATTATTGATCTTTTATCTCTTTTTGAGTCTTTTTTGTAACTGATGTCTTCCTAGAAAATAATCCATTTCATCTAAACACTGATTTCAAATTTATTAGCATAAAGCTATGCTCTATAGTTTTTGTTTTTTTTACAATTTTAAAGTCCTTTATTTCTGTAGTAATGAAACCTTTTTCATTAATTTTTTTAAAAAGATGTGTCTTCTTTCCTTTTTTCTTACTGAAATTTGTTAAAGGTTTGACCATTTTATTGATCTTTATTAAAAAACCATCTGATACGGTTTGGTTCTGTGTCCCCACCCAAATGTCACCTTGAATTGTAATAGTCCCCACGTGTCAGGGGCATGTAGTTCTCTAGGTAGTTCATAGCTGGATTTCTTTTTTTTTTTTTTTTTTGAGACGGAGTCTTGCTCTGTCGCCCAGGCTGGAGTGCAGTGGCCGGATCTCAGCTCACTGCAAGCTCCGCCTCCCGGGTTCCCGCCATTCTCCTGCCTCAGCCTCCCGAGTAGCTGGGACTACAGGCGCCGCCACCTCGCCCGGCTAGTTTTTTTTTTGTATTTTTTAGTAGAGACGGGGTTTCACCGTGTAGACCAGGATGGTCTCGATCTCCTGACCTCGTGATCCACCCGTCTCGGCCTCCCAAAGTGCTGGGATTACAGGCTTGAGCCACCGCGCCCAGCTGATTTTGTGTTTTTAGTAGAGACGGGGCTTCTCCATGTTGGTCAGACTGGTCTTGAACTCCCGACCTCAGGTGATCCGCTCACCTCGGCCTCCCAAAGTGATGGGATTACAGGTGTGAGCCACTGCGCCTGGCCCTCTATTTTTAAATTGACTAACACACAAGTAAAATGTGTAAGTACTTAGTGTATAGTTTGATGAGCATTTATGTATACACATTCATGTAACCACCACCTGGATAAAGATAGAGAGAACATTTACAGCATCCCAAAGTCTCCCTCACACCCCATTCCCAATCAGAAATCCAACTCTCCACCCAGATAAGTAACTACTGTTCTGACTTCTCTCACTATAGAAAGTTTTGCTTCTTCTTGAAACTTATGTAAGTGGAATCATACAGTATACAATGTTTTGTGTCTGCTGAATGCCATGTTTTCATGTTCTTTCCAAATAGAAACTTGAGGAGAGGCTAGAGTTCTGGATGGAGAAATATGATAAGGACACAGAAATGAAAGAGAATGAACTAAATGCTCTCAAAGCCACAAAGGCCAGTGACTTAGCACACCTTCAAGACCTGGCAAAGACGGTAAGGAAGGAATTAGGGCGCTCACTGAGGAGGAAGTGGCAACTAAGCTACAGTAGCTGGGTATTGCTATTTTGAGTCAAAATCTTTTTAGATGCTGCTGTAATACTCACATAGTGCATACTCTGTCCCAGGTGCTACCCGCACAGCCCCTGAGACAGATACTGTGATTGTTCTTACTTTATGACCTCTGGAGACATCGGTGATGATTTCTAACAAGTTTGTGATTATGGTTTCATCATGGAATAAGTGCAGAACTTCCTAAATTTCTTTTTTTTTTTTTTTTTTTTTGAGACGGAGTCTCGCTCTGTCACCCAGGCTGGAGTGCTGTGGCCGGATCTCAGCTCACTGCAAGCTCCGCCTCCCGGGTTCACGCCATTCTCCTGCCTCAGCCTCCCGGGTAGCTGGGACTACAGGTGCTGCCACCTCGCCCGGCTAGTTTTTTGTATTTTTTAGTAGAGACAGGGTTTCACCGTGTTAGCCAGGATGGTCTCGATCTCCTGACCTCGTGATCCACCCGTCTCGGCCTCCCAAAGTGCTAGGATTACAGGCTTGAGCCACCGCGCCCGGCCCCTAAATTTCTTTCAAAAGTCAGCTACTGCTGGGCATGGTGGTTCACACCTGTAATCCCAGCACTTTGGGAGGCCGAGGCAAGCAGATCACTTGAGATCAGGAGTTTGAGACAAGCCTGGGTAACATGGCAAAACCCCATCTCTACCAAAAATACAAAAACTAGCCATGCATGGTGGCACGTGGCTGTTAATTCCAGCTACTCACGAGGCTGAGGCAGGAGAATCACTTGAACCGGGAGGCGGAGGTTGCAGTGAGCCAAGATTGAGTCACTGCGCTCTAGCCTGGGTGACAGAGTGAGACTCTGTCTCAAAACAAACAAAAAAGACAGCTACTGTATATCTACATTCTCCCAAAGTTTAAAAAAAATCCATATTGAAGTCATTGATCACACATTGATTCGTATTTTATTTTTTAGGAAAGACAGAACTTAAATTTGAATTATTAAAACTGAAAAAGTTTTTGGGAACAATTATAAAGTTAGTATGTGAATATTTACACTCTAGGAATCTATTACTTTTTTTCTTTGGTTTATCTTTAGATGGAACACGTTTTATTCTGAAATTTTATATTAAAAGTGCAGGGCTGGCTGGGCTACAGCATAGTCAAGAGAGCACTGTAATAAATGATGAATGTCTATCTTTGCAGATAAGAGAGTGTGAACAGGTCATCATTGAAGATCGTATAGAAAAGGAGAGGAGCAAGAATAAGATAGAACAGGATCTCTTGGAATTAAAGAGCGTCATAAAGGTAAAGAACCATAATCAGTATCTCGCCATAGCTGGCCTAACACTGAGGAACACAAAAGAATTTCTCATTCATTATCAAACGCATCTCAGTATACCAAGGAACTGCAGATCTGAGAAGCATGGACTTTTGTTGTTATTAGAATTTGCTGACACAGTCCATGGTGCAGGGAGACGGTTAACATAGAAAAGGACGTGCCCCCAGCTCTTCATCTGGAGAAAAAGAGGTGGTTAGCGGTGGAAGCAAAACCTAGGCCAGAGACGAAATATAAGAATACTACGTCAGACCAAAACCAGCTCTTGACAGAATGATTCCTTTTAATATCCTCCTACTTCTTAAAATCCTGCTTATCCATCAGCCCAGACTATCTGCTGGGTTCTGATACAAGCTGCTTAGGTGGGAAGGATAAGCAGCAAGTTAGAAAAAAATAGAGATATTTTAGTTTCATATGAACTTGTGTATATCAGTGATGATGAAACTGGCAGGTCACAGATCATGTGAAATACTTGTAAGCAAAAACTTAAAGCAGCATCAGCTGGACGGAAACTGTCTGGAGGACAGCCCTTTTCTCTGCAGGCTGAGACCCTAGTGGGTAAACCGTAGTTTGGGTTGTATATTAGGGGTGAACTAAAAGTTTTATATTTACATTCTGGACAGGTATCCAAACCCAAAGTTGAGTTTTCCATAAGGAGTCAGATGTGTAAGTAGCAAGAATTTATCCAGTTTCAATGGTGTTTCCCCATAAAACCTGTCAGTATTCCTGAATTTACAACAGACAGGTTAGAACGAGCTGAAGAGCACATTTGCTTTCTTTTCACTAGTGGATGTGCTTCCAGTCTTTAGGGTTTAGTCTGACTTTAAAGCAGTGGAGACTGTATTGAGAACTGTTATCTAAAAACTAAGACATTCAAGAAAGCTATCTGAATCTTTTTTAAAAGTGCTAGGACAACTGATCTTTTAAGCAACTAAAGATATGAAATGCACAAGCCTATAAGACTCATCTAGACTTATCTGTGCTTTTTTTTCCTTTGAGACAGGATCTCACTTTGTCACTCAGGCTGGAGTGCAGTGGCGTAATCTCTGCTCACTACAACCTCTGCTTCCTGGGCTCAAGAGATCCTCCCGCCTCAGCCTCCCAAACAGCTGGGACTATAGGCACAAGCCACCAGGCCTGGCTAATTTTTTTTTCTTTTTTGTATTTTTGTAGAGACAGGGGCTTGCCATGTTGCCCAAGCTGGTCTTGAACCCTTGAGCTCAAAGCGATCTGCCCACCTCAGCCTCCTGAAGTGCTGGGATTACAGGCATGAGCCACCGCACCTGGCATCATCTGTGCGTTTTTGGCCATTTGCTTTTGCCCTTGGCCCAGGTAACTAACATTCTTTTTGGTTCACATAGCTGCTAGGTATGGGGAACCTGGACTTTCTTCAAGGAAAGCAGTATAAGGAAGTCGGATTTCTAAGGGTGAAGAAAAAATAGGCCAAATCCAATTCCTTTGATTTTTACTCCTTGAGAACTTCACTCTTGAGTCCATGGCTTAAGTTTCGGGTCCTGCACAACAGGAGAGCATCGCTACAGTGATTACGTCCCTGGCTACTTCCATGTCCTGGAGAGAGACTGCTTGTCAGACAGAAGTTACTTTATTAAACAGTCCCATTATGTGTAAAGAATGCAGCTTGTCAGGCATACAATACGTTGTGCTCACTCCCCTTTTCTCTTCCAGCTCCAGGCCTGGTGGCGAGGCACTATGATACGGAGAGAAATTGGTGGTTTCAAGAGGCCTAAAGACAAAGTTGACAGCAAGGATTCAAAAGGAAAAGGCAAAGGCAAGGATAAGAGGCGAGGCAAGAAGTGACCAAGTTCTCTTCTGTCTTTTCCTCTGGTATTCTGGAGGTGGGAAGGACTTAAGAGAGTTAAGAAACACCTGGTACCATCAAAGATCTACAGGTTGTTTCCATTGAGACTTTCCCAGGGAAGCCTGATTTCACTCTGCCTGTTGATTTCACTCTGCCTGTTAATTTCACTCTGCCTGATTTCACTCTGCCTGTTAATTTCACTCTGCCTGACTTCACTAGGCCTGATAATTTCACTGGGCCTGTTAATTGCTCTGGGCCTGTTAATTTCACTCTGCCTGTTACCTGGGTTTTCAAACCCTGATTTAGGATTATACCATTGACTTAGGGCTTCCTCACACCTTGCTGGGAAGAAGAGTTTCTGGTAGTCCTGTGAAGATTCATTCTTTCTCTTTCTCAGCGAACAAAGCAGTTCACTGGCTTAGTTACAGTGACGCATGAAAACTTCAGTAATTCCTGTAATGTCTGATTCTGATTTTACTCAATTTGTAGTGAAAAAACTCTTACAAGCAAAAGTATTCAGTAGGAATTACAAGATGATGTTGTTAGCTGTCCAGCATAATATATACACAGTAAAGTTTTAATAAATGTTGGTTCCTGCCTGCCTTTTAGATTTGTCATCACTCTGGTGTTTTTCTTGGGGTGAAAATGACATGGAACACATAACCAGTTATAAGCTGCTTCAGCAACTTTTCTAGGAAACAGGATACAAATTATAAATACAAGCTAGAAATAGGATGTTAGGATATACAACTTGATCAACTGTAAAGATGCGACACAGGTTCTCTGGAAGGCTGGTTTGGATCTACTTTTGACAAGTGAAACACTAGGGCCAATACCTGCTTTGCTTACTCAACAATCCCCACTTTATGGAGTGTTAAGATGAAAAGAAATAAGGTGTGTGAAAATATCTAACCTGTGCCTGGCAAATAGGAAAGCGGTCAATCTCCCTCTTCTAGAAAAAAATGAGCCCACCAGATCATGCTTGCCTTGATGAGTCAAAACAATGCCTTGTGATGCTAAAGGTTTCCAAGAGAAAAGTTGTCCTAATATGTCACATACATTTCATGAATTAAGCCTTCTATCTACCTAACTCCAAATAAAGCAGTCTTGATATCTGTACTTCCTTAAGAAAATCAACCTGATCTCAAAAGCCTGTCCTGAAGCCCCCCATTTCCACTGACACTCCTTCTGGAAAGGAGATGCCCTTTCCTTGATTCACTTTTGCCAAGGGAACCACACCTCAGGTATGAACACTCTCCAATCAGCTTTTATTACATGCCACTTAAGTGTTGGCTTTTATTTTAATGTCAACATATAAAGTGGCATACAGGCAATTTAAAATAACATACATGATACTGACATATTTATACTTAGAACTTATGCAATATATTTACAGACATACAAATATAGGCCAATGTTTTACAAAATCTTTCACTAATTACATGTTTACAACATTTTCAGAAATAAAACGGAATTTGCTGTAAACCATCTCACTGCACTGTGTATATAGAAAGGCTTCTGAATATCCATGTTTTCATTTCTACAATGATTTAAGTGCTTAGTTTTTACGAATTCATCAAACTCATCAGCGTAGTCACACATCATTAGTCACCGCTGAGCTGTAGAAAGTAAAGAAATCGCAAACTCCTAGATTAGCTGTATTTTAAAAAGCTCTTCAGGAAAGTGATCTACTACTATGCTCTGTGTTCTAGCAGAATACAAAGGCCCCTCTTCCCATGGGTCGTTTCCAGACCTGGCTATTACAAGAGAACACTGGAGTGCTAAACATAGATTACCAGTCTGAAATTGTGGGAAACTCCTGACAGAAAATCTCTGTAGGTGGCAAGGGCTCTGCTCGGCGGGGGGGGGGGGGGGCGCTTTCAGCTGCCAACACTGTCAGTGATGGGAAGGGCTCTGCTGGGCCGGGAGCTCTCAGCCGCTGACACTGTCAGTGATGGAAAGGGCTCTGCTGGGCCGGGAGCTCTCAGCCGCTGACACTGTCAGTGATGGAAAGGGCTCTGCTGGGCCGGGGGCTCTCAGCCGCTGACACCGTCAGTGATGGAAAGGGCTCTGCTGCGGGGGCTCTCAGCCCTCCGACACTGTCAGTGATGGGAAGGGCTCTGCTGGGGCGGCTCTCAGCCGCCGACACTGTCAGTGATGGGAAGGGCTCTGCTGGGGCGGCTCTCAGCCCTCCGACACTGTCAGTGATGGGAAGGGCTCTGCTGGGGCGGCTCTCAGCCGCCGACACTGTCAGTGATGGGAAGGGCTCTGCTGGGGGCGCTGTCAGCCATCGACAGTGTCATTGATGGGAAGGGCTCTGCTTCAGGTCAGGGGAGCCCTGACAAGGTCATCTTCATCTTACACTGGAGTCAAATGAAGCTAAATGTTAAATTGTGCTTTCCAATTTTTTAAAAAAAGGTACATACAAAATACTGAATACAAAATTCTCCCAACAAAAGCATCATGATTTGTTTTTGCATCTTGACACCAAAAAGAAATTCATACCTTCATACTTCTGCAGAGGGTTTGAAAACATCAGAGGGTTTGGAAAAAAAAAAAAAATTCAATGTATTTACTTTTCCTTCAATTATCAGCCAAAACCACACCCAGTTTTTCCTAACAATTCAAATACAAATCTCATTTAGTTTGATAAAAATACATTAATAAGGTTTCATAATATGTGCAAAATTTGAAATAAGCTGAAATTTCCATTTATTCCTATGGGAAAATTACTTGCAAACGTGGCAAGTATTTCATTATGTAATGTCTTCTAGAATTATTCCTTGCATAGTATGTTGTTTTTTTTTTTTTTTTTTTTTTTGGAGACAGGAGTCTCGCTCTGTCACCCAGGCTGGAGGGCAGTGGTGCGATCTCGGCTCACTGCAACCTTCGCCTTCCAGGTTGAAGCGATTCTCCTGCCTCAGCCTTCTGAGTCGCTGGATTACAGGCGCCCACCACCACGCCCAGCTAATTTTTGTATTTTTAGTAGAGACGGGGTTTCACCACGTTGGCCAGGCTGGCCTGCATATGTTAAAAATAATCCTGTCCTTTGCTGAGTTCCATGTCTGGTGGCATATAATTTGGAGACTATACTGAGGCTTAATGCTGACAAATACAGTTTAAAAATACACACAGCTAAATTCTAAACAAGTTATATAAGGGTCGGTGGGTCTGTTGGGAACTGTAAATATAATGGGGTCTGGCTCTAAGCACTTACATAAAGACATTTTACTTTCATTCTATAAGATTGGGCATTGAGCTTAGATGTTTTAAGTTATACAATTTATTTTATTTTGAGAGATGGGGTCTCACTCTATTGCCCAGGCTGGAGTGCAGTGGTGCAGCCATGACTCACTGTAGCCTCGACCTCCCAGGCTCAAGTGATCCTCCCACCTCAGCCTCCTGAGTAGCTGGGAGTACAGGCATGTGCCACCATGCCTGGTTTTTTTTTTTTTTTTTTTCAATTTTTGGGGGACAGGGTCTTGCTATGTTGCCCAGGCTGCTCTCAATCTCCTGGGCTCAAGTGATCCTCCTGCCTTGGCCTCCCAAAGTGCTGGGATTACAGGCGTGAGCCACTGCGCCCAGGCCGTTACACAATTTTAAACCTGGTCAAGTGGTAATGTTCTGATGAATCTGTTTCTCTGCAAGAACAAGGAAGAAAACATTACTTTGACCAGGTACTCAACATGATTTGATCCAAAGCTACTTTTAGATGCTATATTTACCTGATAAAAAGAGGAATAACATTATGTCCAAATGGATGCATTGGTAAAGAAAATCCAGAACAGTTAACTACAGAAACAAAATACATAACTAATATCTTCCACTTACTTTATTTACTTGTTTTACAAAGGCAGTGAACACCAGAATATATCACCAACAACTAAGAGGGGTTCAAAACGCAGGGGAAGGAAAACCCAACTAGCTGAAACTTGAATAAAAGCTCCTGTGTGGTGTCGAGCCCTTGGGCCCTTTTCCTCCACCCATAAGTCAGTATATAAAGGCACTAGTGGTGGAGCCAGATGGGGTGTTTTTTTTTGTTTGTTTGTTTTGTTTTTTTTTTTCGAGACAGAGTTTTGCTTTTGTTGCCCAGGCTGGGGTTCAATGGCACGATCTCGGCTCATCACAACCTCCGCCTCCTCGGTTCAAGTGATTCTCCTGCCTCAGCCTCCCGAGTAGCTGGGATTACAGGCACGAGCCACCACACCTGGCTAATTTTGTATTTCTAGTAGAGACAGGGTTTCTCCATGTTGGTCAGGCTGTTCTCAAACTCCCAACTTCGGGTGATCTGCCCACTTCAGCCTCCCAAAGTGCTGAGATTATAGGCGTGAACCACCACACACAGCTAGGAAGTTGTTTTTAAGATGCCGTAAGTGCTTTAATTCAGCCACAGAAACTGGCAGTTACCTGAAAGAAATATAAGAAACTAGGCTTTCCCGAGCTCGAAGTGTATGTGCTGTGACTGCAACGCGTCTGCAGGCCCAGGTGTCTGCGGAGCAGCATGAGGAGGGTGAGGAGGGTGAGCAGCGTGAGGAGGGTGAGGAGGGTGAGGAGGCTGGGGAGGGAGGCTCAGTGAGACCAAAGCAGGCGACACACAGCAGTGTACTATCAGATTAAGGATTTGGAACCTGTGTATAGAGGGCTTGTTTATAACGTCTAGGTAACAGGATGACATAGAACCATCCTCTATGATGGACTGGAGTTGAAGGGAGGCCTAGAACACGGACCTTAAATACAACTGTATCTGTTTCACTGTTTTACTATGCAAAATTTGGGCCAGGCCCAGTGGCTCACTCCAGTAATCCCAGCACTTTGGGAGGCCGAGGCAGGAGGTTCACTTGAGCCCAGGAGTTTCAGACCAGCCTGGGCAACACGGCGAGACCCCAACTCTTAAAAAAAAAGAAAAGACTATGCACAATCAAAGCCTTCTATATTATTTTTGTTTTTTGCCTTTGACAGAATAGTCCAGCTCCTCATAATACAGCTTTTGATTTTAAATGTGGGTGAAAAATGCAGTGGGGCCATTACCCTCCCCCACCAAACATACAAACATCTAGCTTTGAACAGTGGTTTCCACTACATTAAAAACATGTGCAATGGGCAGGCGCAGTGGCCACGCCTGTAATCCCAGCACTTTGGGAGGCCGAGGCGGGTGGATCACTTGCAGTCAGGAGTTTGAGACCAGTCTGGCCAGCATGGCAAAACCCCATCTCTACTAAAAATACAAAAAAATTAGCCAGGTGTGGTGGTGGGCGCCTGTTGTCCCAGCTACTGGGGAGCCTGAGGCAAGAGAATCGCTTGAGGCCGGGAGGCGGAGGTTGCAGTGAGCCGAGATCGCGCCACTGCTCTCCAGCCTGGTGACTGAGCGGAACTCCTTCTCAAACAAAAACATGTGCAACGGTTATTGAAAATGCAGATTCCTAGGCCTTACCCCAGACCTCCTGAATGTGAATCTGTATTTTAACAAACACTCCAGGAGATTCTAATGAACAACCAAGTTTAGAAACCAGCAGACCACCTGTCTTGAGAGCAGGTAAAAACAACGGCACAGCTTGCTGGTGCCTAACGCAGAAGATGTGCTTTCTAGTGTGTGAAATGAGCCTGCTCTCCAGGAAAACACAGCCAGGTCAGGTGTCGGGTTTTCAGTAACGGAAGAAGTTTCATCTGAGAAAACCAATGGTGTCTTCGTAAAAAAAATTCAATGGAAATGGATATAACCTCCCCTAAAATGGAGAAATGATGCAAAATATTCCTGTTAGGAATCATGGAAACAGTCCCTTCTGAGAACACATAAGAGCTTTGTTTAAGCAGACAGCTGGCAGCAGCAATCACGTTGTCCTGTTCCTTGTTTTGGCCAGGCCAATGGCCTAAGGTCTTGGGAATCCTTAAACAGCAGATAACTGGTGCTGCTGTTGCTTGGGTGGGGCAAGTTCCAGGAGAGCCTGGACCGTCACTGCAACCTGGCTCAAACCTTTCTCTTCTAAAATGTGGAGAGGCAAACATAATTGCTCCTGAAATGGGACAACGCAACACACAAACAAAAAGAAAATCAATGAGTTTCACAGAACTGAAAGGAAAAAGCAAGCACTTCTCCCCTTCATAATAATCAATGAAAATAGGAAAATGTAGTACCTGGGAAACCGACCTCAGTGGAAATCTGAGTGAGATACAGATGGTGTCTGACACTCACTGTCACTTTATTAATACAACTAAAAGTACATACAGATCATTTTCAAAATTGGGAAACTGACAAGTAGCGTATATTTATACATACAGCAGAGGAAGAACAGTACTGCAGTGTAAAAGCAACATCCTTTATCTCTGATGAATAAAAGGCCAATGCAGATCTATAAAATAGGAAATGTGAAAAATAGAAAAACAATTCCACGCTACCAGATAGCTCAAGACTGAAAGATTTACACTTTAGGAGAAAGCACTTTGTAAGTTCCCTACCACAGGAATCCAAGACAGTTTGAAAACATAACTCAGCCTGCATGAGTTCTACACTGTCTGCATTATAATCCTGACTATGAAAACCAGGGTTCCCAGACCAGGCAGGGCAAGAAACTCAGCATATCCTGAGCTCTTGAGATTTAGATGTGTTTGAGAAACTTCCCCCTAATCTGAATAATTCATGGAAGGGCCTGTCTGAATTAAAAATCTGAATTACAGAATTAAAAAGAAATAGTATTTGAAAACGTAAAGTATTTAATATGCTGGTATTTAACAGCCTGAATTATTCCAGGAAACTACTATGTAAGCTTAGGCAGGAATATGTTGATTACCAACATCTGTAAAGTGTTTACAATGTTTGCTTAAGGAAGTTAAGGAATACATCGAGTGTGTGTGCATCATTAATTGGTTAGGTTAATCCTTTCTTGTGAGAGAAAAAGGCAAATCTTAAGAACAGCACTTATCACTGGCTTTCTGTTAAGAGTAAATATTCAGAAAGAAAAGAGATTGCTCTTACAAAGAACAGAATATAGAATTCTGGCTCCACTAAAAAAAGATTATACATGTTTGTTAAAGAAGACAACTAGTTTGTTTTTTTTTTTTTTTTTTTTTTTTCTTTTCATTGAGACGATATTACTACGAAATTTTACAAAACCAGTTACAATAAAATATATAACAAGTATTTATTTTTGAGGCAGTTACTGGTACTTGTGCTTACTTTTTATTTAATACTTATCTTGATAAAATGAGGTAACTGTAATCTTTTGATCTAATAAAACTAGCAACTTTGTAGAAATACTGAGTGCAACTGCACCTCTAGATAAATTATTTTTAAAATGAACCTGCTGAGTGTTTTGTTTTGCTGTCGGAAGAGACGTGCTTTCTCCAAGGCCGATTCCCTGATCTCTTCCTCTCAGTAGCCTGGTGGCCTGGTGTTTACTCAGAAGCCTATGCTTTCTAGAGCACACCTACCTTCCAGCTGGGCTAGAGGGAGTGCTGTGTGTTCTCAAGAGAATGTACAATTACAACCCCTAAACCATGAGAGCCTGTGTGTGTGTTTTTAACAGGTGTTCCAACTCTGAGACATCTTAAAAATAAAACCAACCCAACTCCCCAAAGTCTGAAAGGCACCTACTAACACAGAAAACTGAAGTTTTCATCATCACAGTGTTTAGTATTTGAGCATTAACAGTGCACAGTCTTTTCACCTGTGAAAATAGCTGTCCCATTTCATATAGAAGAAAACCAAACCAATGAGCCCCTCAGGCTGAATTCTACAACTGCATGTCGTGCTCCTCACAATCTCTCCGCATACTTGAGTTCATTCTTTATCCCAATTTTGTTAACACAGTTCAGAAGTTTCCTGAATCTTCAGAAACACCACTTATGAAATTAGAATCTAACCGCAGTTATAAAGTAGTTTCCAGCATTAATGTCTAGCAGCTAAATGCTAAGCATTCTGAAAGAACGAGACAGTATTCACTGCCTTGAGTACAGAACAGGGACTGCTGCCCTACTACTTCTCCTGCCACAGTTTCACTATTAAGAAGGTTAGAAATCACATAAATTCCAATTTTAAACAGAATACTGGGAGTGAGTCTCAGTTACACATAACAAACATAGTCAGTCTGGACAGGTGCCCACCCTGAGAGGCCAGCTCCAGCCCATCTGCTCGTGCGCACCATGAGCAACGTATGGATTGGGCTCAGAATAGCAGTCTAGGAAATCCACATGATCTTTAAACTGAACATTCTGACCAAACTAAAATTATTAAAATTATGGCCAATACCTTCCAAACGTCCAGACCGCAAATGCTTAGACGGCCCTGTGCCTACCCACAAAGGGGGGACTCAGGATTTCAGGACACAGTTCAAAGCAGAAATCTAAGTGACCGGGTACTGCCAGAACCAGAAAAGGCACGACGATCTTCCTCATGAGCAGCTGCTGAAAAGGCTCGGTCACTCCACAATGTCAACACTTGTGCTGAGACATGGAAAACGGCCGGGTGGGAGTTTGTACTGTGTGACTTCAAATAAAGCTCTACATGTCATATTCGAAGGACAAGTTCAGAATTGTATTAGTAAAAATGCTTCAGCGTTTACGGGAAGAGAAACAAGGCCACAGGCCAGGAGAATGGGTGGATGACCAGGAGAAAAAGATGCTGGTCTTTTACTCTTTGTCAGCAAAATGTCTACTAATGCGACGGGCTGCACATCTGCAAATGCAAGGAAAGGATCTGTCTCCTTTACCGGTGAGCTCTTTGAGGGCCAGCGGGGAGAAAAAGCACTTATATAAATAATTCTGAATGACAAACAAACCTCCTTTACCCAGCACAGGAATGAGGTGGAAGTCACCGGAGGGCAATCTTTCAGCTCGAGGGGAAGAGCCAGTGATAAAGCATACAGAGAGTTAACATGACAGTACAGTAAAATGCCACAAAACCCAGAAGCTGGATAGAGACACAGACAAAACTGGATTCTTCTGAGTGTGCCCCAAGAGAAAGTAGTGTTTCAACAGTTCTTTTAACGCTGAGGTTTAGCTGAAGGATGTCGGAAGGGGAACAAAGATTGTCCTGTCCAAAGTGTGAGCAGGAAAGGAAAACAGAAAAACAAAGTCAGTGGATCAGAAATGCAGATCTGAGTATAGAATTCAATATGATCATCTCAGTCATATTCACATATACACATCCTGTAACATTTTTACTTTGAGGAACACAAATAAAACGCCGAAAACCCAAACTACAAAGAATCTTCTATATGCTGAACTGGATCTTACTACTAAACAGCAGAATAAAATTTGCGTGTTGGTGACTAGTCTGAACATTACGAATACAATACACAGGCCGGGCGCGGTGGCTCACACCTATAATCCCAGCACTTTGGAAGGCTGAGGTGGGCAGATTACGAGGTCAAGAGATCGAGACCATCCTGGCTAACATGGTGAAACCTCGTCTTACTAAAAATACAAAAAGTGAGCCGGGCGTGGTGGCGGCACCTGTAGTCCCAGCTACTCGGGAGGCTGAGGCAGGAGAATGGCGTGAACCCGGGAGGCGGAGCTTGCAGTGAGCTGAGATCCGGCCACTGCACTACAGCCCGGGCGACAGAGCGAGACTCCGCCTCAAAAAAACAAACAAACAAACAAACAAACAAAAAAACCAATACAATACACAGAAGTGGATGTTGGTTTAGGGTCATGAAAGACCCGAAAGTAGTGAGGTGTGTGTGAAGCAACGTCTTTCCTGACTCATTCTTCTCTATTTAAAAAAAAAAAAAAGAGTAGGTCAGAAAGCAAGGACAAAAACTGCAGAGGCTGAGGTGAGGGACGTTTTCGGAGAAAGCCAGGTACATCAAAAAGGTTCAAAGACTGAGGAAAGCCTCCTGACCCGGGTGCAGTTTACTGCCTAGAAGTCAAACACATTCAATGACTTGGCGTTCCTCTGAAAATCAGGGGTGTCCATTTTAACCAAGTCCAGCTCAAGAATGTGTTCGAAATGAACATGGAGCTGTTAAGGGCCTCAGAGATCATCCAAACCCTCCATTTTACAGATTGCAAAATTCACTAAACCAATACAAACATCAGTGGACTGGACAACAGGGAGACATCCTTTAACACATAACATAACGGCTCTGGGACAAAAGATACTGGACTCAGATATAAGTTTTTCATCACCCATTATGGTTTTTTTCCATGTAGCATATTTAATAAAAGCATAAAAATAAAGCAAATACCCATGGGCCCAATGTCATCAGAGGTTTTTAATAATTGCCTTGTCCTTTAGTATTTCATTCATACTTTAACTTGTATAACATTTTAAAAGTTATACAGAGAAAGGAAATTATTTGTCTTTAATATAATCTCATCTGGGTATAGAATCTGACAAAATACTTATAACACTGTTTTCTGTTTTACATTTTCAAAAGTGATCATTATTACCTTCCCAATTTTCAAGTCACAGAGCAAAGTGGGGATGTTTAAGTAAAGGCTAGAATGACCAGAAGTACAGGAGGAAAAGGAAGAAGGGGAGGTAGAAGTTTCTTCTCTTCCTTTGGCAGTGGGACCTGAGAAGGCGAGCTTGAACCTATGAGTTTGTGCGTTTATTCATTTTCTTTCACTTTGTTCTAAGACAAATGATTAATTTTTCAGCAGCAGTAGCAGCATACTAGGAACCCATCTAAAACTGGCAGTGGTTGTGGTGGGGACCTGGGTGGAGGGCGGAAGGCGGAAGGGGAGAAGGAAGGGGCAGCCTATGAGGAAATGTCCACTTCCTCTTTGTGGAGGGGGAGGGAGGATGCCTCAAAACCTCAGTCTAACCACTCTGGAAAAAGACCCAGTCTTTTAAAACTGTATTATTTTTTTCTCTGTACTTGCCTTCCAACAGCACAGCTCTGGTAGGAACAGGGGCAAGCTGGCCCATAATAAACATGGTCACCCACGGCATAGCAGTGGACAGATACAATGACAGTAATCGCTGGTCAACAGTACTTTTAACAGGTTTTGACATCGGTTGGGTCAACATGACTTGCCTGAGCGGGGCCATATTCAGCACTCTCCTATGGATTTCGCGGTTCCCATTCTGCGCCAACCCATGCCATACTCTTTGTTTAAAGACCCTGCGGGGAACTAGAGCAGACACTAGATGTTTGTGCAGCAGGAACCTCTTCAGGAAGCAGAAGGGAAGAACTGGAGGCTAATGTGCACTATTAGAACAAACTTGTTTAAAAGAACGTATGTTGTTTCTTCAGAAGCCATATTCAGTGCTCTCAAAATATTTAAAAAGGTCTGTTCTAAAAGAGGAGCCTTTATCAAACAACATAACACAAACATGAAAATTTTGCTTTGAATTTGTCCACAGGAATCACAAAGGTCTTTGCTAACTACCACTTTATGTAAATTTCCATTCTTTTACAATTCAGTTTTAAAAAAGAAAAAAACAGCAAAAGAAAAAAGTAAAAAATAAATAGTAGAATGATGATCTGCCTTCATAAGAGAAAAACCAGCCTGGGAATCCTGCGGGCTGATGCAGATGCTCTGCGGAGCTGGGCGCTCTCTCTCTCTTACTTTGTAACACGTGAAAGAGCTGAAAGAGAAGGTCACTCTTTGGACAAGCGACGCTGAGGCCTTTCTAACTCCTGGTTAGTTAGAAAGAGGTGTGGTGAAATGCGTAAAGAGAATCACTGTCATGAAAGCTATAGGAACAGGATCTAAGCTCAGAGAAATGGTGGAGCTGCTGCTGAGCCCCGGGGCCACCCCTGAGTTACTGAGACCTAATTAGAAGGTGATAGAAAAGAGTCATGTTTTCCCCCTTCAGGCTATGGACAGAATGTTAACAAGATCTGTAATGGTCGTGCGTGGTTAATGAAAAAGTATCACACGGCACCAAGTTGTTTATTTCTTTAAATTTGTCTTTATACCATGTAATATTCCTTAGTAGTATAATGCTTCGTTGGTTTACTATAATTGCTTTTTAAAGGGGTTATTGATTAAGAGTATATCAAGTTCATTTCCCTTAATCACATCTATAAATAAATTTAACTCTTGATAATATTAAAGGGCAATAAAGTTATATCTGAGCTGGAGGCAACAAATCCTCACAGCAGGACAACACTCAGAGACAGCCTGTCGCAAGCCAGGCTCCAAAGAACGAGCTTCATGGAAGAACCGATGAAATCCGAATAAAGCCTGTCATTCAGTTAATCGCACTGTTCTCATGTTACTTAATTTGAACCACTGTCCTAAGGTTGTATATCAGGTGTTAGTTAACATTAGAAGAAATAAGTGAAGTATACAAAGGAACTCTAGGCTGTCTTTTCAACATTTCTGGAGTCTACAACATTTTAAAAAGTATCAAAGCAAGGGTCAGAACACTGAAGCCAGCTGCAGCATTCTTGATCTGGGATAGACTGAGTTTTTGAAGGATGTATTTAGTTGTCAAATAGCAAGTGGGAAAGTTTAGGAAAATAGAATAATTACTCTAAATTACTTACAGTTATTTCAATTTATACATTTATAATTTCTTTGTGTGGTCCTTGGAAATAATTAAGGAAAACTGTTCAAAAGTATACTGACTCTTGTAACCCAAAGTCATGTTAATTAGGATCGACTTAGCTCAGAGCTAGTCCTGTAAGATTTTAGAGATTTGCATTTCTAAAATTTTAGCACAACCAAGTCTATTTAGGCAACATAAAAAATGATACATTTATTACCTGAGGTACACCAATTTTTCTGCAAGCTTCTAGGAAATTCTCCACATTTCGCCTGCATTTCGCCATTGTTAATTTAGGCTGAAATGAGGAAAAGAAAATGTGTTACTAGAAAAGTTTTGTTTTGGGGACAGGGTCTCGCTCTGTCACCCAGTCTGGAGTGCAGTGGCGCAAGCTTGGCTCACTGTGTCCTTGACCTCTCGGGCTCAGGTGATCCTCCCACCTCAGCCTCCCAAGTAGCTGGCTATAGCTGCAAGCCGTCACACCTGGGTAATCTTTGTACAGACAGGGTTTCGCCACGTTGCCCAGGCTGGTCTTGAATTCCTGAGTTCAAGCAATCTGCCTGCCTCAGCCTCCCAAAGTGCTGGGATCACAGGCATGAGCTACAGGCCCAGCCTGCTGGCAACATTAAAAAATATTTGCTAACTTTAAAAATACCCTTGACAATCGCTTCATAACTCTCAATGCTGTAGACTAGGGGGTCAGCAAACTTTTCTTTAAAGGATCAGATAATAAATGTTAGTTTTCAAGGCCATAAGAACTGTTTCAACGCCGGATGCAGTGGCTCAGGCCTGTAATCCCAGTACTTTGGGAGGCCAAGGTGGGCAGATCACCTGAGGTCGGGAGTTTGAGACCAGTCTGACGAACATGGAGAGACCCCATCTCTACTAATAATACAAAAATTAGCTGGGTGTGGAGGTGGGCACATGTAATCCCAGCTACTCGGGAGGCTGAGGCTCAAGCCTGTAATCCTAGCACTTTGGGAGGCCGAGACAGGCAGATCACGAGGTCAGGGGATTGAGACCATTCCTGGCTAACACGGTGAAACCTCGTCTCTACTAACAATACAAAAAACTAGCCGGGCGAGGTGGCGGGCGCCTGTAGTCCCAGCTACTCGGGAGGCTGAGGCAGGAGAATGGCG
>NW_012118932.1:194845-201462 GCF_000951035.1 Colobus angolensis palliatus
ACCAAATTCATCATTTTTTTTTTTTTTTTCCTTTGAGACAGGGTCTTGCTCTCTCACCCAGGCTGGAGTGCACTGGCACAATCACTGCTCACTGCAGCCTCGAACTCCCAGGCTCAAGTGATCCTCCCACGTCAGCCTCCTGAGTAGCTGGGACTATAGGCACATGCCACCATGCCCATCTAATTTTTGTATTTTTGATAGAGACGGGTTTTGCCATATTGTCCTGGCTGGTCTCAAACTCCTGGGCTCAAGCAATCCGTCTGCCTCGGCCTCCCAAAGTGCTAAGATTATAAGCATGAGCCACTGCGCCCAGCCTAGATTCATCATTCTAAACTGCAATTATAATCATGGTATTCCCTCTTTAATTCAGTGTTTCCTCATTGTCTGTACTAGGGTAAACTTTCTTGACATGCTTCATAAGGCCTTTGTACCACAGCCCCAGCTTACCTCTCTAGCCTTACCCCTTCCCATTTTTATCTACAACCCTGTGCATGATCCATTCTGAACAATTTACCAATTCCTTAAGTAAGCCATAACTTTCCTTAGCTTCTGAATCTAGAAATCCTATGCCCAGAAGGCCTCCTTCCCTCTCTGTACTGCTGGAAAATTCCTTCTTAAACTTCAAGAATTCGTTCAAATTTTGCCCGTTCTGGGAAGGCTTCCCTGAACTCTCCAGGCGGAGTTAAGTGGCCCGTGTTTGTATCCCTGTAACACACACTGTACATGCCTTTCTTAGAACATTTATCACACTGCATACATGTCTGTTTCTTCTCCAGTAGAAGTGAGACCAGGAAGGTAGAGACTGGACTCTTTATATCTGTAACCTTAATATCTAGCACAGTGCTTAAGAAATGTCTGTCCACTGTGCTTAACAAATGATCTGATGAATAGCCAAGACTTTTTAGCATTATCAACTTACTACAGCTGGTGAGGGAACATGAATGCTTGGGACAGATCGAGGTCGTACATGATTAGCCAAATGGCAAAGAACAACACCATCAGTTAGAGCTGCTCCAAGATCACAAGGCAGAGACACTTTCAACCGGTACTCAATATGCTGAAAGAACAAAAACCACGTAATACATTAACTGAAGAATGATTGACATATAGGACATAAGGGAGTTACAATGAAATCTAATTAGAAATCAAGATAAAAAGGAAATAAGTACCACAACATCCATTTTATCGCTCTATCCTAAGTCTAACTTAAGGAGATCTAATATATATGGATGGCAGCCAGGCCATAGTGGTACAAAGTACAACAAAAATTCATTTACAACTTTCTGATTTAAAAAAAAAAACTAGATTCTCCTTCAATTCCAAAATAAAGTTAAGAGCCACTCACTCACTATAGATGTGATATTTATATATGTGTGCACACACATATAAATTATTAATCTGATGATATTTCTTTATAACATGAAGTAGAAAAAAAAGGAAAAACTTTAAATGAGTAGAGCTAGGAACTGAGCTTTATAGAACAAGCCATCTCATTTTTTAAGTAAATAGCTGAAAATAATTTCCTTAATGGTAAAGTGTTTTACATTCATCACAAAACATGGCACACAATGCACCTGTTGATTCCATTAAAAATTACAGCTGGGCACAGAAGCTCATGCCTGGAATCCCAGCACTTTGGGAGGTCAAGGCCAGTGGATCACCCTGCGGTCAGGAGTTCAAGACCAGCCTGGCCAACATGGTGAAACTCCTTCTCTACTAAAAATACAAAAATTAGCTGGGTGCAGTGATGGGCACCTATAATCCCAGCTACTCAGGAGGCTGAGGCAGAAGAATTGCTATAATCCCAGCTGCTCAGGAAGCACAGGCTGCAGTGACCCAGGATCATCCCACTGAACTCCAGCTTGGGTGACAGAGCGAGACTCTGTCTAAAAAAATAAATAAATAAAAATGATGTGTCAAATCAAGATGTGATTACAGGATTATGGTCTATAGCAATAACACTGAAAAAGTGTAAATCAAAGGCAATGTACATACTTTACGCAGTTGATCTATTAATTCCAGCTCTTCTTCTCTCTGTCTTGAATTCTGTCTTGTTATGGAATCTGTAGAATCAGTGGTAAGTGCGGCAGATGGAGGAAGGGGTGAAGCATGACCTATAAAAATATTAATATGTAAGACAGAAAGGCAACTGGCAGTGCTAGGAAAACCTCCAGATCTGCCTCATCACAGTTCTCCTGAAGTACAGTATATTGCTTCCTACTTTCCGGACTGACTTTTCAAAAGGGTTTTTATTATGGAGATTTTCAAATGTACACAACAGAGAATAGTATAGAAAACTACATAATGTTCGTTACCCAGTTGACTCAACTACTTTTGCTTGATTACAGCCACTTAAAAATGTTTTTATTGAAAATCAATACACATACAGAAAAATATGCAAATCGTAAGCATACTGCTCAATAAATTCTCCTCACCAAGTGAGCACAATCAAGTTTATAAATGCAAATGCAATCTTACCAATCCCAGGAGCCCCTTCCGTGCTCCCTGCCCATAAGTACCCAAAGTGCTCAAAACCGCATCCTGACTTCTAACACTTTGACTGGTTTGGTTCATTTTTGAACTTTGTATAAATTATGCTGTATTGTATGTGTTCTTTTGTTTCTGGCTTCCTTTGAACAATGGTATGTTTGTGAGATTTATCCATGTTGCTGTATACAGGAATTTGTTCATTTTCACTGCTTACATGGTATTCCGTTGTACAAATATACGACAATTCACTTATCCATTCTATTGACGGACATTCAGTTTCTGGCTCTTATGAATAATGCTACTATGAATATTTTTGCACACGTTTTTGGCACACGCGTGTACATATTTCTCAAAAGTAAAACTGCTGGTCACAGGATACACAGTCATCCCTAAGTATCCAGGGGAAACTGGTTCCAGAAACCGTCCCTCATTCTCATACCAAACTTGGTGAATTCTCAAGTCACTCATATAAAATGTAGTATTGTTTGCATACAAACTATGCATATCCTCCTTTATACTACACTTTAACTCATCTCTATCTTACTTATTTCATATAATGTAAATGCCAAACTGTTACTATATTTCAAAATTTGTATTATTTCTTTATTGTGGCATTGTTTATTATTGTTGTCTTGTTTCTGAACTTCTCTGTCCATGACTGGTCCAATCCATAAATACAGAATCCGAGGGTACGGAGGCTGACTGATAACAGTCTTCCATGCTTTCTTCCACTCTTACCAGCAGTGCATCTGTAGTTTGACTTTTAAATCTTACTGCGAATGCATCTGTTGGTAACATTAAAGGTAAGTTGTGTTTGTTTTTTTTTGAGACAGGGTTTTACTTTGTCACTCAAGCTGGAGTGCAGTCGCGCAATCTTGACTCACTTCAGGCCTCAACCTTCTGGGCTCAATCCATCCTCCCGCCTCAGTCCCCCAAGTAGCTGTGACTACAGGTCTGCACCACCATGCCTAATTTTTTTTTTTTTGAGACGGAGTCACACTCTGCTGCCCACGCTGGAGTGCAGTTGTACAATCTCAGCTCACTGCAAGCTCCACCTCCCAGGTTCATGCCATTCTCCTGCCTCAGCCTTCCGAGTAGCTGGGACTACAGGCGCCCACCACCACGCCTGGCTAATTTTTTTTGTATTTTTAGTGGAGACAGGGTTTCACCATATTAGCCAGGATGGTCTTGATCTCCTGACCTCGTGATCTGCCTGTCTTGGCCTCCCAAAGAGCTGGGATTACGGGCGTGAGCCACTGCAACCAGCCAATTTTTTGTTTTTTCTTAAGAGACAGGTTTTGTCATGTTGCACAGGCAGATCTCGAACTCCTGAGCTCAAGTGATCCCACCTACCTCGACCTCCCAAAGTGCCAGGATTACACGCATGTGCCACCACGCCTGGCCTATTTTTAAATTTTTGTTGAGACGTAAGTTTCACACTGTCATCCAGGCTGGAGTGCAGTGGCGCAATCTCAGCTCACTACAACCTCCACCTCCTGGGTTCAAGGGACTCTCTGCCTCAGCCTCCCAAGTAGCTGGGATTACAGGCACCTGCCACCACGCCTGGCCAGTTTTTTTGAGACATGGTCTTACTCTGTCCCCGACACTGCAGTATAGTGGTGCCATCTTGGCTCACTGCAACTTCTGGCTCCCAGGTTCAAGAGATTCTCCTGCCTCAGCCTCCTGAGTAGCTGGGATTACAGGCGCCTGCTGCCACGCCCAGCTGATTTTTGTATCTTTTCAGTAGAGATGGGGTTTCACCATGTTAGTCAGGCTGGTCACGAACTGACTGATGTGATCTGCCCGCCTTGGCCTCCCAAAGCGCTGGGATTACAGGCGTGAGCCACCGCGCCTGACCTTATTTTTGTTTTGTTTTTTTTAAGAGACAGAATCTTGCTCTGTTG
Source organism: Colobus angolensis palliatus (assembly GCF_000951035.1). NCBI lineage: Eukaryota > Metazoa > Chordata > Mammalia > Primates > Cercopithecidae > Colobus > Colobus angolensis. Next base: position 199,240 of record NW_012118932.1, read on the forward strand.
GTCAAGCTGGAGAGCAGTGGTGCTTTTAATTATAACTCACTGTAACCTTGAACTCCTGGACTCAAGCAATCCTCCCCGCCAGCCTCCCAAGTAGCTGGGACCACAGGCACACACCACCATGACAAAAGTCGTTATTTTTGACTTAAAATGTTTGTTTCCACTCCCAGGTAACTTCTTTGGGACCAGGGAGAAATCTGTCATTATTAACTAAAAGAACATGAGACTTTCAGTAGATTTTTAAAAAATTATTAAGAAAACAGCTTTTATCAATAGAAAAATGTGAAAGAGTTCATTACCAAGACAAAGAACATTCTCTAAAGCCTTGAAACAGCATTTTATTTGTTCAAACACTCTATAATCTGCTTTTAGGTGTTACTAAGAAACTTCCTAATCCAAACAAATTCAGGTAAGATTTTCCGGCTTTAATATCAGTGAGTTCACAGACACATGCTTTTGCCAAGCTGATAGTTTGGTGTAGAAGTTTAAAAGCATCCATTTAACAGCTAGTGTCATTGTGCAAACCTCCCCTCGCACCTGGCTTTTAAAGTCACTACCACCTACCTTTGTTGGTTTCTGCCCTGCCACCTGCCCGGAAAAGGAAGCTTTCAGGGCGCTGAGGCTGATTTCTCTGGATAACAGCAGGAAAAGCATATGCAGAGGAATGATGAACTAAATCAGCATGAAAAGTAAAATGAGATTAAAGGAGATGAAAAGAAAATATAATGGCAGACATACAAGTTACAAAAGTAGCAAGTAAAAAATAAAATTAAACATGGCAAAGATATAAAATAACTCTATTTAATAATGAAACGTCTGGTACAGAAAAGTAATCATGAAAGCAGGAGGCCTGCTTGTATATATTTTACATTGTCATGTTATTTTTGGTGTATCAATACAGGCAGAATGAATGCTAACGTACTGAACAGTCTCCTGCAGACCTATGGCCCTGCTAGCCGTTGTTCACTTACTCAAATCAAATGGCTGACTAGCTGAACAACCAATTTAATTTAAAAAGGGGAAAAAAAAACCCAGTGGTTTCCAATTCTGTATCTGCTTTCTATCTCAGAAAAAGCAGTCACAGCTCTCTAACAAGTAATTTAGGAAAATCTTGGTAAAAAATTATAATCTTGGCAGGGTGCTGTGGCTGACATCTGTAATCCCAGCACTTTGGGAGGACAAGGCAGGAGGATCACCTTGAGCCCAGGAGCTTGAGATCACCCTGATCAACATAGAAAGGCCTTGTCTCTATTTATTATTATTTTTTAAATAAAAAATAAAGAATTATAATCTTGATGTGGTAAAGTGCACCTTTGTGTCTATTACCTGTTTCTGTTGTAGGTGAACTTAATAGAGTATTAGGTCTGTCATCACTCTGTGGAGAAACAGACATATATCAATAATTGTTACTCAAGAAGAAATACTTTCTACTTTTATGGTAATTTTGAAATTATAAAAGACAAAAAACAGGTAACTCTCCTTCACGATTAAGTCTACAGATGAGAATTTGGGCCAGGTATGGTGGCTCGTGCCTGTAATCCCAGTACTTTTGGAGGCTGAGGTGGGAGGATTACTTGAGAGCAGGAGTTGAGACCAGCTGAGGCAACATAGCGAGACCCTGTCTCTACAAAACATTTAAAAAATGAGACAGACCTGGTGGTGTGTTCCTGTAGAGGCAGAGGTGGGAGGATTACTTGAGCCCAGCAATTAAAGGCTGCAGTGAGCTATGACTGCACCACTGCACTCCAGCCTGGGTGACAGAGGGAAACTCTCTCTCTCTCTCTTTTTGAGACAGGGTCTCTCACTCTTGTCACCCAGGCTAGAGCGCAATGGCATGATCTCCCAGGCTCAGGTGATCCTTCTACCTCAGCCTCCCAAGTAGTTAGGAGCACATCACCATGCCCAGTTTTGTATTTTCTGTAGAGACAGGCTCTTGCCATGTTAGCCAGGTTAGTCTCAATCTCCTGAGCTCAAGTGATGAACCTACCTCAGCCTCCCAAAGTGCTGGATTATAGGCATGAGCTACTGTGTGTAGCCTGACCCCCTCTTTAAAAAAAAAAAAAAACAGGGGAGAAGAAGAAAGAAGAAGGAAGGAGAAGGAGAAGAAGAGGAAGAAGAGGAAGAAGAGGAGGAGGAGGAAGAAGAGGAAGAGGAAGAAGAGGAAGAGGAAGAGGAGGAGGAGGAAGAGGAGGAGGAAGGAGGAAGAGGAGGAGGAGGAAGAGGAGG
>NW_012118932.1:201594-231015 GCF_000951035.1 Colobus angolensis palliatus
AGAGGAGGAGGAGGAGGAGGAAGAAGAGGAGGAGGAGGAGGAGGAAGAAGAGGAGGAGGAGGAGGAGGAAGAAGAGGAGGAGGAGGAAGAGGAGGAGGAAGAAGAGGAGGAAGAAGAGGGAGAGGAAGAGGAGGAAGACAAAGAGGAGGAAGAGGAGGAAGACAAAGAGGAGGAAGAGGAGGAAGACAAAGAGGAGGAAGAGGAGGAAGACAAAGAGGAGGAAGAGGAGGAGGAGAAGGAAGAGGAGGAGGAGGAAGAGGAAGAGGAGGAGGAGGAAGAGGAGGAAGTAAAAGAGGAAGAAGAAAAAGAAATGAGGATTTGGTGAAATGAATTAATTCTGCATTTTTAAAAGCCAAGATTTTATTTTATTTTATTTTATTGAGATGGAGTTTTGCTCTTATTGCCCAGGCTGGAGCGCAGCGGCATGATCTTGGCAAACCGCAACCTCTGCCCCTCAGGTTCAAGTGATTCTCCTGCCTCAGCCTCCCAAGTAGCTGGGATTACAGGCGTGTACCACCATGCCCAGCTAATTTTTTTGTATTTTTAGTACAGATGGAGTTTCTCCATGTTAGTCAGGCTGTTCTAGAACTCCCAACCTCAGGTGATTCACCTGCCTCGGCCTCCCAAAATGCTGGGATTACAGGCATGAGCCACCACGACCGGCTTTTTTTTTTTTTTTTTTTTGAGATGGAGTTTCGCTCTCGTTGCCCAGGCTAGAGTGCAATGGAGCAATCTCGGCTCACCACAACCTCCGCCTCCCAGGTTCAAGTGATTCTCCTGCCTCAGCCTCCCAAGCAGCTGGGATTACAGGCATGTGCCACCACGCCCGGCTAATTTTGTATTTTTAGTAGAGACAGGGTTTCTCCATGTTGATCAGGCTGGTCTCAAACTCCCGATCTCAGGTGATCCACCTGCCTCCACCTCCCGAAGTGCTGGGATTATAGGCATGAGCCACCACGCCCGGTCTAGTCATGTTTATATAAAGACAGTCCATTATTTAACAAGCTCTTCCTAAGACTATGAAAAATGATCATCCTAAGACAGAAAATGTTACTGGGAAATATATGAGAAAGAAAAAGCAACATTTTATTTTCTAATAGTATTTCTCCATAATAGTTTCTAAAGTACTTTTTTCTCTGGAGAATAAAATTTAATATTTTTAAAAAGTAATATAGTTTCCTAATTTCAGTTAGGAAAGAAGATGTTTAAGAGATGATAGATATATTTTCTACACTAGTATTTGAGTCCAAGACATTTTCAATTCATTGACCGAAAGAACTGTAAAAAGAAGGAAGAACTAGCTGAACAGTTACAAAGCTTACCTAAAGAAAGGGAAATGTAGTTAAGCTCATTTACAAAGAAATGTTGGTTGACCGGGTTAAAGATGTGGAAGACTTGGCAGGGGAGTACAATTAAGAAAAGCTACAGGGCGCGACGGGTCACGCCTGTAATCCCAATATTCTGGGAGCTGAGGTGGGCAGATCACGTGGTCAAGAGATCAAGACCGTCCTGGCCAACATGGTGAAACCCCATCTCTACTAAAAATAAAAAAATTAGCTAGGCATGGTGGCAGGCACCTGTAGTCCCAGCTACTTGGGAGGAGAATCACTTGAATACGGAGGCGGAGGTTGCAGTGAGCCGAGATGGCGCCACTGCATTCCAGCCTGGGAGACAGAGCAAAACTCTGTCTCAAAATAAACAAACAAACAAATAAATAAATAAAAAGCTAGAATAACATTAACAGTTTTTTAGGCCTTGATATCTAATTGCCTTGAAATATAATCTAAATATATTATAACTTTATGATACAACTAAGGCACATTTCTGGATATAATGACCCTAAAACTAACACAAACATACACATCTGCTCCCATGCTTTCCCCACCATTGGTTTCAATATTTTCAGAGCTCTTATATCGCTACTTAGAGTTGGGTCAGATACATTAATGACGACAAATAATTTTAACTGCTAAAAATAAATAAATAAACCAAGGCCATTTATTGAGAAAATTCTTAAGACTCACCTGGAGACAATTTTCTGGTAACAATTCCTTACTTTGATATCACAGGTTGAGAACTAAGATTTAAACTGTGAGCTGCGCTCATAAGGCAGTGTGTTCACATCTTAAGTGAAAAAGCCATGTTTGTCAGGGTTATAGATGCAAGTAAACTAAGTTCTGGGTGAGCTGCGCTCGTGAGTAAGGCAGTGTGTTCACATCTTAAGTGAAAAAGACATGTTCATCGGGTTTATAGATGCAAGTAAACTAAGTTCTAGGTGTTGAGAAAAAATGGAAATTTAAATAAGAAATTTAATTCAAACAAGAGTAACAGAAACTAATAAAAGGAATGAACAGGTAAATGAGGCAAAAGCCAGATATCTTTATAAGGAACTAAAAGAATATGTTTATTTTCAAGGGCTATGAATAAGTAGAAAGTTGGTTAAACAAAGACATGTTCAAGGACCAATAGACATGGAGGAAAACATATTTTCAAAAATTTAAAAAACACTTATTTATAGGACACAGACTGGAAATTTAAATGTATTAAGGAATAGAAGGAGAAAGTTAATAGGCGACTTTATTAGATGAGAAAGAAGAGCTGAAACAAGCAACGAACAACACTGAAGGGCAGCGAACATTCTCTCCCTTCAGTCTGAAACAGCAACAGGCCAGGTGCAGTGACTCACACCTGTAATCCCATCACTTTGGGAGGCAGAGGTGGGTGGATTATCTGAGGTCAGGAGTTTGAAACCAGCCTGGCCAACATGGTAAAACCCCATCTCTACTAAAAACACAAAAATTAGCCAGGCATGGTGGTGTGTGCCTGTAATCCCAGCTACGCAGGAGGCTGAGGCGAGAGAATCACGTGAAACTGGGAGGTGGAGGTTGCAGTCAGCCGAGATCTCAACAATGCACTCCAGCCTGAGTGACAGAGCAAGACTGCATCTCAAAGGAAAAAAAAAAAACAGCAACAGATAATACACAACTGGATATGATGAAAACAAAGCCAGAATAGAGGAGACCTGTAAAAATGGTTTCTGAAATGTGTTTTTATTAAAGCTGTAAATCTAAGTGACTTGCATTCTAGGATACCAAAATAATTAGCATAAATCACTGTGAGGCCATTAACTACATTTGGGAACTCCTAGAAAACTGGAGAGCAAAAAAAAAGGTTAAGAAATAATCTCTCAGGGGGGAGGGGGGAGGGATTGCATTGGGGAGTTATACCTGATATAAATGATGAATTGATGGGTGCTGACGAGTTGATGGGTGCAGCACACCAACATGGCACAAGTATACATATGTAACAAACCTGCACGTTATGCACATGTACCCTAGAACTTAAAGTATAATAATAAAAAAAAATAAAAAATAAAAATAAAAATAAAAAAAATAAAAAAGAAAAAAGAAATAATCTCTCACTAGAGAATTTAGGCAATGGAAAGAAAAAAACCCCAGAAACTGATACAAACTCAACTTTTACTTATGAAATAAATTCATAAGTATAGTGTATAACTGCTGTGAAAGTAATACAGAAACTAAAAAATAAAGAATCTTTTAAAATAATCATTTGACAATACAGCAGGTCTGATAGAAAAAAAGACTTATCTAAAGTCTAATAAAGTTTTCTATTTAATCTCACATGACAGTCACCGTAGAAAAGACAATGTGGTCTGTCTGGATCACATGGCTTTTGGCACAGTCAAAACACTTCTCAGTGTTGACTCTGAAGAAGCCACATGCCTGAAGGTACTCACGGAGTATAACAAATTAACTTCTCTCCCATACAACTAGAATGGTGCTAGTTATGTACCTTCCTTGAGATAATTTTGAAAAAAAGTTTCTGAAATAATTTTCTGTGTTGTTCCAATAACGATCCCAGTTGAGAAAGGCTAGCAAAGGATTAACATGGAAGAGAATTACAAAGTTTTTTCAGGAGGCATCCAGGTATGTAGTGTATGTTCAATAATAACCAGAGAAGGTTTGTTAGATTTACAGTTGTTATAAAGTTGAGGTTATTAGCCGGGCTTGGTGGCGGGCGCCTATAATCCCAGCTACTCTGGAGGTCGAGGCAGGACAATCGCTTTAAACCCAGGAGACAGAGGTTGTAGTGAGCCGAGATCATGCCATTGCACTCTGACCAGGGCAACAGGAGCAAAACTCCGTCTCAAAAAAAAAAAAAAAGCTGGGGTCAGCATTTAAAAAAACACGATGCAGACTACACTGAGCGTTCCCAGAGGCTGGGAAGGGTAGCGGGAGGGTGGCAGGAGGAAATGGGGATAGTTAATGGGTCCAAAAAAAATAAAAAGAATAAGATCCAGCATTTGATAGTACAAAATGGTCATCAGTCAATAATTGTACATTTAAAAATAAAGGAGTATAATTGGATTGTTTGTAACACAAAGGATAAATGCTTGAGGTGATGGACAGCCCGTTTACCTGATGTAATTATTACGCATTGTATACCTATATCAAAATACCTCGTGAACCCCATAAATATACACACTTGCTTTTACCCACAAAAATTAAAAACTAAAAAAAAAAAAAAAAAAAAGGGCATGATACAAGAATTCGGTTTTAATGTTTTTAGAGACACGGTCTCGCACTGTCCCAGGCTGGGGTGCAGTGGTGTGATACAAGAATTCGGTTGTTTTTTTTTTTTTTTTTGTGACGGAGTCTCGCTTGTCGCCCAGACTGGAGTGCAGTGGCGCAATCTCGGCTCACTGCAAGCTCTGCCTCCCGGGTTCACGCCATTCTCCCGCCTCAGCCTCCAAGTAGCTGGGATTACAGGCGCCCGCCACCACGCCCGGCTAATTTTTGTATCTTTTCAGTAGAGATGGGGTTTCACCGTGTTCGCCAGGATGGTCTCGATCTCCTGACCTCGTGATCCGCCCGCCTCGGCCTCCCAAAGTGCTGGGATTACAGGCTTGCACCACCGCGCCCAGCCAAGAATTCGGTTTTAATGTTTTAGAGACACGGTCTCGCACTGTCCCAGGCTGGGGTGCAGTGGTGTGATCGCAGCTACTGCAGCCTTGAATTCCTGGCACAATTGTAATCCCCCCTCTCAGGCTCCCAGCTCTGGGTTTACAGGTGTGAGCCGGTGTGCCTGGCTCAATGCAACAAATAAAAGTACTCTGGTACATCAGACAAGTAAAAATATTCAAACACCAAAATTAAATATAGAGGAAAAAATAAAGAATACAACATGAGGAAAAGAACTGTCACTGAGAAGCTGGAGGAGGCTGGGTGCCGTGGCTGACACCTAGTACTTCGGGAGGCTGAGGCAGGATGACCTCTTCAGCCCAGGAGTTGAGACCAGCTTGGGCAATACGGTGAGACCTTGTCTCTACAAAAACTGAAAACATTAGCCCGGCATGGTGGTGCACATCTGTATTCCCAGCTACGCAGGAGGCTAGGGTGGGAGGATCCAGCCTGGGAGACACAGCAAGACCCTGTCTCAACACATAATAGAGGTATAATTAAAACATTTGAGAATTACAGTGGATACTGGGCAAAATGAAGACCAAAAATTTAAAACTCACCCTAAATGAGCAAGCTCTAATGAGGGATGTATTTCTAGTTGTGGACCATGAAGCCGGAATGGAAGGCAGAGAACTTGTGAAAACTCACTAAAGATTAACAGGCTGGGAAAGGCACGTAAAACGATCTGAGTTTATTTAGGAAGAAGCTAAGGATGGCATCGTAATTGTTTTTAAATTCTTACATTAAAAAAATTGTATTTTATGTAAAAAAAAAAAAAAAAAGATTCTCACACTAAAAAATGCTAAATAACAAGAAAATCTCCACCCTGGAAAGAAACAAGGTACAAACCATGGCAGGACAGTTGTAGGTCAGACAAAGGACTTCTTGGCAGTGAGAACTGGTCATCATTTTGTACATATCCAATGATAACAAATAAGGAATCACCACTCCTAGAGGCCTTCAAAAAATAAACTACTACAGGTTCTTAATTTTTAGAGTTTAAATTTTTCCAGAAGGTGGAATGTGTCATCTCTTATGACATTATTGTTGAAAACAGCAGGCGGTTGCAATGTTTTTCTTATAGGGCCGGACTCTACATGTTTTAGGCTTGTAGGTATATGATCTTGGTCACAATTATTCCACCTCAGCTGTTTACTGTGCAAGCAGCCATAGGCAATGCATAAACAAAAGGGATCGGTTATATAAAAATAAAGCTTTATTTAAAAAAACGAGTGGCCTAGGGGCCATAATTGGCTAGCCCCTATGGTAGAGGGTTTTGGTAGTGATAGTGTTTTTGGACTCAAATTATTTTGCATGCACATTAGACGACAGAGTTAATTCGATATTATATGCTAACCAAAGTGAAATAATAACTCACAACAAAAAACCTTTGATAAAAAAATCAGAATGACACATCAAACAGAATCTGAATACAAAGAATTAATATGAGCTCTGTGACTGTCTCTAGCATCATAAAACTTCCAAACAATTTCAAGGGAAATAAACGTTAAACTCAGTTTCATAAACAGGTATATTTATATGATCCTGTATTTCAGATTGTTAGATCAATTCACTGAAAAATTCAAGGCCTTATATTTACCCCCTCCCCAAACTTCCTGGTGAATTACAGTAACAAGAGATACCTTAAGAGGCGTGAAGGCAGAAGAATGAGGCAGGGGAGCAGCACGGCCCACTTGATTCAAACCTGACAGCGACTGCATTTCAAATGAGAAAGAGAAGAAACAGAAGGCAGCACTGATATTAGCAACTGTCAGGCAGGCAGATCTGACTAGTGAAATGGGAAAAGGACAGGTCACTGACAATCTTTCCAATGGTTTACTAAGCTATTGACAGGCCAGAAAGAGAATACTTGGGGGACAACAACCCATCAACACAGTTTTCCCACTTGTGTGATTCAGGATAGTCTCAATACCTCATACCACATTAATCAAGAAATGGGAGGCATGATTTATTAAAAATGATTTTATGCAGAAATGAAACAGAACACCAACAATTTTAGCATAGTAGCCTTGAAACAAATGAGTCCTGTTCCTGTGATGGGGGACTTTAACCAAGCAGAACTGGTATCAATAAAAACAATATTTTGTCAACATTAATCCAAATTAGATACATTACAATGAGGATGTGAGGATTCTGCATCAACCTGAAGGAGGAACCGGCATTTCATCTCTGCCTCTGTGAAACTCCCACCGACTGTAAGAGGGGAAGGTGGAATTTCCCATTTCTTCGAAAATTTATCTTTCACCAACCAACATACAGCTGGGTTAGATGTACTGGAGATATAGTTAGATTGTATATATATAAATATTGTCAATTAAAAAGAAAAAATTTTAAAGTATTTATTATATAGAATTTTGATTACAGGTAAGAAATGCTCAAAACATGACAATTTTTCTCCTTTGCCACACGGAGAGTGGAAATCAGAGAAGATAATACTGTCACAAAGGGCACTGGGTAAGGTTTTCCCTACTAAAACAACAAAATGCCAAGAGCTTAAAAATAGTGAAGTCTTTCTAAGTAATTTTTAAAAATTTAAACTAGGACAACAAATTTCTAAACCATGAGACAAATGAACAAGAAAACAAATGGGTGTTTAGGAAAAGGTATGTATATGGTCAATAAAATAAATACGACTGTATTTTTAATGAGAATTAACATATTTTTATTTGACAAAAGAAGCATGTAACACACAATGTATTATATGTATCACAAAATCTATCTTAAGGCAGCAAATAATGAAGATAAAAACATACCACAGAACACAACTGTGACAATGGTAACACACTGTGTTTGCTTCTGGGGTTTAGATTGCCTGGGCCTACTTTTTAATCAGAGGTACTGGAACGACTGCCAATGTCAAACATAAAAAGGAAAACTAGGAGTGGATGAAGAAGAGGTAAAATAAGCCTCATGAGACCTGATACAGACGAAAGCAACAGGAGCTTGAGGGGTAGCCCGAAGAGAATGTCAGTGTAACTGATATTAGCTGTTATAAATCTTTATTTCAAATCGTATGCTTCAAGGTCTTTAGATCAAATTCAGCATTTACCTTACGATATCATTCATCAGACCTTTTCATCATGAAACAATTTAATAACCAGCAGATGCATAGAATTTATGTGTTCATTCAGGAAATATTTACTGACCACCTAATATATCCCAGGAACAGTGGTAGGGATGGAGTAAATTAAGTATATTAAGACAAAATAAAATATCCTTGTGCTCATGAAGCTTATAGTCTAGTAGCCCAATAGAAAAGAGATAATAAAAGAATAAACAAGCTGGGCACGGTGGCTCATGCGCGTAATCTCAGCACTTTGGGAGGCTGGGGCAGGAGGACTGCTTGAGCCCTGGAGTTAGAGACCAGCCTGAGCAACACAGTGAGACCCTGACTCTACAAAAAATTAAAAAATTAGCCACGTGTGGCACGAGCACCTGTAGTCCCAGCTACTCAGGAGGCTGATGCTTCAAGGAACCATGTTCATGCCACTGCACTCCAGCCTGGGCAACAGAGGGAGACTCTGTCACAAAATAATTAAATAAATAAATAAAAATAAAAAAATAAAGCAAAATTAAATTAAAAATAAAATAAAAATAAAAAATAATCAACACCCAAATAAAAGTACCATGATTTAAAAAAAAACTGCTGTGACAACAGTAACACACCACGTATACTTCCTGGGCCTCCTTTTCATCAAATGTACTGGAGCTCCTGTCAGTTTATTTAACTGTCCAGCTGTGGGCTGACGTAAGGGCAGTGGGCTGCAGAAAAGCCATGTGAAAGATGGGACACTCAAACAAATACCTGAGAGATGAGCAGGAATTAATCAAGGGGTATATGCAGGGAGGAAAAGGCATTCTATGTAAAAGAAACAGCATTTGCAAAGGTCTGAGATGGGAAAGGGCTTATGATATTTGAAGAGTTGGGAAAAATGCTGGTATAGCAAGAGCCCAGAGAGGAGACTGGAGATGGAGGCAGTCGACAGAGCACGAAGGAGCTTCGAGGCCACATTTAGACTCCACTCTAAGCAATAGGAAGCCTTCTGAAGCATAGTTTTGATAATATGAGGTTTTATTGAAAATATGACTCTTTTTGCACAGTGTTGGTTGGACATTATTTGGCATACAAAGAAATGTGAGATGTGCTTTTAAAGGTCATGAAACTTAGAAGAAATTCCTTGCTTTTAAAGGCCATCTAATTTAGAGGATCCGATATGAATACTGGTAGCTAAAACATAAGGGAATGTGTTTTGACAAATGGCTGAAGGGAATTTCAAGTTACACACTAAAGGGATTTTGCTGTTGCTGTTTTTCTAAATTCCACTATTTCCTTAACAAAAAAGTCTTGGCACTCAGACTTACACCACGTATTACATGTGTTATTAGCCCTTCAGTTTCCTCAACGGTTTCCAGCTACAGCACGGTGTTGAATGCGGGTCCTCCCATCAGCCAGACAGATGTGGATTCCCAGCCTTGCACTTACAATCTATGCGACCTTGGACAAGCCACATTCTGGGCCTCAGAAATCATCTGTAAAAACGTGCTAAATTTAACTTTCACTCTTAAGGTTGCTGTGAGGAACAAATGAGATAATTTTGGTAAGTGTTTGGATCATCAGAGGCTCTCAGTATTTGTCTAATTTTTAACTTGTTCTTCGCTTCTTAGGCCAATCCACTTACACTAAAACTCTAGAGTCTGATGACTGTATTCACCTGTAAGACTGCCCGGTTAAAAGGTGTTTTATCCACCTCAAAGGAAATGAAGATTGCAGAATACACAGAAATGTGAACAGACTATGGAAGTATGTGTAACAGGAATGTCATGCTGAAGCATGCAGCTCATGCAGTAGTATGCACCCTGGCAGCAGTTACTAGCACGAGACAGAACTGCTATAGATACTAGACTTCTGAATCGCACTACTATGAAAAAAGTAACATAAAACATGATGGCGAAAGAAATTCTATAAACGGTTAGAATTCTCTCGCAAGGCTAATAAAAGTAAGGCTTTAAATAAACTTTCCATCTTATACTCATTTTCAGCTGATGAAACACGCAATAAAAGTAAACCAGTGTTAAACATGATCAGTAGTTAATGTTTCCTTGAGTTTAAAAAGTGAACATGAAGGAATAATCTTGAGATGTAAGTATTTAAAACCAAAGTGAAGGATTTTCGGTAGCTGAAAATACGTAATAAAATAGGATGTCAAATACAGTTGTGCAATCAGTGTCATGGGCCACCTTAACATACAGGTGACCCACGAGCCAAATTAATGATTAATAAAGTAAGTGCTCCTGGAATTAGACACATTGAAAACGTGACTATTACGTGATGCCTCTGTCCCCAGCACACGCACAAAGCCAACATGGTTCTCAACGCAAATGCTGACTCTGGGTGGCACTGACGAAGACATGAGCCGCAGGACTCTGACTCTAAAACACTGGGTCAATCACAAATAGTCATGTGGGAAAAGGGTTTAGTTCTTTATAAAGCATTTAGTAATGATGCTCATCATGTTTTATGGTATTTAGATATAGTTTCTGAATAAAAAGTACAAGAGCTATCCTTTAATCTCTAAACACAGAAACGTAAAACTCCATTTTGTGCGAAACTCTTACCACTAACAAGGCACTATCATCAGTGTGCTGAGACCTTCTGGATGGGAAGGGGCACTGGAGAGGTGAGAAAAATGAAGCAATGTCAAAAACAAACTACGCACACGTATGACGTATTTCACGAATACACACACAAGGAAAGAGACATATTAAGACATACTTTTGAAGATGTTGACATAGAGGACCACATTCACAATCATCTGGAATTCGTGCATTATAATAGTCAGTAAGCTGGTTCTGAGTACTGATTTTCTCCCAGAGTTTAGACAACTTCGAATATGATCTTACTGCCTAAAACCTTCCAAAGCAAGGAGGGAGCAGAAAGCTGGAGAGAGATGTAACAATAACATAAAGAACCTGCAGTCATTTAGTGAGCCAGTGACAGACCAGTAGCCCAGGGGTCATAATTTCTAGTCTAAGTATCTCTTCATTTTCTTTCTCAAGCAAAATGAAAAGTACGATTACAATTTTTAGAACTGTTTATGTTATTTTCCTGTGGAGCTTTAGTTTTCTCGAGAATGAATTACTTGAAAACAATCATCAAGAAGGAAATATTGAGTAAAAAAGAAAACATATATTAAATTTATCAAACTTTGGTTGTCAAAAATGTGTTAGAATTATTACCAGGTGAAGAAAACACAAGTGAACAGGCCTGAGTCAATCTTTCAGGTATTATACAAATATATAATGTTCTAACATAAAAAAAAACTAGAAGTAGTTCTATGTCTGATAAAATTTTTAAAAAAACCTCTATAACGGACAACTGAAAACATTTCAAACAATACACTTTCCCTTACCAGAAACACTTGTGCTTTAAAAAACTTCTATAATGGACAACTGAAAGCATTTCAAACAATACACTTTCCCTTATCAGAAACTCTTGTGCTTTAAAAAACCTCTATAATGGACAACTGAAAGCATTTCAAACAATACACTTTCCCTTACCAGAAACTCTTGTGCTTTAAAAAACCTCTATAATGGACAACTGAAAGCATTTCAAACAATACACTTTCCCTTACCAGAAACTCTTGTGCTTTAAAAACACTGAAAATTGTTGCTTGTAAAGTCCCAGGTGTTAGGTTTTCAAATAACTTATTTTATGAAAAGCAAAGGCAAAATTCACATGAAACAAAGCTTTTATGCATTTTTCAAGGAGGTAATGATCATAAATTGAAAAAACTGGGTCAGGTGCAGTGGCTCACGCCTGAAATTCCAGCACTTTGGGAGGCCACGGCGGGCAGATTACAAGGTCAGGAGTTCGAGACCAGCCTGACCAACACGGTGAAACCCCGTCTCTACTGAAAATACAAAAATTAGCCGGGCACGATGGTGGGCGCCTGTAATCTCAGCTACTCGGAGGCTGAGGCAGGAGAATCACTTGAACCCGGGAGGTGGAAGTTGCAGTGAGCCAATATCGCACCACTGCACTCCAGCCTGGGTGATAGCATGAGACTCTGTCTCAAAAAAAAAAAAAAAAAAGGAACAAAAAAAAAAAGAAAGAAAAAACTGGAAGGCTTTTAAAGGGAAAATGGTTAATGAGAAAGCCAACTACAATAAAAACATTTGGTAAAAGCTTCATTTTAACAGATCAAAATAGGTGTGTAGATTTTTCAAAGGTTAAGTGATTTATTTTCTGTTAATCTGTAACAAAAATGTACTATTTGATATTATAAAATAAGTGTTATCATTGATAACACTGAATCTGAAATACTATGTAAGTCTTTTTTTGTTTTAGTAGCCGCTCCATTTACCTGTACCAGGTAAAGCTCCTAGGACTCTACACACCACACTTCAAAAACGGAGGAGGGGGATGGCGTTTCTGGTGGCGGGTCAGGCAGGGAAATATAATCGCTAGATGGATGTGTATAGCTGAAAAAAGCCTTGATCTATAGATTCTAACAAACTCCTTGGCTTGTATCATCTCCCTCATAAGGAGAATTTTGTGAGAGGGAAAAAGAAAAGTGGCAATATTCAAAAAAGCACTGAAAAGATGATAATTACATGTAAACATTTCATTTGCATTGCAAAAATAATCAATTTCAAAGAAAAGGTGATTACATCAACTTACCTCACCATCTAGGAGGGGGTGCTGTTTTTGTGGACTTTGTGATGCTTTTTGCTATATAACCCCAAAAAAGGAAGCTGGTTAGAGTCTGGAACACGGAAAACAATAAATTCTATTTACTAAAATAACCACTCACATTAATTTTTTTACCTCTTGTATACAGCATTTTTCTAGATTTACTAGTTAGAACAGTTTAGTTACAAATTTTTAAAACTATACATATACCTACAGAAACACGTTTACAATCAGAATACTGACCTTCTCTCAGTGAACTTATTCTCTCCCTCTAATGGCTTCAGTATCACTCGAATGGTAATAACTTTAGCTAGAAGCAAATCTCAGGTTTGTGTTTTCAACTGCCTGTGGAAACTCTTTACTTGGAAACCCCACTCCACCTCATATCTGACATATTCAAAAACAAACTCACAATGTCCCATACTAACTGGCTATTTTCTCCAATGTGTGATATCTAATCATCTAATAATAACATGATAGCATTGCTGTAGTCCCCGCTTTACAACGTGCTCTACCGTATGTCACTGTGTACACAGTATTTCAGTGATTCTTCTACTGTGTGAGATAAAATATCATCATCATATTCATTTAGAGATGAGAAAATCAAGAAGAGAGGCTATGCGGCACGTGCAAGGTCTCCAAGTTCATAAGTAGCATAGCTGAGGTTTGCGCCTGTCTTCCAACTGCAGAGCCTGCGTTCTTTCCACAGTGCGAGACCCTCATCTGAAACCATTCTTTTAGCCTCCAAACCTTGCTTTGGGAGCTTTTCTTTCACCCTCTTCAGTGATTTATTCATCATCTCTCTTGCAGGTAATTCAGCAAATCCATTTTATTATAGTAATAGGGGATATAGCATCTACCATACTAGTATTAAGCATTAAGTATATCTATAATAATTCTGAAATAGTTAATATTTCATAGTTAAATATCACACACAGTAGGAAGCTAAAGGCATAAAATGGCTCAGTAACTTTCTAAAAGTCAAGCACACAGCAAGTGGCAAAGCTGGATTCAAATTCAGAAATTTCTGAACTTAGGCTCTTGTCTCTGTGCAATACTGCCGACCCTTAGGACCCTCAGAAGCCATCTGGTTTTTATGCCTTATTTTACACCCTAGTCTAACTATTGCCATTTCTCTCTTCTTTATTTTCCTCTTTCTAGTCTCTTTCTTCCTAACCGATTCTAACACGAGCACATTCATTTTTCAGAAGTCTCTCTCGTCATGTTTTTTTCCTGCTTTGAAACTCAGCATTCTCTTTTACTTAACAGATCAAGATCCAACACTAATCTGACATTTAATCAAGACTCTCTACAAGTTGACTATCTCTTGCTAGCTGTGTGACTTCTATAGAAGGCAAACTGAATGAGTTAATTTATGCAAAGCACATAGAACAGCATTTAGGATTCAGTGTTAACCATCATTACCGAGAGGCAGCATGGACTGTGCTCACGAAATAGGCTTTGGAGCCAACCTGCCTTGTTCTAATAATAGGATTTTAACCCTGCCACTTACTGAGTATTTAATCTTAGTAAACTGCTATTCTCTCTGAGTGTGTTTCCGTGTTCATAAAAAGAAAAAAATGGTACCTAAAGAGATTGCTGGAGAATTAAATGAGTAAATATATATAATGTACTTAAAATAGTGCCTGGTACATAATAAGCATTCAGTAAGTTTTAAGTATTATCATCATCTCAATAATTCGTTGTTCCCGTCAGTCTTCAATACAAACTCTCTAGGCCAGCTGGTATTTCCTGCAAGCACCGTTATTTTAAATCTACAAATCATACAAGGTCATCCCCAGTTCCCATCCCGTTTAGATTTCCTCAGCCTAGATTGAACCCCCCTTCACACCACCATCCAGTCTATTCTTCCTGGCTATTTCCTACATACTCATTCTTCAGGGTCCTGTATCATCTCTTTTTGAGGTCAATTCTGATGATACTTGTTCTCTAAGTCTTCTATTGTCTTGAATATAAAACAAGCACTTTTATTACAAGCTGTCTTATTTTCTGTTTATTTCTGTGATACGGTCTAAGCTGTGCCTGGTGGGCAAGGCTTGTATTTTATGCATCTTTATATTCCTTGTACAACCAGCATTCCATAAAGGTCTTTCAAGTCGAATGGACGAACAAAGTTAGGCTTTCAGAAGTCTAGGTTTGCCTCCTGATTATGAAAAGGAATTTACTATAAATGACTACATTGCTTAATTTTCCTACACCTGCAGCTTCCTCATCTATGAAACCTGAACACCTCCAAATGACCTATGAAGAATAAACCAATGAAGTATTTTCATTAGTTTCAAAAGAACTATATAAAAAAGTTTTTATGTTGTAACAAATCAAGTAGGGACTTAAGGGAAAGAGAAATGGTTGGACAAATTAGGAGAAACAGTATCTGGGTATTAGATGACTTGCACAAAAAGACAGTGACAGAGATAAAGGAGGCCAGGAGAACACGGCCATCAGCACATTAACGTTCTTACGAGGGGTGAAAAGGCACGAAAAGAAACATCTCAGGGCAGACGGAAGGTTCTGAGGGAGGGATTAAGAGAGGTACCTTTGTGAACTTCTGGTTGCAGGAATATTAATTTTAGTATTTTTGCTATTGGTCAAAAGATTTACCCACTTTTTTTTTTGAGATGGAGTCTCACTCTGCCGACCAGGCTGGATAGAGTGCAGTGGTGGTGATCTCAGCTCAGCTCACTGCAACCTCCGCCTCCTGGGCTCAGACAATTCTCCCACTTCGGCCTCCTGGTTAGCTGGGATTACAGGCATGCACCACCACGCCCAGCTAAATTTTTTTATTTCACTTGAGACAGGATTTTGCCACATTGGCCAGGCTGATCTCAAACTCCTGACCTCAGGTGATCCACCCACCTTGGTCTCCCAAATGCTGGGACTACAGGCGTGAGCCACCATACGTGGCCAGATTTGCCTACATCTTGATAGAAAATAACAGACAAGGGAACTTGTTGGATGAAGAGGAATCAGGTAAGAAAGAGTTAAACATCATCACCAAGGGTCTGATACATTCAGAAAAAAATAATTTATCAGGTAAAACAGACATATGCATGGTACTTAAAGAAGATGGTCTCTAAAGTATGAAATATAGGAAAGTCTTTAGAGGACAAGAATAATTCATTTAATCATTCAACAAATAGGTATTGACGATTACTATGAGCTAAAACCTGCTAAGGTCTAGGGATACAGTAGTAAGTAAAACAGACATGGTTCTTATCTTCATGGAGTTTACAGATAAATGAGAGACAGATATTAAGTCAACAAAATTACAAATAATTATTTAATTATGAACAAAAAAATGATTTCAGAACAAAAAGATAAGTAATACAGGTAAAAGAAAATGTTATTGTTTCAGACACTACTATAGAGGCTGCAAAATATTAAGAAATATTAACAGGGTTGTTAACTGAATGTGTGTGGAGAACAGAAAGGAACAAATCAAAGTTCCTGCAAAGGATTAAGCCTGTGAGGCTAGCAAACTTTTGTTATTTACTAAAGCAAGGAAGCTGGAGAGAGGTCTGAGTAACAATTCACATTTGGAGGGCCTTAACTTTTGTTATTTACTAAAGCAGGGAAGCTGGAGAGAGGTCTGAGTAACAGTTCACATTTGGAGGGCCTTAACTTTTGTTATTTACTAAAGCAGGGAAGCTGGAGAGAGGTCTGAGTAACAGTTCACATTTGGAGGGCCTTAACTTGTTATTTGCTAAAGCACTATCAGTTTCATGTGACTGATCTTTACTATGACACCAGAAATTGAGGAAACGGCTGCTGGATAGTAAAGTGACATGTCCAATGATGGACTGCTAAGTAAGAGGAAGAAATTACTGTTAATAAGATAATCACTTCCATCGTCCTTATGCAGATAGACACAAGTAAAAGAGGCACTCTATTTAGTCAAGATTCCTTATAGAGAGAAAAATGGTTGACATTTTAATTGACACAAAAAAAGCAACAGGCTTGGCCAAACAAATACGCACTTCACCTCTCAGCAGCTTGAACAGTGTCATTCAAAGGACTCACTTTGACAAAGTCCAGGACAGCATCTCTCTGGATCTGCTTGGTCCTTATTTTCTCCTCTTCATACTGCAGGGCAGCGAGCTGAGCCTCTCTCCGAGTGCGCTCTACTAACTGCTCCCTTCTCCGATGAAGTTCCAGGTCTGTATGTGACAGCTGGAACCAAAGCGTTATTGTGCATATCAAAGTAAAAACAAGGATCACTTTACCAACATTCCCTATCAATTCAGGGAACTACTGTTGACCCATGCAACTTTTGCTTTGAAGTCACCTAGCATTTCTTTACATGTGTTTACTGCCAATCTTTTCCCATCTTTGCACCGTTCTTATATACATTAGGTTGGTACAAAAGTAATTGCGGTTTCTGCCATTGAAAGTGATGGGAGAAACTGCAATTACTTTTGCACCAACCTAATACTAGAAAGCTATCACGAAGGTAAAGATTTTCTATCTAGTGTCCAAAAACACTGTTAGCAAGTATCACGTACATATGTTATATTAATTGAGACAGCTAGTAATGCTTAAATATATCTGGCAATTAATGGCAATTTAAGTATTATAAAAGAAAAAAATCATCTTAGTTTAAAAAGCAAAACTAAATAAACATAACTACTAAAAATTACCTGATTGTGACTTGCTGATAGTGACAAGAGAGAAGATGGCTCAACTGGAACCCTGATCCAAAAAAGAAAACAGAAAAAAACTCTTCAATAAAAAGACAAACAGATGTATAAAAAACAAATGAAATTTTTATTGTAAATGTAGCTTTCTATTAATCAGCAGCAAACCGCCTAGTCAGCATTGAAGGAGTAGCTGCATTTTGTAAACCTACGCCCAAGTCATTAAGTGAAACCAGAGGAACATATGCCACCTCCGACTCACGTTTCATGTGGTATCACTATGTCAGCCAATAACAACAGTTAACTGAGATAACTTTTCAAACAGTATCATTTCTTTATAACATGAATAACTATTATCTTCGTTACCATCATGATTAAAACAAGATACAGGTAAACTGAGATCCTTTCACACAGAGCCATTTTATCAACAGAAATCTAGAATACCACAGAACCTGGTAACTATATTTATAAAGCACACCTGCTCTTATTTTCAATTGATGAAGTAATTTTAACACAGAAATAAAGATTCTGGTTTATTTTTAAGAAAACTACGAAACCCTTTCTTAATGCTTAAAAAAACAACAAAAAAGTACTACTTCCTCACTGTTATCAGTGTTAATTCTTGTAGTTTACTATTTATCCTTTTCCTGAAACAGATTTCATTGTTCAAGTCTCTGTAACTCATCTTTGTGTCTGAAACTAAAACTGGCAAAAGTAGTGACTGTCTGACATTTAGGACCTGGCCTCTGAAACTATGATGATGATTAGCCTCTCAGGCTGATCTAAAGGCACTGAAATCAGTGTGCTATTAGGGGAACAAAAACAAAATCCTGCCATCATTGCTCACTGCAGTCTTGACCTCCTGGGCTCAAGCCATCATGCCCAGCTATTTTTTAAAACATTTTTCTGTAGCAATGCCGGTCTTACTGTGTTGCCCAGACTGGTCTCAAACTCCTGCCCCTCAAGCCATCCTCCCACCTCAGCCTCCTAAAGTATTTGGATTACAGGTGTGTGAGCCACTGCGGCCAGTCTTTTTTTTTTTTTTTTTGTCTTTTTTTGAGACAGGTCTCACTCTGTTGCCCAAGCTGGAGTGCATTGGTATGATCGTGGCTCACTGCAGATTCGACCTCCTCGCCTCAAGTGATAATCTCGCCTCAGCCTTTCGAGTAGCTGGCCTACAGGTGTGTGTCAACCAACCCAGGCTTATTTCTGTAGTTTCTGTAGAGATGGGCTTTGCTATGTTGCCCTCAAATTCCTGAGTTTTCAAGTGATCCACCCACTTGGGCCTACCAGAGTGCTGGGATTACAGGTGTGGGACACCGCACCCCGCCCTGATTACACATTTAGAGTAACAGGAATTAACTGCAACTTTCTCCCTGGATTGCTAATTTCACTGTTAAAATTTCCCATAGCTTTTACTGGCCATCTGTAGATGAACTGAACCAAAACACAGAAAGGACCAAATAAACCATCTCAAGTCTGTTCATGTGCCCTAACCTGAACACTATACGTTAACAATGCTTATCAATCTTTGTTTTGTTTTGTTTTGAGACAGAGTCTTGTCCTGTCGCCCAAGCTGGAGTGCAGTGGCACGATCTCAGCTTACCACAACCTCCGCCTCCCAGGTTCAAGCGATTCTTTCGCCTCAGCCTCCTGAGTAGCTAGGATTACGAACATGTGCCAGCACACCCGGCTAATTTTTTTATTTTTAGTAGAGACAGGGTTTCACCATGTTGGCTAGGCCGAATTTAATGAAATGCAGTCACTGAACACCGGACCTCAGGTGATCCGCTCGCCTCAGCCTCCCAAAGTGTTGGGATTACAGGTGTGAGCCACTGTGCCCAGCTGCTTTTCAACCTTTTAATACATATCTTCTTTTTTTTTTTTTTTTTTTTCTTTCTTTCCGAGACGGAGTCTTGCTCTGTCGCCCAGGCTGGAGTGCAGTGGCCGGATCTCAGCTCACTGCAAGCTCCGCCTCCCGGGTTTACGCCATTCTCCTGCCTCAGCCTCCTGAGTAGCTGGGACTACAGGCGCCCGCCACCTCGCCCGGCTAGGTTTTGTATTTTTAGTAGAGACGGGGTTTCACCGTGATAGCCAGGACGGTCTCGATCTCCTGACCTCGTGATCCACCCGTCTCGGCCTCCCAAAGTGCTGGGATTACAGGCTTGAGCCACCGCGCCCGGCCTACATATCTTCTTTTTACATGTTTCTTTTTTTCTTTTCTATTTTTTTTTTGAGACAGGGTCTCATCTCAGTCTGTTGTCCAGGCTTGAATGCAGTGGTGTGATCTCAGCTCACTGAGACCTCCACCTCCCAGAGTTAAGCAATCCTACCTCAGCTTCCTGAGAAGCTGGAACTACAGGTGTGCACCACCATACCCAGCTAATTTTTGTATATTTTTGGTAGAGATGGGGTTTCGCCATGTTGCCCAGGCTGGTCTCGAACTCCTGGGCTCAAGCAGACCACCCACCTAAGCCTCCCAAAGTGCTGGGATTACAGGTACACATATTCATTTACCCTCTTTTTACAATACTTCTTTAAAAAGCCAGTCAAACCCATTGTTTCCACTTTATCTCATTATTGTATTTTGTACCCAATCCAATCCACATCCTGTCCTTACAATTTCACTAAAACTGTTCTTTCTTTCACCTCACAAGTTTGTCAGCGATCTTGACAACCCCAAACCTAATAGTTGTTTGTTAGTCCTCCTCTTATTAAACCTATCAGCAGGGCGGGGCGCAGTGGCTCACGCCTGCAATCCCAGCACATTGGGAGGCCGAGACGGGTGGATCATGAGGTCAGGAGATCGAGACCATCCTGGCTAACATGGCGACACCCCATCTCTACTAAAAAAATACAAAAAATTGGCCAGGTGTGGTGGCGCGCACCTGTAGTCCCAGCTACTCAGAAGGCTGATGCAGGGGAATGGCTTGAACCTGGGAGGCGGAGGTTGCAGTGAGTCAAGATTGCGCCACAGCACTCCAGCCTGGCGACAGAGCCAGCCTCCGCCTGGAAAAAAAACCTATCAGCAGTAGGTGATGTTGTTCATTCCTCTCTATACTTCTTCAAACACTGTTTTCAAGGCCAGGCAGAGCGGCTCATGCTTTGAATGCCAGCATTTTGGGAGGCCAAGGCAGGAGGATCTCCTGAGTCCAGGAGGTCAAGGCTGCTTGAGCTATGATGACGCCACCACACTCCAGCCTGGGTGACACAGGCCGTGTCTTGAAAAAGCAAAAACAACAGCACTGGTTTCGTTCAGCCTCTGGGACACCACTCTCTTCCTCCTATCCCCATGACCACCCCTGCTCAGTTTGTTTTTCTGGTTGTTCAAGCCCTAATTCTTGCCACCTTACTCCAAACTCATAAATCTAACTGCTTACTTGATAATTCCACTCGGATGTCTTGCATGTACCTGAAACAGAACTTCGCCACAGCAGAACTCTCATCTCACACCCCAGATGTGACCTGCTTTACTCAGGCTCCTGGGTGTTTCTTGAATACACCAAAAGCATGTTCCTACCTCAGAACCTCTACCTAGAATGTTTCCCCCCTAGACCGCCATAATGTTTGCTCTTTTTCATGTTTCTACTGAAATATTCTCACTGCATCTAACATTACTTTCACTCTTCCCTCACCCTACCATCTCTTTTATCCTGCTTTATTTTTCTTCACAGCACCTAGCAGTATCTGAAATATACTTGTTACATATATTTGTCTATATCCACTAAAAAGTAACTCTAAAATATCAGGGATTTGGAACAGAGACAGAACCATTACAGTGCTTAAGAAATACTGCTTGAATGAATGACAGTAGCACCCTCCCCCAAAAAAGCGTGGAATATTGAGACATAAAAAACAAAATGCAGGTAACACACATGTATCTCCTCTAAATCTTGAACTTACTTGAGCTAAGTAAACCAGACTTTTCTCTCTTCAGGCAGACTTTTTTTTTTGTTTTTCTTTTGAGATGGAGTCTCGCTCTGTTTTCCAGGCTAGAGTGCAGGGGCACAATCTGGGCTCACTGCAACCTCCACCTCCTGGGTTCAAGCAATTCTCCTGCCTCAGCCTCCCAAGTGGCTGGGATTACAGGCACCTGCCACCAAACCGGCCAATTTTTTGTATTTTTAGTAGAGATGGGGTTTCACCATGTTGGCCAGGCTGGTCTCAAACTCCTTACCTCAGGTGATCCACCTGCCTTGGTCTCCCAAAGTGCTGGGATTACAGGCCTGAGCCACTGTGCCCAGCCAGTATAAGGCAGACTCTAAACTGCCTTCTCTGTTTTTCTTTATTTACAAAATCACAAAATTAATGTAAGTAGCTTTTCTGGCTTTGTCTATATAACATGAAACAAAAAAACTTCCAGGTTTTATCTAAATGTTAATTCTATGTTGCTTCTTATAGAAGTTATAACACACTTTACAGAACCTAGTCTGATATTATCATGTCTCCTGAACTAAAATGCTATTCAAATTATAAGTAGGACCCATAATTTTTTTTTTTTTTTTTTTTTTAAGACAGAGTCTTGCTGTCACCCAAGCTGGAATGCAGTGGTACAATCTTGGCTCACTGCAACCTCCACCTCCAGGGTTCAAGCAATTCTCCTGCCTCAGCCTCCCAAGTAGCTAGGACTACAGGTGCAAGCTACCGCACCCGGCTAATTTTTGTATTTTTAGTGGAGATGGGGTTTCACCATGTTGGCCAGGCTGGTCTGGAACTCCTGACCTCAGGTGATCTGCTGGCCTCAGACTCCCAAAGTGCTGGGATGACAGACGTGAGACACTGCACCCAGCCCATAAAAAATTATTTTAACAATTTTTTTAAAACATAATTTTTGCTAGTTTCAATTTCAAATTTACATAATCCATCTTGGCAAATACTACAAAACATTCACACTTTTTATGTATTACATCTCCATATGTTTATTATCTCCCAGTAGGGTAGACTCTATGTGGGTGGGGGATAGGGGAGTGGTAGGCGGGAAGCAATGTGTGTGGTGGATGAGGGTAGGGGAGGAGAATGGGAGAGAAAGGGGTAAGCGAGCTTTCCTTTTCAGCTCACTAGCAGAGGATTCCTCATGCTCACCCAGTGTTTTTGAGCTGCTGTAACTGACAGACCACTGAGGTAGATTCTTTTTGATAACATGTCATTCAGATTAAAGACAAGTCTTGCTCGCCTGAGAGCTATCAGTCATTGCGAGGTGATTTTGTCTTTTTAGGTTCTAATTCAACATTCCACTCGAATGGTAGCTCCAAGACGGCAGGAATTTTGACTAAGTTCACAGCTATATCTGGAAAAGAACTTGGCACATAGTAGGTATTTCACAAATACCTGCTAATTAAAAACAGGACGTATCTATTGATCTTAGAGCCTAACCGGTTACTAGGATCCAGTATGGAGTTCTTACCCAAGGACTGTGCTAAGGTCTAGTATTCTGGAACCCCCAGTGAAACAGTAATCATGGCTGGGTGCAGTGGCTCACACCTGTAATCCCAGCATTTTGGGAGGCCAAAGCAGGAGGGTTAGTACTTCAGTCCAGGAGTCTGAGACCAGCCCGGGCAACTTAGTGAGATTTCTGTCTCTACTAAAAATAACAAACCATTTGCTGAGTATATAGCACTCCAGAGGCTGAGGTGGGAGGATTGCTTGAGCCTGGGAGGTAGAGGCTGCAGTGACCATGATCACAACACTGCACTCCAGCCTAGGCAACAGAGAGAGACCCTGTCACAAAACAAAACAAAACAAAAAATGTAATCCCAGCTTTCGTTGCCAGCACTGCGGCAGACTAAACGTCCTGAATGACTCTTCCAATGGAAATAACCAAAATGCTGAATAAAATAAAACAAGCTTTTCAAATGTATTGCTAAGGTGCCATGAAAATAAAGAATCCACAGACTTTCAAAAAGAAGTAAAAACAGGAACTCTGGACTAAGATGTGGTAGGCAGACTTTCGTCTTCCATGATCTCCGTCCCTGGCCTTCCTCTAGTGAATATTGTTGTATTACATTTTTAAAAGGCTTTGCAGATGAAATTAAGGTTACTAATCAGGTGGCCTTAAAACGGGGAGATTACCCAGGTTGACCTAATATAACCATGAGCCCTTAAAAGCAAAAGACTTTGGGAGATGTGGCAGAAAGGGAAGTGGAAAGATTCCAAATGTGAGGAGGATTTGACCCATCATTCCTGGTTTAAAGACGGAGGGGGCCGCGAAGAAGCAATGTGGGTGGACTCTCAACGCCACCCGCTGGCAACCAGGAAAATAACGCGGACCTCGGTCATGGGGCCGGTAACTGCATCAAACTGATGAACTCTCCTCCACAGTCTCCACATGAGAACCCAGGTCAGCTAATACCCTGACTTTGGCTTCTAAGTAGAGAACCAGGGGGGCCTGCCCAGGCTCTATCCTCCAGAAGGGTATT
This sequence comes from Colobus angolensis palliatus, assembly GCF_000951035.1. Lineage (NCBI taxonomy): Eukaryota > Metazoa > Chordata > Mammalia > Primates > Cercopithecidae > Colobus > Colobus angolensis. The sequence goes on from NW_012118932.1 coordinate 225,362, forward strand.
AATATAATAAAGAGGTGGTGTTCTAAACTGCTAGAACTTCATAACACAAGCAACAGAAAACTAACACATAAGGTAACTGAATGAAAAAGCTAGCTTTTACCGTGAGGGTTTCTACTAAATCCGAAGCTGTCGAGCTATGATGGATACAGGACGTGAGAGAGACAGGAGATAAAAAATGCAGGCCCACTCAGGGTAGGGAATGTAACTGGAAACTCCTGCATAAAACTGGAATCTCAAAAGACTATACTTTCAATAAAAGGACACATGGCAACTGAAAAGACATTCTGAAATAAATTTCAAAGCATATAAAATTTAATTAAATCTCCATTAGTTAAGTGGTAAGAGTATAAATGGCAAAGTTATGTCTTTCTTTTTACTCCCTACATATTTATTCCATCTATATTTCAGTCCCCCAAGTTAACTTTAATACCCTGTCAAATATAAGAACTACGTAAATTTACCATCACTTAAGAAAAGGCATATCAAGACTTCATAAAACCAGAAGGCAAAGAACTAAAGGATGAAATTTCCAACTACTGCGAAATACTTCATGGCAAGAAACATTCTGGAATTCAAGAATGAGAAGCAGTGCTCTAAATGATCAAGCTAATTTTCAAAATACTCTGTTTTTTTTTTTGAGACGGAGTCTCACTCTGTCACCCACGCTGGAGTACAGTGGCGCAATCTCAGCTCACTGCAACCTCCGCCTCCTGGGTTCAAGTGATTTTTCTGCCTCAGCCTCCCAAGTAGCTGGAATTACAGGTGTGTCCCACCACATCCAGCTAATTTTTGTATTTTTAGTAGAGACGGGGTTTCACCATGTTGGCCAGGCTGGTCTCGATCTCCTAACCTCAAGTGATCCGCCCGCCTTGGCCTCCCAAAGTGCTGGCAGTACAGGTATGAGCCACCGTGCCGGGCCTAATTTTCAAAATATTCTCAGAGACACCAAGTACAGTGGAAAGATCGCATTAACTGAGACAGGACTGGTGATCCATATCACTGTCTCTGCCTATCTCTCTGTTATCCAGTCAAAAATGCTCAGACTGGTCTCCAACTCCTGGGCTCAAGCAAGCCTCCCGCCCTGGCCTCCCAAAGTGCTGGGATTACAAGTGTTAGCCACTACGCCCAGTCCTGAAGTTCTTTTAGCTCTTTTTATGCATGAATCCACATAGCATCACCACAAAGTCTCACTGCTATCAAGTATCTTCAGATGAATTAACTGTGTAGGTGATGATTTAGATAGAGTCAAGTTAGAATCAAATCAATTTTCACTTTGTCTATGGCATGAGTACAAAAAGCACACTGTCATTCAGTTCTAAATACATGCCATCAAAACATCTTTATTACACACAGATCTGCATAAAGCCAAAATTATTTTATGCTCTCATCATTGAGTTAAGACAGACAGAAATTAAGTAGAATTGGTTTTTCAAACCTGTTTTGATGTAAATATCTTCTCATATCTTCTGTTTTTTGAAACTCCCTAATGGCTACTGGCTTTACTGGTGAACCCTAGGCCAAAGGACAGAAATAAATAAATTTAATATATTAATCCATAACACTGTGATTACACAGTTCACATCCAATTTGTCATTTAATTTGTATATTATATTTAAAAAATTTTAATAGACTCTTCAAATGTAAACTTTAGGTGTAAAAGCATCATATGCTATACTGCTGCTTTAATAAACAAAAATGTTCACAACTCACATTTATTTTATTTTATAAGAAAGCAGATTTCCTTCTCACTGTATTACATACACTACAGTGACCGAGCACAGTAATATCTACTGAATAAGAAGATGTCAGAATTGGAAAGAACTGAAGAGGTCATGGTACAGACTTCCATTAGGACAGAAATTCCCACCCACCCTACCCTGACATTTGCTCAGTTTCTCTTGACTATTTCCGGTAATAGTGAGTTCACTGGGCAGATCACATTTCTTTATTGATCCATCACCACAAGTTGTCTCTTATCATACTCATACAAACAGTCTTGGGTGTGTTGGTGACTATCAAGATAAAACAAAAAGTAATTTCTATTTATGGTAAAATACCGTATTTAAAAGGAAAATATTACTGGCAATTTTACTTATTTATGAACTAAAGAGTAAAAGGTCACTTTCAAAAAGTATTACTGAGGAAAATTAAACTGGTTTAAAATACAGACCACACACAGAAAAATAAAACTATAAATCAAAGGTAGAGGATTAAAGGTTATCAAAGGAAAATGTACAGAAGCAATACAATCTTGTTTCAACCAAAAATAATCATCAAAATAGTTATTCATCAAGGGAAAAATAAGAAAACAACTTTTCCAAAAAGGATATCTACAAATCAAACATAAAACTACTTATCATCTACCTCCAAGAAACAGGTACATCACACGTCACTAGAAACTTGGTGAGTTACTCCAAAGGGCTAACAACTGACTGTCTTAAAGTCTGGACATGAGATCCCAATAATAAACCACAATTCTGCAACTCTGATGCAAAAATAACTTTTCTAATTTTAGTGAATACACCATTTTAAAATTTTTGTTTATTTAGAGACAGAGTCGCTATGTTGCTCAGGCTGGTCTCAAACACCTGGGCTCAAGCAGTCTTCCTACTTCAGCCTCCTGAGTGGCTGAGATTACAGGAATGAGCCACCAGGCCAAGCTATACCATTTTAACAAAGAAACAAAAATCCTTCCTAGGATGTGGTATCAGTGACTTACCATCCTAGCTTTTTGTTTGGTTGGTTGTTTTCTGATACGGAATCTCGCTCTGTCACCCAGGCTGGAGTGCAGAGGCACAATCTTGGCTCATTGCAACATCCACCGCTCAGGTTCAAGCGACTCTCATGCCTTAGCCTCCAGAGTAGCAGGGATTACAGGTGCCTGGCATGACTCCCAGCTAAGTTTTATTTTTTATTTTTATTTTTTTAGTAGAGACAGGGTTTCGTCACGTTGGCCAATCTGATCTAAAACTCCTGACCTCAAGTGATCCACCCGCCTCGGCCTCCCACAGTGCTGGGATTACAGGTGTGAGCCACCATGTCCAGCCCCATCCTAGTTTTACGATACTGCAATTATCTAAAATTATTCTAAGAGGTACATGAAATTTTCATGACAAAATGAATGTGACATTGGTTTAATTAAAAAAAAATCGTACCATGTTCAGACAGGAATGGTCTATGTATGTGACAAGTATTATGATAAAATTAAATAATAGTAGTGTTTAAAATCTCACATAGGTTAGTTTTTAACAATCCATTTTTAGATAAGTGTTCAGGAAAATAAAAAGATATTTCTTCCCTGGTTGTGAAACCATCTAAAATAATGCTGCCTCATCATATTTTCACAGATGCTAAATTTTACAAAAGCTTTATGACACAGAAGTCATAAAGACTACCATATGTAATAGGCAGCCAGAATTTAAAAACTATTATTACAAAACAATATAATGAATTAAAGAAATGATACTATTATTTTTCATAGTAGTATAATAGGCATTTTCACTTTTAGTAGAGATACTCCATTTATACAGCCTAATTAAGCATAACATGATCAAAGAGAAAGACCAGGAGAAAAGGAAATGAATTCATTTAAGGATTATAATGTGTCATTGTTCATTTTAATTTTATTGCAAAACAGTTAGGTGCCCCTTGCTCCAGCAGCCTGAACAAGTAGTTTCACCAGTCATCTGGTACATTGCTATCTCTGGGCTATAAGACTTTGACTTACATAATTTTATCCAACTTTAAATACAAGAGTGTCTCTTTACCAACAAAAAACACTGTGTTCAAAAGTGTTCAGACAGGAAAAACCAAAGCCCCCTTTTTAAAAAAAAGAATGATAATATTGGCTGGGCACAGTGGCTCACACCTGTAATCCCAGCACTTTGGGAGGCCGAGGCAGGCAGATCACATGAGGTCAAGAGTTTAAGACCAGCCCAGCCAACATGGAGAAACCCCATTTCTACTAAAAATACAAAAATTAGCCGGGCGTGGTGGCGCACGCCTGTAATCCCAGCTACTCAGGAGGCTGAGGCGGGAGAAACACTTGAACCTGGGTGGCAGAGGCTGCAGTGAGCTGAGATCACACCACTGCACACCAGCCTGGGTGACACAGTGAGACTCTGTCTCATTAAATAAAGAATGACAATATCACTCTACAACATGTCCCACTTGAAATGATTATTCTCTATTTCTTTTTTTTTCTTTCCTTTTAGCTATCTCAGACCAAAGAGATTATTCTCTATTTCTAAAAGGCTAATATATCATTCTCTAGAAAGGACCCAAGTGTTTCTCAAATAATCACTGCTCAGAGCCTGAAACCAACTCCAGACATCAACATCACATCCACTAAAGTGAAGCCATTTTCCTATGCTGACAAGACAGACTGAAGAACGCTATTCTATCTGAGACCCTTGGGGAACTGGCAGAGATTCTGCAGTGGGCTGAATGCACATTTGTTTTCTAAGGCAATTCAATGTTCCACTTAAGAAATACTCAAGAATTTTAATAGCAAACAATTTATGTTCTGTGTGACTTAGCACAAAAGCTCCAATATAACTCAGCATATTATAAAAATTCTATGGTTAAGTCTGCATGTTGCCACGAAGTCAACTTTTTGGTTTAACTGTTAATTAACTACTGACCAAACTATGATTTATCAGTTAGTAACAATGTAAAAGCAATAAAAACAACAATGAAAAGCATCACTATATTTTTCTTTGTACTTTCTTCGAGGCCTTAACAGTACCTATACTTCTCTTATTCCTTCTGGTAAAATTCTGAAATCTGTCTTCTTGTTTGAAAAATAAACCTAAAGCCTACTTGAGACTACTGTCTGATGTTTCTGAATAAATCTCAACAATTCGGTACTGAAATTAGAAGTGAACATAATGAAAACAATTAGGCTTAAGTCAACAAATCACTGATATAACAAAACTTTATACTATTATGAATTATTTTTACGAAGGGATAGCAACATACTTAGGCTTCAATCTAGGTACTACCTCATGAGAGATTCGCCGTTGTTCAATATATGCCACAAACTGTGAACTAAGGCTGTCTGAGTCCGGTCCCTTGGGCTGTCTCACCTCGGCCTCTTCTTCCTCTGCGGTACAGCTGTCTATGAAGTCAATCTGATCCAGATCATGTTCCACTGTATACACCACACACACAACCACACACGCACACACACACCAGAAAAAAACATTCGAATTAGACAGCCAATAAAAGACATTTACTTATTTCCTTTTCCCCAAGATTTTCTATCTTGAAAGTGGGAGGGATGACAAAAACTTTAAATTACTTAAGTCTTTTTTTACCCATTTTATGTCCAAGGTTGGTGGCTCACGCCTGTAATCCCAGCACTTTGGGAAGTGGAGGCGGGTGGATCACCTGAACAATATGGTGAACCCCGTCTCTACTAAAAAGACAAAAATTAGCTGGGCTTAGTGGTGCAGGCCTGTAGTCCCAGCTACTTGGGAGGCTGAGACAGGAGAATTGCTTGAACCTGGGAGACGGAGGTTATAGTGAGCCAGTGAGCCAAGACTGTGCCACTGCACTCTAGCTTGGGCAACAGAGCAAGACTCCGTCTCAAAAACAAAAAAAAGGGCCGGGCGCGGTGGCTCAAGCCTGTAATCCCAGCACTTTGGGAGGCC